>NW_019154138.1:12997610-13108127 GCF_002288905.1 Enhydra lutris kenyoni | reverse complement strand
TCTTTGAGTTAGGAGAGTCACCTATGCCTGCTGCTTTTGAAAGTAATGACCTTATGAAGAAGAGGTTCTGTGGTATTCTGTTGTGCAATGTCCCCTGTTTGTCAGAACCTGGCACTTTAGGGGTGTCTCCTATGTGTGTCTTGTGCACCCTATTGTTGTGGCTGCACTGCTCTTGCCTTCAGTCTAATTGTCTGTGATGGTTCTTTTTGCCTGCTACAGATCTTTGAGTTAGGAGAGTCACCTATGCCTGCTGCTTTTGAAAGTAATGACCTTATGAAGAAGAGGTTCTGTGGTATTCTGTTGTGCAATGTCCCCTGTTTGTCAGAACCTGGCACTTTAGGGGTGTCTCCTATGTGTGTCTTGTGCACCCTATTGTTGTGGCTGCACTGCTCTTGCCTTCAGTCTAATTGTCTGTGATGGTTCTTTTTGCCTGCTACAGATATGGTTTGGTCCCTGTGGGTTAGTGGGCCAGTTTGGGGTCACCTTAGGCTTAAGTTGAGTCAGACCAGATGTTTACCAGAGATGTAGTAGCACCAAACTACAGGGTGCTTTCTGGGGAAGGCCTGCAGTCCAATCTAGTGTTTCCCTCCAGCGCACTGCCAGTTTAGCAGTCAGACTGCTGGCTGTGGTTATCTTCCCTTCTCTGTGAGGCACGACACCTTGGACTGGTGCTGGGACCTGTCAGGGCTGCCTGCATGCTGCCGGGCTGTGGCCCTGCTTAGGTTGGGTTCAGCTCAAGGGTGTATAAGGGGAGGCAAGTGTGCAAGAGAACATGACAGGCAGGGCAGTTGTTAGCAAGTTAGGAAATGAGTGTTGGCTGGTTGTCACAGGTGTCCCCGTGCCTAGACTGGGGACGGGGGGCCAGAAATGATGCTTGATAGCGCCTTTGTTCCCAGAGAAGTCTCCCAAAGATCCCCACCCCTCATGTACACTTTGAGACCAATAAACAAATCTCCTTCTCATGTACCTTATTATGTGTTTCTCAAACTGCTGCTTCTATGCTGTGTCCCCACAGGGCTGCTTGTCAGGCTACCTCTGAAAGGGCAGGTATTCATTTTCCATTTGCTCTGTGATTTCTCAGAGCCATGTCTAAGTCATTTTTAAAGTTTCAGGTGTGAAGCCCTGCTGATTGTAAGAACTCTGAAATTTGGCCCCTCTGGTTTTCACAGCCAGAAGTCATGGGGATTCATCTTCCCCATGTGGGTTCTCTGTGCCTAGGGTGCTTGGAGTGAGGGTCTGTGTTTATCTCCTCTCTGTGCTAGTGGCATCCATCCTTTCCATTGACAGTCCCTCTATCTAGCTCCCAACCATATCTCTGTCCTTTCTGCCCTCTTTCATGTGGTCTTTTCTCTGTCGTTATCTGTGAAGAGTCTGTACAGCCAGTCTTTGGCTCGTTTTCTGGTTACTTACACTGATGTGAGTGTCACATTGTTTTATCTGGGGGATGAAGTGAGCCGAGGATCCTACTACCACACCATCTTCCTTGGGAGTTCACTCTGATGGTGTTTCTGAAACTTTATGGGGGATCGGAATCACCTAAAGGGTTTGTTAAAATTTCTGGGCCAATAATTTTATTTTTAACAAGTTGCTATGTGAGGGATGCTGCTGAGCCAGGGACCCCACTTTGACAACCACGGCTCTAATCCCTGCAGTCCTAAGTCAGAGTAAAACTGAAGCTGCATTGGAGTTGGCATCTGATGAAAACTAATGAGCAGAGAGGAGAAGCAAATACTGTTGGTGGTTGTAAGCCTTGGTGATAAGTATGAAAGTAAGGATGTAATTAAAAGTGCTGTGCTCACTGTATGCCAGACAGTGTTCTAGCTCTTCCTCTGCCCTTTATCACTTTTAATTTTCACAATAACTCTTTAGGTTTGAACCATCAATTCTCTACTCAAATCAAGAAAGTATTCAAAGTTCAAGCTCCTTGGATTTAGGTGGCTGAGTTTGGGTTTGATCTTAGGTTTGTCTGTCTCTTTACCCCCAATCTCTGAACGTTTAACCTGTGCCCCCTTGATAGCCTAGATGCTCTTAAGACATACCATGATGCACATTAACAAGTCAGGGGGTGGAAAAAAGGCCTATCCCTTCGAAAGTTGAAGAATCCACAGCCTTTCTTTAACCAGCTTTTTATAAAAGAGATTCAAACACAATAGGATGTCATTATTAGGCTCTCACCCCTCTAATGTAACTGAATGGGGTACGTGTAGGGAGGTGCAGGTGTCACACGTTGACATCTGTCAACGATACCTCATAAAGGCATTTGTATTTTTAGGAACCTCCAATTGCTCACTTTAAAAGAAATTAAAGTCTAAATGAGGGGCTAATATCATAGTTTGAATGTTCCTGCAAACCCACTGAGATAAGCTTGGAATGAGGAAGTCTGCTCCACACACCCGCAAACCCACTGAGATAAGCTTGGAATGAGGAAGTCTGCTCCACACACCCGCGGTTGTAATTTGACAATTAATGTTTAATCATAGGTCGAAGAAGGAAGATGTGAAGTAAAACCAGTGATGACAGGTCAGGAATGGAAAAGCGTTGACTTTGCAGTCAAACGTGATTCCAGTGTAGGTTCCGTTAACAACTATCTACTTGAACATAAACAATTTCCTTGACTAATCAAATTTATTTACCTACTGATTAAAAGGAAACTAATACTCAGTAGGGAGCTAAAACTCACTTAGTTGATACAGAAAAAAATTTATATCCATATTACATTATTCTTATATTTACTATAAAGATACCAACATAAATTTACTATATTTTATTATATATAATTGTATTATAATGGAGTACATATATAGCTAAACAGTATAAATATATCCTGTATGTTTTCAACAGTGGTAATAATGCTAGAAGCCTCATCATTTGTTTTTTGCATTGCACTATTCTGAGCATGATGATTAAGAGCCACTAATTTGTTAGAACCTTTTCTCTCAGCTTTGTTTACTTGTTTAGCAAAAACAGAAGGAACAACTCTAATGCACTGTAAAAAAAAAAAAAAGTTCCATTTGAGCTTTTTTGCACCCCCCCCCCTTTTTTTTTCTTTTTGCTGGCTTAAATAAGGCTTGTCATTAGATCGCATGTTAGGCACAGTATCCAAATCTCTTTGCCGGTTCATATTTGAGTATCTCTGGATATAAAAATACCCACACTGAGCCAGCATTTGATTTCCTGCTGAACTGTTTTTCACATTTCCAATATAATTATGTAGCAGTTACAAAGAAACAAAAACTGAACTCCAAAGAATACCATAGAAACCCACACTTGTTTATTTAAGAAAAGATATAAAAAGCATCTAAGAAACTGATGTGTCGGGTGACTTCTCAGGGAAACTGATGCCTAAAATAAATCTGAACATATCTGGATATTTATCAGTAGTGATTAGTTAGACATGGGTTTTAAAAGGCAGTTAGATATTCCACAGATGACTTCTGGGATATAAATAGGAGACCTCCGTGAATATGGGAAGTGCTGAATTAAATATTTATTTTGCCTTTTTTTTGGTCTCTCATGGTGTCCATCTTAAAGAGGTTTAAAGTCTAAAAACATAATGACTAAGTGTACCAAATAGTTGTTGACTGAACACACAAAACATTAGTGAGTCAAACACGTTTTGGCCTAACACTGCTAGGCACTGTGGTTCCAGGTTGTTGAAGCCCTACTTGCCATCCAAGAGGTGGCGCTCCTCTAGATTGGAGACGGGTCTTGGTCATCTATTGGAAAGAAACAGGAAGCATCCAAAGAACACATAATGAGGAAGAAATGAGTTCTCTATGATCTTTTCTTTACCCAGTGCCCTTCCCAGTTAAGCTCAATGTGACTTTGGGACAAGTGAAGGAAAAGAGCAAGGAGGTTACAGGCAAAGGAATTGGCATGAATCCACCCAGGATGTTATGGGAATTTGAGGATACAAAGGAGGGATTGTTGATCTTGGCCTGTTTAAGTTGTGGTTATGGTGGCCTCCATTGTAGGCACCTTATTTCCACTTCATCTTTCTGTTGTACTTTAGAAGGCCAACAGGAACATATAAATGAATGCCCAAAGTACGTTTTTTGGCTGCAGAAAGGCTGGAGGTGCTTACTGGTTTTTGTTTTTGTTTTTGGGGGGTTTTTTGGACATCATAAGAATTAGGATTTAGGAAAGTTGCATGGATGCCAAGAAAGCAGGGGGTAGTGTACCAACTCTATTATGATCTCTGTTGACTTTGTCTAGATCTGCAAGATTGAATGATATGTGATGGTGACAAGGAGATAAACTAGCATTTGAGATACTACCGAATCCCAAGCAGAGTGCTACTCCTGGTGTGCAAACCCTTGTTTCATTACTCTTCATTAATGTTGAGATGGATGTCTCCTGAGCATTGTTTCAGAAGTGGGCGAAGGGAGATCTAGAGAAGTCAGGAATGTATATAAGGTCATCCACCAGACTTTATGGCAAAACCTGAACTCTTCATGTTCCTAATAAAGTGTGGTCTATGATCAAATATCCTTTGAAAAATATTAATCATAGCACAAATCCTCAAATACGTCAATGATGGCAGGCCTTGTACTAGATATTTTACATAGAGGAACAAAAAGCCAGGGGAAATGAACTGCTTACAGCCTATGTGAGAAGAAAGGCATAAAAACAAATAATAGTCTTAGGATAGTGCATTTATTTTATTAAGTGTATTTTTAGCGTGAAATCTGGCTCCCTGTCATCTTTACTTGATCTCTTTCTTAAGGTTCACATACAAGAAGTACTGTATCTGCAGTAGGAACAACTATTTTTTTTTAAAGATTTTATCACAAGTAGGCAGAGAAGCAGGCATAGAGAGAGGGGGAAGCAGGCTCCCCAGCGAGCAGAGACACCCTCCCCCACCAATGTGGGGCTCGATCCCAGGACTCTGGGATCATGACCTGAGCCAAAGGCAGAGGCTTTAACCCACTGAGCCACACAGGCGCCCCGGAACAACTACTTTAAAGGGCAGGATAAAACCAGTTGGGGAATATAGGTTCAATTATTGGGCCCAGTGTAACTATAACGCTGAATTTCAGAGTTCTCTGTAGAATGTGGGTGAAATCAGGCAGTTACTAAGTTCTCTTTCATCTCCGGTAGATGCATCTTTGGTGGCCGCAGTGTAGCATGATCATGAAGAGTACAGGTCTGGGGACAGAAGGATATGAGAAAGTAAATTAATTACAAAACTTTTAAGTCATGTGCTGTTTAGCGAAGTACTCATCTTGTCTGAGCCTCAATTTCATCACTTGTATGTGGATAATAATGTGTTTTTTTTTAAATAATGTGTTTCTATATGATTGTACAATGCACCTACCATAGTGCCTAGTCTTAAAAAACGGAATAGTTTAAATATATGGGGGACGATTCAGGCAGCAAAAATCTCTTATCCTTCAAGGCAGCATCGTGAAGTCCAGAGAGTAAAGTGAAGCCCAGAGAGACTTAAAGTCTCTGGGGCATTTTTTTTTTTTTAAGGTTTTATTTATTTGACAGAGAGAGATCACAAGTAGAGAGAGAGAGAGAGAGAGAGGAGGAAGCAGGCTCCCCGCCTAGCCGAAGGCAGAGGCTTAACCCACTGAGCCACCCAGGCAGTCCCTCTGGGGCATTTTTAAGGGGCTCACTAGGTCAACATATGTTTGCAATAGTAAGATACTATTTGCCTGACTGGAGAGTGGAGATTTTTTTTAGTGGATGTGTGTCCTATATCGATACCATTGTTCAACAGCTAATGAAATGTATTTGTGTATCACTGTTTTGAAGAAAAAAGTAGTTGTAACTTCTAATTGGTAAATATTGACAGTGAGAACCTAGTAACATTCATTTTTAAAAATAGAAGCTTTTTTGGTTTCCTCAATAATTTTTTAGTACACGGAGGCCCCGAGACCAAATTGTTTAAGAACTGTCGCTTTAGGAAGGCATTTATTTTCTCAATTGGTGTGAGATGGACTAACAATAAAGATTGTTACTATCTGTTGGATATCCTGTTGATAAATTTATCACCTGCAAAAAGTAGGTTGGATATTGAAAGAAGGAGAATTCTGGGTATATATGGCAAGAACTCAATAAATGCTGGTCATTGTTAAGAGGCAAATGGAAAAATCAAGGTAGTCCTGATGGAAATAGTTTAACAGTATAATGTACATCTGTATGTTCTCATCAAATAAGGATGCCTTCTCACGAGGCAAAATTGTTTCAGGTGAGATGAAAACTTGACTGCTTCTAAATCTCTGGTATTGCTCTTTCAGAGAACTATATGAGCAGGCCTGGAGAATTACGAGAGGTATAGACCTAGAGCCTGTGAGACGCCTCCTGTTAGAGAGAGAGAGATCCAGAGAGAGATTCCCTAGTCTCAGAGCAAGACTGAGTGTTCTTGCAGGGATCAGCCCCGTCTTTGGGAACAGACACATGACCAGAGCATTCGGCCACCAAGATGAAATCTCATACCTACCACAGGGCTCTCCATGGTTTTTAAGCCCCCCTTTTTTCTGATTATTTTGTTCAATTTTAGAAACAGCTGCTGTAAAATATGCTGCCCCAGATCATCATCATCGTCTTCAAACATTGCGCTCCCATCGTTTCATGAGATTCCCTCAGGGCTCGACCCAAGTGTTTGGACTAGAGTTCCTCGTGTACTTTACAAAACTTGCCTCTGTGGTCGTGAGTCACATTACCAACATTGTGTAAAGGAGAGCAGACAGATGTTTTATGTCTCAAAGCTCTCAGGACTTCACGACCAGTGCTTGGGACAGCTGGACTTTGAAGCTACATTTGTCTGACTACATAACAGCTGCCTTACCTGCGCTACGCTGTAAGACCTTGGGCAGACATTTTAGTTTTGGTTGTAAATGAACATATTAGCTTTCTTGTTAAGCAAGCCGTCTCCTAAGAGTTTGGGTTCTGTGTGTGTGTGTGGAAGAGTTCGGGTACTGTGTGTCTGTGTAGAAGCGACATTCACTTCCGGAATATGGCGCTCATACACTAAAGTTTCTGTTTCTGCAAAGGTGAGGACAAAACCCTAAATCTCTGTGAACCTAGCAAAGTGAATGACACTTTGGAAACCTTAGTCAAAAAATTGAAGGCTTTGCTGGATAAAGATAACTTTGGCTTCCAGATGTCATTTCTGCTAGTAATAGGAATTCCTTACGGTACTGTAATATATTTCATAAATGGATCCTTTATTCTTTACCACATCGAAAACTTGAAATAAATAAAGGTAAATAGGCCAGGGCTGATAATGCCATCCTGTATTTTAGGTGATATAGGTGAAGGTCGGAAAGCTTAGGTTGTTCCCTCAAGATCAGTAGGCAAGACCATGCACATTCAGCAATCCTAAGCCTTTTCATGAATTCATAATTAGAGAGTGTTCCACTAATACTCATTTTGCAAGATACTCACCAGATCCATTCTAGTAATACAAGGTACGACAGTGGTAACAATACTAGCATCTGTCAATTACACAGTGTATTACCTCAAGTTTGTGGAGTAGTTGTTTTACCTAGGAACTGTACGAATAATTTCATAGACACTTAATGAATCATGTAGTCATCATCTTGGTGCATACCTTGAACAGTGTCGGCATTTCAGAAGGAATAGAATTCAGAATGTGCAGGCCTCCATGCTTCACAAGGGAAGCGGATGCCTGCTGGCTCGCTCCTTACAGAGTGCCCATCCTCTCCTCTCTTTCTACAGACTGGCTTCTCCAAGGTACACAAATGCATTTCTGGAGTTGTGTATGCTTTGCAGTTCAAAGGGATGGTCCTTACTTGACCTGAGGCTCCTCTTCATAAGTAACTCACACCGACAAATAACTATTGTAGTTCAGTTTCTTTACCTATATTATCAAGATATGAGACTGGGAAGTAAATAGGCTATATTATCCTCAATTTATAAAATCAAACCACAGAGAAGTGATTTCTTCAGGATCACTAAGTTGGCAGCTTAGGTACATAACATGTCCACCACGTCTGTCTATATCGAGACTATTTCCAAGTCAAGATCACATGGGCTCCTTGCAGATTTCAGGATTTATTCTGGATATGTTCTAGATATGGAGTGTATCCTTTCTGTCATTGTGTAGAATGAGCCTGCAGTTTCTCCAGGAAATATACCTAATTAAAAAAAAAAAAACAGGTCTGTTTTTTACAACACAGGTCTGTTGTAGAAATAGTGTCAAGAGATGTGAATTTCAGATCATATTTTAAAACAACAAAGTTACTTCCTTTCATTATGGTTAAAGCCTAGAAGGCAAAAAACAGAACACTCTTGGATTAATCTTGCATTTTTAAAACAATTATATGCCTCTAATTATGTGATGCCAAAACATCTGGAAGGAAAAGTGAAAATTTAAATCAACTGGCATTTTCCCCATATGTAGCCAAGCAACAGATGTGGGGGAAAGGCTGCATGAGTATCTCAACTAATTCAATGAATTTGAGGAGAACTATACCCTAATTGTCCATTTAGTAAGTTGCTAGAATCATGGATCTAATCACCATAATCTCATGTGAGGGTTAGATACCAAATGGTGTGTCAGCCCGCCGCATTGGAAGATCCTACCTTTTTCAGTTTCCCAATTCTTGGTTGTGTTCATTTTCTTTTTTTGAGAATCAGTTTCTCGGGTATTTTTGAGATTTAGAGATGTGATTGAAGCACTTAAACTGTAACTTCTTTAGAAATGGCATTATTGCTACATTCTCACATCTGCCTTATTCACAAAGGTTGAAGGGTTATGGTTCTACAGCAAATTTTATTTGAAGAATCTAATAGAATAATGGTGATTTGTTAACTTATCCAGCTTATAAATCTTGGCAAATACTGCATTAATCATTGAAACTCATTAATCCTTACAGCTTTATCTCTGAGGTATGTAAAGAGTGAGTAATAATGAGACTCAATTTTCCAAGTATAGAAAACAAAATAAAGTGACACAGAAAATAATTTCCCCAAGACAGCAGCAAGAAACTTGTCCAGACTACTCCATGTCGGTCATTGTTGTGTCGTTTTGAAAATACTACAAATATTAGCTATTTCACATTTAAATTTTTATCATGCTGTGTATGCATCTTTAGATCTGTACCTATGTTTTATACACGAAGGTGGAAGAGGGAAGGGAATAGTTTCTATACATTAAAAGGAGCATGGGAGAACTGAGGAAGAATTTAGCCCGTATCTGTCTATATCATGCCATCCATTACCCTCACCCAAAATGGGTCAGGTTCCTCTTCTTTCTCCCCCAATAGTTCATGAAATAACAGACCATATGAAGTGGACAGAAACATTAATTTTCTTGTTTATGAACATGTATAATAGTTAGTATGCTGCGTCACTAATTGGACGTGAATGGTCAGCGATTCACGTAGGTGGTAGTAATTAGTCTTGGGTTTCCAAGGAGAAGCACAGTTGGAGCCATCTGTGGGAGAAAGAGAGGTACTGAAGTTGGGTCAGTCTGATCTGAGTCTAAATCTCCTCGCGTTCTCGAAGGATTCCACCTCCTTGTACGACCTTTTCTCACTTCCATCCTTAAAGGAGTTCCCGGCAGACAGGCTTTTGTCTCAATTCGGTCAGCCGCCTTCTAGCCGTGTGACTCTGAAAAAGTCACCCCATGGTGCTGAGTTTCAGTCCCTTCTTTGTGAAACGTGAACGTTAATATCAACGTCATAGGTATGTTGTGTGACCTATAGTAGAAGAGCCACCTGCTGAGCCCCCAGCCCCATGCCTGACCCGTTAAAGCTGACAATTAGATTAAATTCATTTGATGAGTACGTATTCATTGTTATTTATTATGTTAAATTAGTCACCATCTAGTACATCACTAGCTTTTGATGTAGTGTTCAATGATTCAATAGTTGCATGTAACACCCAGTGATTCTTGCGTATTCATCGTGTAATCTCCAGAGGCTATCGAGAACTTAGAACATGATGTTCAGGGGCGCCTGGGTGGCTCAGTGGGTTAAAGCCTCTGCCTTCAGCTCCGGTCATGATCCCAGGGTCTGGGATCGAGCCCCGCGTTGGGCTCTCTGCTCCGCGGGGAGACTGCTTTCCCTTCTCTCTCTGCCTGCCCCTGCCTACTTGTGATCTCTCTCTGTCAAATAAATAAAATCTTTAAAAAAAAAAAAAAACATGATGTTCAATAGTCGTTGCTATTATTAGCAATTAAGGAAGGTCTGTCTTGGTCTATTAGCTGTTGGTTTTGCTCTTACACATATAAACTTATTTTTATTTCACTTCTGAGGATTCTTCAAAACACACAGAATCCTAATCTATTCTCTAACAGCTTTGAAGCATTTTCCAGCCATGCCTCCCTAGTTTTTCAGCAAAAGGATTAAAAGCAAACGCCCCCCACCCCCGCTTCCCTGGAAATCCCCAAACCATTTACTCAATGCGAATTTTGCTATTTTCTTGAAGTTCAACCCTAGACATAAAAATGGTAAATGATTTTTTCCGCTGTCAGTTGTGCATTCAGATAACACTTGGTGCTGCCTGCATTATCCCACAGAACTGACGTTGGGGAAGATAAATATACAGGAAGTCCAGTCGGAGACAATCAGACATTTCCCTTTCAACTCAAGCTCCCAACAGTATTATTTTACAGCTAATGTGCACTCTGTCGACATGGAGTCTGTGCTCTGTGATGCGCCTGGGAAAATCGATGGGAGGCCTTGGGGAGGAGGAGGAGAACATGCAGACACTCTAGCATCCTGAAGCCGGAGCATCCTGGGTGGTAGAGCTGAGGTTCCTATTATGAGCTTACTGTTCGGATAATAGTACAATCGGAGCTACCTGAGTAAATGCGGATACCTATTCCGACCCTGGCTTGAGGGTGTGCAGTTCATGACATTCCCTGTTGGAAGCGGTCGGCAATCAACTGGCCCCCAGGACCTAGCGCGTGGAGAAAGCCTGGACAGCGTAGCACACTGCCTAGGAATGGGTTCAGGAGGGATCCAGATCAGAGAGATCTTTCCTGCTGTCCTTTTATGTCCAGGGCAAGCTCAAATCCTAGGTGGGCTGGTTAGGAGATGTGTAATTGAGGACAACTTGTTGAACATTCCTGCCTCGGCAGGAAGATGGTACCCCACTGTTCTCACTCTCCCAGAAACAGAGCTGCATTTTTTATGGAGCCCACGTAACAGTTGAGCAAAGGATCTCAGGCACTGCTTCTCGAGCTTTAATGTGTCTATCAATTACAGGGACATCGGGTCACAACGCAGATTTGGATTCTCTACGTCTGTAGTGTAGATTCTGCATTTGTTCTAAGTCTCCAGGTGACGCGGATGTTGCTGGTCAGTGGACTCATACTCTGAGCAGCAAGGCTCTATTCAGAGTAGGTTTAATAGTTATTACAAAACCCTAAGTTAGTTGTTTCTCAAAGTTCAGCTTGCAATACATGCACCTGGAGAGTTGAAGGAACCGCAGATTGCTGGGCCCCACACTCGAGTCTGAATAGTTGGGTGTGAATTGGCAGGCTTAGAACTGGCATTTTTTGCGAGTCTCCAAGTGGTACTCCTACTGTAGTGTAGACCATAAACTGAAAGCCACTGACGTACAGCAGTCCCTCCCATATGTGAAAACTTACAATAATAGTTGTGAAAATAGTCTTTTCTCAGCCTTAGATGAGGATCATCAGGAAGTTGGGTTTGTTTAAATTTTTACGTCAATTATATATTGCCATGCAATTGCAAGAAAAAATATGACAAGTTCCTATGTATGCTTTGTACAATGTCTTCTAGTGGTAACGTCTAGAACTGTAGTATAATAACACAACCATGATATTCACTGATACAGCCTATCCACCTCAGATATCCCCAGTGTTATCTCTGCTGTGTGCATGTGTGGTTCTGGAATCTGATGAGTTTTAACTTATGCGTCCGTTCATGTATACACCACCATGGTCAAGATATAGGACAGTTTAATCACACCCGAAAGGTACTTTTATAACCAAAGCCACTTCCCTCCCAAGCCACACTGCCTAGCCCGAATTCCTGGCAATCAGGAATCTGCTCTCAGTTCTATAGTTTTGTCATTTCAGGAGTGTTAGGTAAATTGAATCACACAGTATATACCCACAAGGAAATTTTTCAAGCTTACGGTGCCTGGGTCTCACCACTATATTCTATATTACCATACAAGAGCCACCAATCTGTTTTTTCTAAAGCTTTCCAAATGAGCCTAATATTCAGAGTTTATGATTTCTCTCCCCAATAAATGAGGTCTTTAATTTGAGGGGTTGTTTATAACTGAGAGGCACATACAGATCTATTCCCCTTTTCCATGGCCAAAGACATGTAGGTGACAGAATTGTTGACTATTGAAGCCTTTTAAAATTAGAAATCTTGCTGGAAATGCATTTTGACCCTTCCTTAAACCCGCAGTTTGTTATAACTAAATCACCTGTGGGCACTTGGGCTGTTCCCATAATTTGGCTATTATAAATAATGCTACCATAAACATAGGGGTGCATGTATCTCTTTGAATTTTTTGTGCCAATACTGCATAGTGCAATTGTTGGATTATAGGGTAGCTTCTGAGAAGTTTCTGAGGAACCTCCATACACTTTTCCACAGTGACTGTACCTATTTGCATTACCACCAGCAGGGCAAGGGGTTCCTTCTTCTCTACATCTTTACCAACACTTACTGTTTATTTTTGTTTATTTTAGCCATTCTGATAGGTGTGGGTGGTTTAATGGTGGTTTTGATTTGCATTTTCCTGATTTTCATTTGTGGGGTTTTTTTGTGTGTGTGTTAAATTGTTTAAGAACTAGGTTTTGTATATACTTATATATGTATTTATGTATTTTATCATTTTATTGAATATCATTTGCCTGTAATTTCTCCCTCTCCGTAGGTTGCCTTTTAGTTTTGTTGATTGTTGCCTTTGCTGTGCAGATGCTTTTTATTTTGATGTCGCCCCAAAAGTTTATTTTTGCTTTGTTTCCCTTACTTTGGGCGACATACCTAGAAAAATGCTGCTACAGCTGATGTCAGAGGAAATACTAGCTGTGCTCTCTTCTGGAATTTTTAGGATTTCAGGTCTCACATTTAGGTCCTTAATCCATTTGGAGTTTATTTTTGTGTACGGTTTAAGCTGTGGATTTTACATATATAGACTTTATTACTTTGCGGTCTATTCTCTCTAAACCTACTTTGCTCAAGGTTTTTTTAATCATGAATGCATGTTAGTGAAATGCTTTTTCTGCATCTAAAGAAGTGATCATACAGGTTTTATCCTCTTATTGATGTGATGTATAACATTGATGGATTTGCAAATACTGAGCCACTCTAACATCTTGAGAATAAATTCTACTTGACTGTGGGGAAGGATTTTTTAAAATATATTGCTGGGTTCACTCTGATAGATGCAAAAATCTTCAACAAAATACAAATGCTTCAGAGATCTTAGTGTGTAGGATTTTTTTTTTTGGTAGTGTCTTTGTCTGATTTTGGTATCAGGGTAATGCTGGCCTCACAGAATGAATTTGGAAATTTTCCTTCCTTTTCTCTTTTGTGGGATAATTTGAGAATAGGTATTAACTCTTCTGTAAATGTATAATAGAAATCACCTGGAAAGTCATTTATGTCAGGAATTTTCGATTAATGGTTCAATGTCATTGACGGCACTTTGTTCAAATTTCTGTTACCACCTGCTTCAGTTTTGGTAGTTTGTTTCTAGGAATGTATATGTTTCTTTTAGATTGTCTAATTTTTGCATATAATTTTCATATTTTCTTATAATCCTTTCTCTTTCTGTGGTGGTTGTTTCTCCTCTCTCATTTCTGATTTTGTTAGAGTCCTCTTATTTTCTTTTTAATGAGTTTGACTAAAGTTGATCAATTTTGCTGATCTTTACAAAGAATCATCTCCTGGTTTTATTAATTAATCTGTTTTTTTAATTCTTTCTGCTCTACTCTTTATTATTTCATTGCTTCTGCTGCTTTTTGGGTTTTTCTTTGTTGGTTTTTTTTTTCCCCCCCTAGCTCCCTTATGTGTAAGGTTAGGTTGTGTGGCATTTTTCTTGCTGTAAACTTCCCTCGTAAAATAGCTGTTGCTGTGGCCTGAAGGATTTGGATCATTGTGTGTCCGTTTTCATATATTTTTTGATTTCCTCTTTAATTTCTTGGTTGATTCATTCATTGTTTAGTAGCATGTTATTTAACTCCCAGATTTTCTTGTGGTTAATTTCTAGCATAATAGTGTGATTTGAAAAGATATGTGGAAGCTTGTTTTGTGATCTAATCTAGAGAATGTTGCAGGTGCACTTGGAAGGAATGTGTATTCTGCTGTGAGGATACAAAGTTCTGAATATATTTGTCAGATCCATCAGGTCCAATGTGTCATTCAAAGCCCCTGTTACCTTGTTGATTTTCTGTTTGTATCGTGTGTCCATTCAGTGGGGGTGTGAAATCGACGTTCCCTACTATCTTATTACTATCGATTACTTTGTTATTAGCTACTTTGTGTAGTTGGGAGCTCCCGTATTGGTTGCATAAGTATTAACAATCGTTTTTAAAACATTGATTTTATTTAGAGAAAGAAGCATGAGTAAATTATAAATTTGCAATTTGAGACCAGAAAGTTTCCTCTCCTCCACTCCTTTCTCTTCTTAAACCTGAATAATATGAATTCTGTCTTTACCATATTTGAAATTTGTACTAACCCACATTTAATGTTAAGTGTATGTGGTGCTTTGATAGTATTAGGTTGTCTCAGGTAATTCTGTTTATATTACTTGTAAAAATTTGAAAGTAGGATGTCTATTTTAGTTTGAGTATGTAATATAGACTATTTGCCATATTAGTCATAATTTTTAACTTCAGAAGGGGACGTGTTAAAATTCTTGCAACAATCTGTTACTGCACTATAAATCATCCCCAAACTTAGTAGCTTTAAACATTAGCAAGCAGTAGATTTCCTTGCAAGTCTAAGTTGGGCAAGGCAAAACGACAAAAGCTCATTTCTCATCTGCAGCATCAGTAGAGGTGGTAGCTTGACTGGGGCTGGCAGATCCACAGCGCCCCCTCAGATAGCTGGGAAACTGATGCTCATTTCGGTTTATATCAATGTAGGTTTTTTTCAGAGAGTAGTTTAATGACCGGGATCCACTGTGTCTAGATTCCAGGAGTACCCATCCATAAAGTGATGGAGATATCTACCGTGTTTTTTTTTTCTTTTTTAATGCCTGCACACCTCTAATACTGACAAAACTTTATTGCATAAACAGAGCCCAGATTCAGAGGAAGACACTGAAGGGAGAATGTAAATGATGCCGTGTTTTAAAACTACCACAAACCACCTCTGAACAGAAATTATTTAATTCCTATTAAATAGTATCCATCTCAGGATTAAAAACAGGTATGCTTTTGTAAGTCAGATTCCTAGAGTAGTTCTCCGTTGGAAGACCTGAGAGATAAAAGGTAAGTTCCATATAGCCACAATATAGTGGTATAACATAAGGATAATTTCCACAGTCAACATTACTCAGATGGAAGTTATGTAGCGAATACTAGTCAACAGCAATTCTTCAATTCACCTGGGCGTATATCACTGGCATACGGACTGATTCTTCTAGACTATGGACCCCTCTGTATCATTCTTTTTTTTTTTTTTTAATAAATAAACTGTGTTTGTAGCTAAGATTTCTTCTCCATCTCCTTCCTGCTTATGTTTCTGGCAGCCTCTCTTCACCATTTTTTTTTCTTAGTCAAAGCCAATACATTTCTTTCAAGGAATTTGTAAATTTCATTCAAATCCTTTGTAATCCACTTCATCAGACAATAGTTACTCCGTGACCTTCACAACCTAGGGAGACTGCTATGGTCAACGCTCTTATTAGTCTTAAGAGAGAAAATCTGTAAAACATGCTCTGTTTTTACAAAACTGACAGGGATTTTCATCTCTGAAAGTTCCCATGAGGAACTTATGCTATTAACAACAAAGGATCATGTTGTTCCATTCTGAGTTTTGTCTGTGGAGGGAGACCTCTCTTAATTTACAAGTTAATCAACCACCTTGGTAGAAAAGTTCCTTCTTTAGCTAATTTATCTCCATTTCCATTTTATTTAGGCAGAGTAGACATATGACCAAAAAAAAAAAAATCTGCCTCTATCTGGAATCTCTTAATTAGAGCACAGATATTAAGTACATTTCCTTGTTTTAACATGACCTCCAGGTAACATAGTGAAAAATCTAGCCACTGCATACATAGGCTTCTTTTCTCTGACTTCAAATACTGGGTGCCTTGTTTTCTTTACTGGAAGACCTCACCAACAGCCTCCTCACATTCTTTAGTCCTTGGACATCTTTCCTAGGCTCCTTCAGGAGTTTACTAATGGTCTTCTATTTCCCCAGACCAATGCCACAAGTTGTAAATTGTAAATTTTTATGACAGTAGCGCCTTATAAAAATCTGTCCTGATTACCTACGTCTACATTTAAAAACAAAACAACTTAGAAAATGTAATGTTCTAGAACAACCAACAGTGATTTTGCTCAAAAATGTGCAATTCACAAAGCTCGTCAAGGTCAGCTGGTCTCCACAGAATGTCATACTAGGGAAGATAGCTTGACGGTAGCTGACCATCAGTTCCAAAATGGCTCACTCACCAGGCCGGCCAGTGGTTAGTTGTCTTCAGCTGCCTTTCCAAGAGGCAGTTTGGGCTTCTTCATTGCCTGGAGTTCATAACTAATAAAAATCTGGCTGCTTCCACTTCTAAGACTTGAGTCTAGAAATCGTCACAGTGTTACTTTTTTCATGTACTACTGATTAGTAATATTCTGTCTGCAAGGGACGGTTAACATATACCCCACCTTGCACTGGGAGGCTTGTCAAAGAATTTTAGGGCCATGTTTCCAAACCCCCATATTTACTTGGACCACACAAAACCATGGCAATATAAAAGACAGGTAAGGTAGTCTCAAAGTACATTTTAAACCTTAATATGAGCTACTAGTTAAATACATAGAGTTGAAGTCCAAAAACTTGAGCATTCTAAAAGCTAAGCACTCACCTAGTTTTTATGTTCCTTCATAAACACCTTAGAGACATTCTTTTTGTTTTTTCTTTGGATAAAATAAGTCCTTTTTTAAGGCTGGCCTTTGCAATCTAGCCAGCAATGTGACCTTGGGATTGTTCTATATCCACTGAAGCTCCTTTTATTTTTCGGTAAACGAAGAATTTTAATAATATTTGTCCTACTTAAGTGAGAGGGAAGGGTGGCAAGCAGTAGAGACAATGTATTGGAAATGGAAAAATAGAATGTACATATTAATGCAGGGTCTATATTTCCTTACAATAAGGATCTTTTAATTTAGAACTCTACGCTCTCTACTAGATATTCAACATAGTGAAGTACAGGGGTCTGCAGGGGCCCAATTACAGGAAAGATGGTTAAGTGAAGATTTTTTCAGGAAAAGATGAATTTAGGCAGACAACACGCTGGAGCTATGTTTGACAAACTTCCAAGAAACTAAGAATCCCCAGCTCATAGATTCTTACTCACTGGGACATTTTCGTATTCAGTTTTATATGCTTTTTATAAACACCTCAAATAATTTCAATATGAATGACTTATAGAGCACACGTTGGGAAACAGTGTAGAGGGGGAATGATGAAGAGAAGTAGAACAGCAGAAAAAACAGGTTCTCCATTTAACTGATATAGCACATTATGTTAAATATACTACCATATAATTCCTATCTTTAGATGAGAATTTTGATCTTGGTATTACATATGGAATGCACAATTGCAATACTTTGGCACTGGATAATTATACATTGCAGTGTGTGTGTTGCTATGTCCTCCTGAAGTCTAGACAGGAAATTCTCATAGTGATACTTGGGAACTTCTTTTCTAATGATTTTCTGTGCACTGTTTTAACTGGGAATTTCTTGAAAAGCTTTTCAGTGGTTATAGAAAGTAAGTTTGCAGAGAAAGGGGGCAATAGAAAATCTTGCGTATAGATTTTATGGACTTAAATGTACACAATGTCCTTGTTTTGAGAGAGTGGAAATAACCTGACTTAAAAACCTCTTCACAAAAATAAAATTGGTATTTTCTCTTGACTTAAAAATGTGCATGGATAGTACAGATAATACAAAAGAAATGAAAGAAAAAAAATCATTAAAAGCCATATGATTTTGTTCACAACCTGGAGACAACCACTGTTAACACCTTATATTTCCATTGGGTATTTTTTCTACAAGTTTAACTCTTCCTATATGCCATTTTTTTTAAAAGATTTTATTTATTTATTTGACAGAGAGAGATCACAAGTAGGCAGAGAGAGAGGGAAGCAGGCTCCCTGCTAAGCAGAGAGCCCGATGCGGGGCTTGATCCCAGGACCCTGGGATCATGACCTGAGCCGAAGGCAGAGGCTTTAACCCACTGAGCCACCCAGGCGCCCCCCTATATGCCATTTAGATCGCCATATTCCCCGCAGCTATTCTATAAAAAATCTTTAAATACATCTTAGTCATGCCTATATGAGACTACCTTGTAGGACTACATTATAAAGTATGTAAATTTTTATTCCATATGAGAAGTTAAATGTTATTTTAGTTGAACATTTCATAACCAGATAATAACAAACATGACACTACCATGAATACACACAGAGAGAAAATACAAAAAATCAGAATCACATGGATCAATTGAATAATTGTTTTCTGATTGTTCTGGTTATTTTAATTCTAACTAGGAATTTTAAGGCCAGTCCTCACCCAGTGACAGAACTCTCCCTATAATTCACACTCTTCCCTGGGCTTGAGCTTATCTGAAAACCACATCCTAACTCTTACAAAGTGAGCCCAACATGAAACTTTACTTACGAGGAGAGTTATCGCTTACTTGTAGCTCTCACCTTGACTTGAGCTTCAGAATTACTCTGTTTTACCTTAAGAAAATATTGTACTCCTGGTAAAATTCTTCCTTTGACTCACCTGTCTGATCACTCAACTACTTATCCCTCTGCTTATTAAATTTTTATTTACTTTGGATTTAATATGCATTTATTGACTAACCATTATATATAAAACACATAGCCATGTTTTGTGGAAAGTATGGAAGAAATTAAACAACTTTATCTTTGAGAAACTAAATACTATCCAAGGAATGCAGAGGGATTGTCTATTTGGAAACCAAGGTCCAGAAATGTGAAAAATAAAGGCAGGGCTCCCAACAAGTCCTAGTTGTAGTTCATATATCTTGAATAGAATTGTACTGATTTAATTTTCACTATGTAAACACAGGGTAAGTGTATATAATAATATCCAATATGACACTGGATAGATGACAGACCTGAAAGCCCACTTTATCATTACTATATTTTCTGTGTACCTTAGAAACTCTTTCTGATATTGTACGTTTGCTTCCAATAGCTCACTTTTGGCTCCATGAGCAGAATTTGAAACCATAATGTGTAGTGTTTATTTGCTGATCATAATTTAAAGATCAAATAGATGTTTAAGTTATGAAATCCAAACTTACAATTTCATATTTTAGAACGGATATGAATATATCCTCTACGGGTCTCTTTATGAATAAAACTGTTCCATTGAGGAATTATTCCTTTAGAAATATCAGAGCATGTGGCTACGATTTAAATACTGTAATTTTTCCTACACTGATGCCTTATTGCCTCTCACACCTCCATCACACACGGGGTGGCGGTGGGCAGTGTCCTACCTTGGGCCCTTTCCTCATGACATTTTTTTCTTGCCTTGAATATCCTGTCACTTCTCTTCATTTCCAAGTAGTGCATCCCCTTTAAGGTTCAGATCAAGTATTACCTCCTAGATGTTGCTGAAACTATATGGAAGTTCAGAGAAGGCAGTAAGGATCTCATTGTTAAGTATACTTATTGGTATATGTGCCTTCCACGGAGAATCGTTAAGGGCAGAGACTGACTGTATCTTACACGTCTCTGTAACCCTCATAGCATACCAAATATTGCATTATAAATGACTACCAACTATTTATGGAATTGAATACTTGGTGGATGCAATGCCAAGGTTTTAACCACCTACTTAAAATACGCTGAGTACCATTCAGAAAGAGAAAAATAAATCAACATGTCAAGATTGGGGAGGAGGGGGGAGAAAAGGGGCAGAGGCTTATTTTCTGAGGTGGGGCTAGAGAAGAAAGTTTTCCTAAGCATATAAAATATTCTCCGAGAACACAGCACTTGGTTGTATACTTTAAAGTTAATAACCCAAGCCTAATTCTTTGTTAAAACCTAGAATAGTTTTGCCTTATGTTATCTCAATTCAGTAATCAAGAAAAGGATGTTGCTTAATTCTCTTCACAGTCTGTCGCTATTATGTGTGAGTCCATTAGTACCCCTAAGAAAATAATTTTGTTTGCTAACCATCCAGAAATCTGTGAATACTCCTAGTTGGGAGCCATCCTCTCCCTTTAGAATCATTGCAATAACTGTTTCCTCTGCTTGGAATATGCATCCTCTTGCTGTTGTCATGGTTAACTTCGAGTCTTTGCTCTACTAAGCCCTACCAGTACCACCTTTTGCTTACCCTACTGGATTTGTTTCATCAACATTTCATTCTTTCTTGCCTACTATACAATTTACTTATCATGTCTATTATTCAGTAATTCTTTCCCAGCAGGTGGTCTTCTGCTGTAAATTATTAACTCCCGAGAAGCAAAAGTATCTGATAATACTAAGCCTTTAGTAGATATTTATTGGATGAAGGAATAATTGATTGGATACTGAACTAAACATATAAACCAGGACTAGACTATTAACATTTGCTACTTGTCTAAAAAATATTGCCTTAAGGGGTGCCTGGGTGGCTCAGTGGGTTAAAGCCTCTGCCTTCGGCTCAGGTCGTGATCCCAGGGTCCTGGGATCGAGCATGGCATTGGGCTCCCTGCTCAGCGGGGAGCCTGCTTCCTCCTCTCTCTCTGCCTACTTGTGATCTGTCTGTGAAATAAATAAATAAAATCTTTTTAAAAAAATCGCCTTAAGACCTAACTCTGTGACATAATTAACTGCTGGTATAACAAAGACTTAGTCTTCATGGGCATCTTCAAATATTTAGACTGCAAAGTTTACCACAATTCAGTGTAATTTCAGAAATTGTGACAGGAATCAGGCAAAGAAAGAAGAAATATCGCCTGCTACCTATGAACAGTGCACGTATTATTAAGGGAGCCTGGCCCTGCATTCTTGTCACTACACTCCCTTTGTGCAACTACCCTAGAAATCAACTTCTGACTCCTATTCACTATATGGAATGCTCTGTGCCCAAAGAGACCTTTTTAGTACAACAGGGCTCAAAATGTGATAGGAGACTCCTATTACCTAAGATAAAAACCACTGGCTTAAAGGAAATTAGATAAGATGGGTTTTGGGGGGGTTTTTTTTTTTTTTTAAGCAGAGAAAAGGTAGGCTATGTGTGGCAAATTATTTTGGCCCAGGTAGTAAAGGAAAATCCTTTTTGCTAGTATATGGGTTTATAACTCCATTTCTAATGGTATCTATATCAAGCTCACATTTAAAGCCAACTATTGTGTAACTGCAAGATCTACGTACTTTGAAATGAAGCATACATGAATTTTAAACCCTGTATTTTATCAGTATTTGAGATAGTTTTCTATGCCTTTGTGTTGCCATCTGTATAATGGATACGCACAGTAACTGAATAAACACTGAGTATCTATCATAAGCTTCCTTTTTCCCCTTCCCTTTCTTTGCCTTCATTGTCCATGTTACTTGGAAACTACACTCATTGTTATGCATATGATGAAATGATTTGTTTAACTGCCTTAATACATTAGGCAATTAATTCTTTTTTAGTGTTGAGCAAATTCCAACTCTTTCCTGAGAAGAAATTATAATGAAGGTTTCTGTGCAAGAAATGAAAAGTTACAGGATCTTTTTATTCTCCCATAGTTATAAAAAATCACCTGGGCAGGCATTATTTGAAATTGCAAAATTCTGAATTGTTCTTATGTACTTAATTAGAAATAAATATGGAAGTTGAGATGAGAAACTACACCATGGAACACATTAGTAGAGTTGTTTTTTGCTTTTATGGTTTTTTTTTTTTTCCACTACAGAATTCTGAAAGCGATATCCTCACTAGTCCAAGGAATCTGTAGGGGAAGGTCCTGAAAAAATGTCTAATAAGTCAGTCAATATGATTATGGGAAAAACAGTACCGTAGTGCTGTGAAGGCATGACCTGTAACTTCAGTGTAGGAGCAAGATGATGTAAACTTATTGTAACAATTCCTAGTTTAGTTCGAGGAGTGAAATCTAGATAGAACTTTATTCTGACTCCTGTTTTCCCACATCAGTCCCGTAAACAGCAATGTCTATTTTAAATGAATGATTGGAACATCTATTAAAAACTCTCTCTACATCTCCCACTGGATATTTCACCTGCCTATACCACCACCCTGTTCTGTGACAGCATGCTTGCAGGGGTTAGAAACACACTACCTGGGGAGACTAATTGTTCTCCTGAATAGCTGTAAATAGGAAAGAAACCACTTTCCTAGAAGCTGGAGCCAAAATGTGCCTCCAGGTCTACACAAGTCTTACTTTTTGCCTAGTAACATGCAAAGTTCCTAAAGCGGAGGGGAAAAAAAAAGAATGTTCATAGGATGCGCTTTCAGTTCCCTGGAAGAACGGCTATGGAGAACACTGTGGAATTAGGCACTGAAGTGCCAAGACCTCAGCAGAATTTGAGTGAGGAACGAGGTAACTTGAACATTTGAGGCAAAATTCTTTGAAAATCCTGCAATTTGCTTAGTGTTTTCAAATTTTATTTCCTCTAATCTTCCTATTTACCTTCCCTAGATATATATTACCTTGACTTTGGGGAACTTACCAGGTATAGTTCTCTAGGCGAGATCCAACGGTGAATAAAAAGGACCTAAAATTCCTACCCAGATGGCATTTACATGGTTTCAACGATAACCAGAGTTTGCCAAACTGTAATACCTGCTTACTGGTTGGCTTAAAGTGTAAATTACTAACAGAGGGGAGAGGAGGACAGATTCTTTCTTCCTAGAAAGAGATCTTCACAGTGTATCAAGTGTGGCAGGCATGAATGCCATCTTCTAAACCCTTACTAGATCCACGGTATAGACAGAGGAAGATTCTTAAGGTATTTTCTCACCATAGTTCTGGAGTCTTTTGCCTTTTTTTTTTTTTTTTTAGATAATAAAAGCTTTTGAGTGCTAAACCAGACCCACTCAGTCAAAACTTAGGAAAATTTCCGATATTCTGAAAACCTCATGAAAAACTTACCTTTTCATTATAGATGTTTCAAATGAAGTTAATTTCCATTTTTACCCTGAATGGTGGTGTCAGTTTGAAGAGCCAGAATTCACTAAACTCATGTTTCCTCCATAGAAATGCAGTTAGGGGGGAAAAAAAAAAAGACATGTTTCCCTCAAAATAGGCTATACCCTAGTTACAGCATCACTGGGCACGAGTAAATGGGACATCTTTGACCTTACTCTGATCATCCCTGTACTCTGCTGAGAGTAGATACAGTTTTTTTTAGCAATCATCAAGAAAAAAGGAGCCAGTCTCATTTCATTTCCATATTGGGAATAAATTCAAAGGTTCAAATTGTTAGATTTGTAGGTAGAGAAAGAGAATTGATCGAACTACAGAAAATAGAAAAAGAAGGCCCCCACCCCTGGAACTTGATACTACACTCCTCTGCATTGTTTGGAAGCAGAGGGGAAAAGAAGTTGGATGGTTAAATGATACCTAGAAACACTACACACTTTCCCATTTTTCTTTTCTTTACCAGGCTTTATGTTTGTTCTTAAATGTCATCTCTACCTGAGAGCACACCTCCTTTAACATATGAATAGAATATGTGTTTGTTTTCTGTTTGGTATTTCCAGTGCCTGGAAGAGTACCTGACCCCTACGAAGTACATAGTCAATGTTTGTTGAGTAAGTAAAAGTTGGACGAGTTGCTTTCAAAATTTACAATTAACATTTTAAATGTTTGAGAATTAGTTTTGACTTCTCCATAAGATTGCGTAAAAATGAAACCACTTGACTATAGACTAAGTGGGTACTAAAGACCGCATCATTTCAAGATGGCGATGATGACAGCATTCTCATGTGGCAGGCATAGATCATCAGTGGAGTAGGGATTGGGTTTTCAAGTCAAATCTCACTATGGTCATTAGATAAGGCTTACATGAAGAATACTCAAAGCCTAGACTTCAAGTGTACACTTTTTTCTAACACATGATGGAGTTCAAAAGGGCACTAAAGTGGTCTTCTCTACTGATTGATTCAAGTCCTTTGATGGAGAAAATCTACATCAGACGAATTTATGTTCTAAGAGGGATGTTCCAATATGTAGGGAAAAATGAGTTTGCTTTTAACCCACATAACTTTCTTCCAAGACCTCCCCCAGTCATGCCGGGTCGTGCCTAGAAGGGGACCACCACAAGCAAGTGGATTATTTGCAACAGCAAAACGTTAGATGCCTACGGTAGAATTTAGCATTTTGCTTGCAATGCATTTCTCTTGCATCTTTGTTTCTTCTGCTGGTATGTTAAGGGAAAAAATAAAAACAATTCAGTTTTGTCTTTGAACTGATTTGTTACAAATGGAGGCATTTCTGTAGCACCTAAGGCTTTTTGCCTTTGTTGTTGTTTTTTTTGTTTTGTTTTGTTTTTACTCGATTTATGAACCTCTGGAAAAATTTTCCTGGGCACTATTATTTGTAGTTATTATGCCAACAATGAAGACTGCAATATTGGCCTCTGTTCTCTGACTTTGCCCTCACGTTTTGAAATAAGCTTGACACTGTGTGTCGCTGTCGGCAAATTTTCAGGATCAATTTACCGGGCCCAAGAAGAGTTGATTAACCTTCCTTTAATAGGATAGGTGTTTTAAAAGTGAGTTTTGTGAAACTGGTCCCTAATTTTTACCTAGGACTGAAAAAAATTTTAGACATTCTGAGCTGCATGATGCCATTCAATACAGGTGTTCTGCACTGCCTCTGCCAATACAGTTAGAAAAAATCAACAAGGCTTGTTATGTACAGATTTACATATTGCATCCAATAGATCATTGGAAGTTTCAGTATAAGAACACATAGTATGTTGTATTTAGTGACCTTTATGATACACTTTGATAGATGATCTTGTGGATGCCAGCAGTTGGACAGAGTAATGATGTGTAGATGTAGGTATGTCTGCATTTATATTCACATACGCAATCCTTTCCATGTTAACATCTGTGAATAAATCAACATCCATATTTTATTTACATGACACTGGTAGTAGGTTATACTACAATCATTTCAACCACCTCTGCTAACTATTTGAATTATGTATTTGCTGTATCTTGGTTGACTGTTGAGTATAGCATAATTTACTGTGGCCATGGCATAGATTGGGCAAAGACAATCTCTAAATCAGTCTGGGTTTATAGTCAGAGCATTTATTCAAGAAAAGACAATTTTAATTACACTTTACAAACGCTGCTGGTCACTAACACACAGATTAGGGTCATTTTATAGTACTATCTTGCCCTTTGTTCAACTATGATGTGACTTACAGTTTTATTTTTAGGGGGAAATAGTGGACCTAGTGTGCCCCTCTATGATGGGGAAAAACACACATTTTTCTTGTGTCTATGTTAATAGCTTATGTCTGACTAACTCTCCCAGTGATAAGTACTATAAAGTTAGTGGGATCACTATTTGAAGACCACCAGCACCTAAGCCAAGATACCAGAGAAGAAACAAAGTGAGATGACTCCTTAATTTATCTCCACTTATTCCCTTCAAGGCTTTAACTGATTCACCTCACAAGGCATAGAAACCAAGCAGACATCAGTGACCTGGAGTTTATCATGGTTTCATAGGACTATGGAGATAAAAGTTAGGAGTTTAGGGTCAACACAGTGTCTAGAAAGCAGAAGGACAAGTCTATAGTGAGAAGTAATTGAAGAGAAGAATCAGAGCCTTATGGGTGACTTCCTATAATGCATTGACCAAATCTTAAGACGTACAGGAGCAAGATGATTTGCAACCTATCAGAGGGCATGCACTAAGAGGTTAAGACCTAAATAAATACTCTAAGTACCTCAGTGAAAAGGATGGGCTCTAGAAGTAAGAGACAACCAAAAATTAAATCATCCCCCACAAATTCTTACATCTAGTCTTGACAGCTTCAAGATCTATCCCTATGAGGAAAAATCAAACCCTCTCTGAAGGAAGATAACACCTTTTCATATCTTCCTATTTTTAATTTTCAAATTATAATTTTCAATTCACATCATAAAATTTCCAAAATTCAATTAAATCAGGCATGGCATAAAAGAAAATCAAACCACCAAAACTCAGAAAACTGATGCAGAAAAATACACAGGTTGTATTGGAATTATCAGATGAAGACCCAAGAGTAAATATGGTTAATATGTTCTAAAGAAAACCAGAGGAGATGGTAATGAGCTAGAATCCATAAAAGTAAGCAAAGGAAGGTACAAAGCTTAAAAAAAAAAAAAAAGCAATCAGTAAAATAGTATAAACAGAATATGAGACTAGCAGAAATATGGATAGATAGCCAGATTTGGAATGGTTCACTTTTTAAAAATTCAGGAAAAAGCACACAAAAAATTATTAAAAATTGCTCCCTCCTAAGACACAAGTTAGAGAAGTCTAACATATTAGTAACTAACATTCTAGAAAAAAGCAGAAAAAGAGGGAAGAAGAAATAGTCACAAATCTTTTAATTGGGCAGAAGACCTCAAGGCATGGATTCAAAAACTATCAATTAGACACATAAAAATAATTTTGCTGAGAAACAGACAATGAAAATCTTAAAACCTGCACATACTGTCTCCCCAATTAAGATATTTAGAATTCAAAAACTGACAGCTGATTTTATAGCAGAAATTGTGAAAGTCAGAGGGAAAAATGGCAAATTAAGAGTACAAGGAAAATAAGTATCAAAACAAAATTGTATATCAAGAAAAAACTTCAAATGAAAATGTTATTTTGCAAAGTACTTAGTACAACTTATCCTCAGTAGTTTACTACCAATAATTGTCAAAAAAGAAAATGTTCTTCAGACAAAAAGAAAATCAGCCTAACTGGCAATACAGTAATGTTGAAATGTGGGTAGAGAAAACAGAACTTTTACTATTTCATAATAGAATGTCTTGCATGTATAAAGTAGATGGAGATTTAAAATCTTTAACAAAAACGACCCAGAAACAATCCATTTGAAAAGTCCTCACATTCTACATAAAATTTTTAAAACATTAACTTTCAGGAAGATGGCAGAGTAGAAGCACCTTAAGC
The DNA here is from genome assembly GCF_002288905.1 of Enhydra lutris kenyoni. Classification (NCBI taxonomy): domain Eukaryota; kingdom Metazoa; phylum Chordata; class Mammalia; order Carnivora; family Mustelidae; genus Enhydra; species Enhydra lutris. Next base: position 13,080,822 of record NW_019154138.1, on the reverse strand, counting down.
TCACCTTGTCCCAGGGTTACAACAAGATAACCCTCACCTTAGTGTATTTAACGAAAAGACCCAGGGATTGGCAGAACAAACTGTACAACTCAATGTAGCAAAGAGGCCACATTAGAGAGGACAGGAAGGACAGACATGATAGGGAGCCCAACTGTCCTGTAGGACAGTACAAGTGAAGTGAGGGAGAGAGCCATGAACCAGAGGAAGGGAGAAAAACAGACCCTCACACAAGGCAGCCCACGTGGAAAAGCGAGTCCCCATAAAATTTGGCTTTGAAAACCAGAGGGTCCAATTTTTCTGAGTTCTTAATAACCAGTAGGACATAAAATCTGGAATTTTAAATATTAGTGGCCTCATCAACATGCTGCTCAAGTCCTGGTGCAGCAAGGCTCCTCCTGTGGCTCTCAAAGCATGCTCCTGCCAGTCCCCGATGCTATAGAACTACCACAAAAACTAGGGGGAAACCACAAAACAAGAACAAAATGGTAATAAACACCTATCTTGGCCACAGCCCATATGGGTTAGTGCTGCAAGCCTGGCAGTACACACACAGACCCTATAGTGGCCACCCCCCCCCCCCCCCGAAGTGACTCCTGCCCCACAGAGTAAAAGATAAACCACATACACCAGTCACACAGGCCACACCAGTAGACTGGAGGCACTGAACTAGCCTGACTACAGGTCATGTCCACCAATCAAAGCTCCTCAGGGGACAGTGGAGGGAAAGGAGCCTGTGGTAGGGCGCTACTCCATCTCCCACAAACATCTGGTAGGGCTCCACTCAAGCTCCAGGCATCCACAGACAGGTCCACTAACACCACAAAGACCAAATGCTACCCATGCCAGGCAAAGAGATCCACTGCAGCTGACTGCACTAAAGCCAAAAGTAGGGCACATGAGCCACATACAGGGGATACCCCTGAAGCACCAGGTTCTGGTGAACAGGGGGTACTATACAGTAGGATACTACACGGCCTCTTCTCAAGTCTACTCCTTTCCAGTGCAGGAGATGTAGCTGTATTTCCTAACACAGAGAAATGGACACTGAGAGTTAGACCTAATGGGGAGATAGAGAAATATGTCCTGAATCACAGAACAGGAGAAAACAAGAGACCTAGGCAAAATGGATGTAAGTGATAGAGAATATAAAGTTATGAGACTTGAGTAAAGAGTGGAGGACATCAGGGGGACAACTACAAAGACATGGAAAACACAATAACTTATCGGATGAAAAACAGTAGATGAAATTAAAAATACACTTGATGGAGTACACAGCAGGCTAGACGAAATAGAGGGATGAATTAGTGACCGGAAAGATAGAACAATGGAAGTTAACCAAGCTAAACAAAAGGAAAAAAAAAATACTCAGGCAACACAAAATTCGATAGCAAACTCTGCAACTCTGTGAAGCATAGTAACATGCGCACTATAGGGAATCCCAGAAGGAGAAGAGAGAGAAAAGGGGGTAGAAAATGTTAAGAAATAATAGCTGTAAACTTCCTAATCTGGGGAAAATGTCCAGATCCTAGAGACAGAGCAAATCCAACAAATTGAATGAGGGCGACAGCCAGACATATAGTAATTGGCATGGCAAAAAGTAATGATAAACAGACAAACCGTAGGAGACTTTTAATCTCATAAAACAAACTGAGGGTTGCTGGGGGGTGGGAGGTAGGGAGAGGGTGGTGGGGTTATGGACATTGGGGAGGGTATGTGCTAGGGTGAGTGCTGTGAAGTGTGTAAACCTGGCGATTCACAGACCTGTACCCCTGGGGGAAATAATGCATTATATGTTAATAAAAATAACTTTAAAAAAATTTTTAAGGAAAAAGAGACAAAAGTTACAAGGGAAACCCCATAGGCTATCAACTAATTTTTAGCACAAACTGTGCACGCCAGAAGGGAGGCTTGATACATTCAAAGTGCTGAAAGGGAAAAATCTGCAGTCAAGAATGCTCTATCTTGCAAGGCTATCATTCAAAATAGAAGGAGACATAGAGGGTACCTTCACTCCACCCTTCAAGAAATATCAAAGGGGATTCTTCCAGAGGAAAGCAACCACATACGTGAGAGAATGAGTTTATCTGTGAAGTATGTAAAATATGACAACATGGGTAAAACATGGTGGAGAGAAGGGTAAAGAATGAGCTCAAACTTAAGTGACCATCAACTTTAATACAGAGTGCTGTATGCAAAATTGATAGACCAAAAACTGAAGAAAAATAAATCCAAGTGTATCTCTGAACAAAGTCTACTAATTGTTAGGGAAGACAGCAAGAGTACAAAAGATCAGAGAAAAACTGTAGAAAAACCACAAAACAAGTAGCAAAATGGTAATAAATACCTATCTTTCAGTAATAACTTTGAATGAAAATGGACTCAATGCTCCAATCAAAATACATAGGGTGAGAGAGTGAATTAAAAAAAAAAAATACCCATGTATATGCTTCCTACAATAAACTCCTTTGGGACCTGAAACCACCTGCAGATTGCAAGGAAGGGGACAGAGAAACATTTACCATTTGAATAGACATCAAAAGAAAACCAAGGTAGCAATACTTAAATCACACAAAATGGATTTTAAAACAAAGACTATAACCAGACAAAGAAGGATACTCTATAATTGTAAAAGACAATCCAACAAGAACATGTAACAATTACGTATATTTATGCACCCAACAGGAGAGTACCCTACTCCTCAGAGGGAGGTTTATAGCAATTCAGGTCTTTCTCAAGAAGAAAAATCTCAAATACAACCATAACCTTATACCCAACGAAACTAGAAAAAGAAACAAAAACAAAAGTCCCCAGAAGGAAGGAAGGAAGGAAGTTAGAGCCAATAAGTAAAATAGATACACCACGACCACCACCACCACCAACAAAACAGATCAGTGAAGCCAGGAGCTGCTTCATTGGGGAGGGTGGGGGGAACAAAGTGACAAACCTCTAGACAGACTTATTAAAAAAATAGACTCAAATGAATAAATTCAGAAAGCAAAGAGGAAACCGAACAACCGACACCAGAAAAATACTAAGGGTTATAAGAGAATACTATGAAAAATTGTATGCCAACAAGTTCAACAACCTGGAAGAAATAGATAAATTCCTAGAAACCTATCATCCACCTCCCAAAGCTGAAGCAGGAAAAAAATGGAAATTTTGAACGGATCAGTTACCAGCAATGAAATTGAATCAGTAATCAAAAAAACTCCCCAAAAATCAAAACCCAGGACCAGACGGCTTCACAGTTGACTTCTTTTGAGCATTTAAAAAGAGTTAATATCTCTTTTTATCAACCTATTCCAAAAAGTAGAAGAGGAAGGAACACTTCAGATTCATGCTAGGAGGCCACCATAATCCTGACAATAAAACCAGACAAAGACATCACACAAAAAAAGAGAACTATAGGCACAAGACAGGGATGTCCACTCTCACCGCTTTTGCTCAACGTAGTACTGGAAGTCCTAACCACAGCGATTAGACAACAACAAAAAAATCAAATAGAAAACATCCAAATTGCTAAGGAGGTTAAACTTTCCCTATTTGCAGATGACATGGTGTTATAGAGAGAAAACCCTAAAGATCCTCCAAGAAACTATTAAAACTGGTAAATGAAGTAAATATGCAGGATACAAAACCACTGTACAGAAATGTTGCATATCTGTATACTAATAATGAAGCAGCAGAAAGAAATTAAGGCAGCAGTTCCACTTATAATTGCACCAGAAATAACAAAATGCTGAGGTATAAACTGAACCAAAGAGATGAAAGAGCTGTGCTCTGAAAACTATAAAACACTGATGAAAGAAATTGAAGACACAAATAAATGGAAAGACATTCCAAGAACAAGTATTGTTGAAAGGTCCATACTACCAAAACAACCTACAGATTTAATGTAGTCCTATCAATACACCACCAGCATTTTCACAAAACTGGAAGAAATAGTCAAGTTTGTATGGAATCACAAACCACCCTGAATAGCCAAAGCAATCCTGAAAAAGAAAAGCAAAAATGGAGGCATCACAATTCTGACCTTCATGTTATACTACAGAACTTTAATAATCAAAATGGTATTGTACTGGCACACACACACACACACACACACACACACACACACACAAGACACCTACACCAACGGAACATAATAGAAAACCTAGAAATAAGCCCATAATTATAAGGCCAATTAATATTTGACAAAAATATATTTGCATATATATTCTTATATGCAATGGGAAAAAGTCCTACACAAAAATAAATTCAAATGCGTTTGGGACCTATATGTGACACCTGAAAGCATTAAGAACCTAGAAGAAAGCATAGACAGTAAGTTCTCTGATCTTGTCTATAGCAACATTTTTCTAGGTATGTCTCCTAAAGGCAAAGGAAATAAAAGCAAAGGTGATCTACTGGGACTACATCAAAATAAAATGCTTCTGCACAGCAAATGAAACAATAAAACTTAAAGGCAACCTATAGAATGGGAAGAGATATTTGCAAATGACATATATGATAAAGGGTTAATATCCAAAATATTTAAAAACATATACAACTCAACACCCAAAAACCAAATAATCCAATCAAAAATGGGTAGAGTACATGAATAGACATTTCTCCAAAGGAAACCTACAAATGGCCAACAAACATGAAAAGACGCTCAACATCACTGATCATTAGGGAAATGGAAGTAAAAGTCACTATGAGGTATCTCCTCATACTGTTAGAATGGCTAAAATAAAAAACACAAGAAAAAGTTATGGCAAGGAGATGGAGGAAAAAACCCTGCGCACTACCGGTGGGAATGCAAAGTGGTGCAGCCACTGTGATAAACAGTGTGAATGTTCCTCAAAAAGTCAAAAATAGAACTACCCTATGATCTAGTAATCACATTACTAAGTATTTGCTTTAAAAACATAAAAATACAGGGATGCCTGGGTGGCTCAGTTGGTTAAGTGTCCCAGTCTTAATTTTAGCTCAGGTCATGATCTCAGGGACTCTTGACATCAAGCCCTGTGTCCTGCTCTTCACTGAGTGTTGAACCTGCTGAAGATTCTCTCTCTCTGCCCTACTCCAGCCTGCTTGTACTCTCACTCTTGTGGGGGGGGAGGAGACCCACACACACATGGTTGCACACACCCACACACAAACACTAATTCAAAGGGATACATGCACCCCTGTGTTTATGGCAGCATTATTTACAATAACCAAATTAAATAGGCAGCTGAAGTGTCCATCAGTTGATTAATGGATTAAAGGGTATATGTATACATACACACAAACACACTCTTTATATATGTGTGATGGAGTATTATTCAACCATATAAACAGAATGAAATCTTACCATTTGCAGTGACATGAAGCTAGAAAGTATGATGCTAAGAGAAAGATACCGTATGACTTCAATCATATGTTGAATTTAATAATCAAAACAAATGAGCAAAGGAAAAACAAAAAAGGCAAGAGAGACAGAGATAGAAAAAAAACAAGATACAGACTCAACTATAGAGAACAGACTGATGGTTACCAGAGAAGGGGTTGGTGAGTGGATGGGTGGAAAACGTGACGAGCTCTGGGTGATCTGTGCAACTGTTGAATAACTAAGGTAGCACTGTATGTTACCTGTACTGATAAAATAAAATAAAAACTTCTAAAGACATCAGCACACTCAGTTCTGAGAGAGCCAGGATGGCCCGAGGAGACTGAATCTTCGTCCTTGGAGAGAGAACACAGCAAATAGCTTGCAGGAATCAAGCACAGAAGCAGAAGTTTGAAAATCACCTGGAGCACAGGGATATGGGAGTGGTTTACTAATCTCAGTACATGGATGTGGGGCCGAGATCCTTCCAAAACTTCTCCAGGAGCAGAGGAGCTGCCAGGTACCATTTCCCATCCCCATCCCCTAGCATTAACCCAGGACCACCCGGGGTAGAACCAGCGCAGAGCGGATACTTGCTACCTAACTTGCTTACACTGTACCTCCACTGCCCACCCCCTTCTATGGACATGCCCCTCCAGCAGGCATGCCTTGGCTCAGGTACTACGGGCCCCTCCTGCAGAGGACCAGCACAGATCTTGCTGACATTGTGCCTCCTGCCCTGCGAAACTGCAGGTCCTCCTCAGCCAACACAGCTGCTCGAGGTCGCGCCAGCGGCAGGTCCCCTCTCACAGAAGACTGGCCTGCAAACGGCGCTGCAACTGCATGCCTCACCCCCACTGTCCAGCCACAGCCCCCCCCACCAGTATGCTTGCGGCCAGAGCCTACCCCATGTGGTACCACAAGCCTGGGAGCGCGCAAAGCTGCCCAACAGGGGCCAGCCCCAGTCCGGAGTGACTCTTGCACTAGGGAAAGGGAAAGATCACCACACACACACACACACACACACACACACACACACACACACACACCAGACCAACTGTAGCCCCAGCAGTGAGCTGGGATCAGACAGCTGGTCTGACCACAGGCCCCATCCACCTACAAAGGCTTCTCAAGGGACAACACAGGAGAAGCACCCTGCAGTTTGGTGCTACTACATCTGTGGCAAATACCTGGTATCATTCAACAAAACCCAACCAAAGCCTCAGACAAGCCCGCTACCACTACAGGGAAAAATCCTGTTCACAACAGGGAAAGAGACGCTGCAGACAACCGGACGGAAGGAAAGGCAAGTTGTCTGGTCCACAACATGAGCTGCACAAAATATACATGGGAGATACCCCTGATGTGCCAGATCCTGGTGAATGGGGCGGGGGGGAACATGACACTGCAGGGGGGCATAGGACTTCTTCTTCCTAAGGTCACTACTTTAAGAGCAGGAGACGCAGCTAACTTTCTGAACACACAGAAACAGACACAGTGAATTAAACAAAATGAGGAGTCTGAGGAATATGTTCCAAATAAAAGAACAGGACAAGATCATAGCGAGAGATCTAAGCATACAGCGAGAAGCAATATGCCTGGTAGAGAATTTAAAGTTAGGATCATCTAGATATTCACCAGATTTGACAGAAGACTGGTGGTTATCATTGAGAGCCTTAGCAAAGCGATTAAGGAAAAGAAAAAAAAAAGGAACCAATCAGAGATAAAGAACACAATAAATGAAATTAGAAATATACTTGGTGTAATATATATAGCAAAGTAGAGGAAGCGGAGGAAAAATGAGGGAGGACAGAGGAATGGAAAGTAGTCAAGCTGAGCAGGTAGGAGAACAAAATCATGCAAAATGAGAACAGATGCAGGATACTCAGTGACTCCATCAAACCTAGGAACATTAACATTATAGGGATCTCAGAAGAAGAAGAAAAAGAGAACAGGGCAGAAAATTCATTTGAATAAATAATAGCTGTAAAGTTCCCTAATCCGGGTAAGGAAACACATCCAGATCCAACAGAGAGCTCCCAACAATTTCAACCCAGTGAGGTCCACACCTCAGGCCACAGACCTCACTACAATAAGGCCCACTCCTCACTACAGACATATAATAAATAAAATAGCAAAAAGCAGTGGTAAAGGGAGATGGAGAGGAGAAGGAAGTTGAGGGAAATTGGAAGGGGAGATGAACCATGAGAGACTATGGACTCTGAAAAACAATCCGAGGGTTTTGAAGGGGTGGAGGGTGGGAGGCTGGGGGAGCCAGGTGGTGGGAATTAGAGAGGGCACGGATTGCATGAAACACTGGGTGTGGTGCAAAAACAATGAATTCTGTTACGCTGAAAAGAAATTAATAATAATAATAAAAGACTAAATGAGGAAAAAAAAAAGTAGTGGTAAAGTGAGAATTTTAAAAATCAACAAGAGAAAATACTTACATATAAGGGAAATCCCTAAGGCTATCAGTTGCTTTTTCACGAGCAACTTTGCAAGCCAGAACATGGAGTGGTAGACTATATTTGAAGTGCTAAAAGGGAAAAAACTGGCAACCCAAAAAACGCCTGATCCAATAAGGCTATCATTTAGAATAGAAGGAGAGATAAAGAGTTTCCCTGGGGCGGAGGTGGGGGGTGGGGGGGAGGGTTGAGAAGTTCATGACCACAAACTATCACTACATGAAATGACAGAGGGGTCTGTGAGTGGGAAGGAAAACCCTGAGTAAGTAGTCAAAAGCAAAAAGGCAGTAAAAATAAGTTTATCTGTAAAAATCAGTTAAGGGACAAACTGGGGGTTTGGGAGGGGAGGGGGGTAGGGGGTTGGGTGAGCCTGGTGGCAGGTATTAAGGAGGGCATGTATTGCATGGAGCAGTGGGTGTGGTGCATAAACAATGAATTATGGATCACTGAAAAAAATTATAAAAAATCAGTTGAGGGACTCAAAAAATCAGACTGTAAAGTATGATACATTTACCTAAAATTTATGTGTGTGGGGGGTGGGGGGGGGAGAGTGAAGTATGGGTTCAAACTTAAGCAACATCAAGTTAATATATTATAATATGCTTAAGATGTTATATATAACCTTAACGGTAACCAAAAATGAAAAACCAGTAATAACAAGAAATGAAGAGAAAGGAATCCAAAGATACTACTAAAGAAAGCCAAGTAATTGTCAGAGAAGACAACAAGAAAGGAACAGAACTATAAAAACAAGCATAGAACAAGTAACAAAATGGCAATACATACCTATCAATAATTACTTTGAATGCAAATGGACTAAATGCTCCAATAAGGGGACATTGGTGACAGAATATCTTCAAAACAAGATCCATCGTATGCTGTCTACAAGAGACTCTGTTCAGACAGAAAGACATGCCGATTGAAAGTGAAGGGATGGGAGCATTTATCATGCAAACAGATATAAAAAGAAAGCCAGGATAGCAATACTAACATCAGACAAAGTAGATTATAAACAAAGACCGCAATGAGGCACAAAGGACGTTATGTTATAAAGGGAAGAATCCAGCAAGATGATAATTGCAATTGTAAATATGTATGCACCCAACCTGGGAGCACCCAAATACATAAAGGAGTTAATAACAATCATAAAAAGAAGTGATCGTTAGCAATACAATAATAGTAAGGGGCCTTAATACTGCATCCTTCCTCTATGGACAGGTGATTCATGCAGTCAACAAGGAAACAGTGGCTTTGAAAGACACCTTGGACCAGATGAAGCCAAGAGATTTCTTTAGAAGTTCCCCTCCTTGACAGCATAATATATATTCTTTTCAGGTGCACAAGGTATATCCTCCAGAATAAAACACGTATTAGGCCACAAAAGAAACAAAACAACTTGAAAAAGATCCAGGTTGTATTGTGCGTCTTTTCCAAGCACAATGCTATGAAACTAGAAATCAAGCACAAGAAAAAGAAGCTAGAAAGAGCACAAGTACATGGAGGTTAAATAACAGGCTACTAAACAAAGGTTCAACCTAGAAATCAAAGAAGAAATAAAAAATTATATGGAAAATATGAAAATGAAAATCTTTAGGATGCTGCAAAAGCTGTTCTCAGAACAAAATTTATAGCAATACAGGCCTACCTCAAGAAGCGAGAGGAATCTGAAGCAACTAGCCTTACACCTAAAGGACTTAGAAAAAGAACAAACAAAACCTGCAGAAGGGAGGAAATACAGATTAGAGCACGAACGAGTAGAAACTAAAAGGAGAATGGAATGGAATGAGTGGAGTAGAGTAGAGTAGAGTAGAATAGAAAATCAATGAAACCAGGACCTGGTTCTCTGGAAAGATCAACAAACTGATTAACTTTTACTCAAATCATCAAAAAAAGGAGAAAGAGAGAGAGAGAGAGAGAGGACTCATATTCAAAAATAACAGAGTAGACATAACAACCAACATTACAGATACAGGAGAGATTATGGGAGAATATTATGAAAAATTTTATGCCAACAAATTTGACAACCTGCAAGAAACAGATATTCCTAGAAACATATCCTACAAACATATTCTTAGAAACATGTCACCTGCCAAAGCTGAAGCAGGAAAAAAATAGAAAACTTGAACAGACCAGTTACCAGCAATGAAATTAAATCAGTAATCCAAAAACTCCCACCAAGCCAAAGTCCCAGGACAGACAGCTTCACAACTCATTTCTACCAAACTTTTAAACAACAGTTAATATGCCTGTTTCTCAAACTACTGCAGAAAATTGAAGAGGAAGGGCAACTTCCAAATTCATTATGAGGCCAGCATTATCCTGATACCAAAACTAGATAATGACACTACTTAAAAAAAAAAAAAAAATTATAGGCCATGATCTCTGATAAAAACAGATGCAAATATCTTAAGTAAAATGCTATCAGTTAACACAGTAATACATTTAAAAAAATAAAAAATAATTCACCATAATCAACTGGGATTTACTGAATATTTATCAATATTTGTAAATTAATCAATGTCACAAATGACATCATTAAGAGAAAGCATAAAACCCATATGACCATTTCCATATATACAGAACAGGCACTAGACCAACACCACATCCACTCATGATAAAAACCCAACATAGTAGGTTTAGAGGGAATAGACCTAAACATAATAAAGGCTATCTACAAAACCCCCCACAGTGAACATCATACTCAATGTGGAAAAACGGAGAGCTTTTCCCTTGAGGTCAGGAACAAGATAAGGATGTTCACTCTCATCACTTTTATTCAGTATAGTAATGGAAAGTCCTAGACACAGCAATCAGACAACAAAAAGAAATAAATTGCATCCAGACTGGTAAGGAAGAAGAAGTAAAAGGTCCACTATTTGCAGTTGACATTATACTGTATAGAGAAAACCCTAAAGATTCCAACAAAAAAATGGCTACAATTGAGCAATGAATTCAGTAATGTCACATTATACCAAATCAATATACAAAAATCAAATGCATTTTTATACACTGATGATGAAGTAGAGAAATTAAGAAAACAATCCCATTTATAATTGCACCCCAAATTATAAAATGTCTAGGAATAAACTTCACCAAGGAGGTCAAAGACTTATACTCTGAAAACTAATATAACACTGATGAAAGAAATTGAAGACACAAATAAATAATAAGACATTAAACACTCATGTACTAGAAGACTAATATTGTTAAAATGTCCATATTGCCCAAAACAATCTACAGATTTAATGTAATCCCTATCAAAATACCACCAGCATTTTTCACGGAATTGAAACAAATAATTCTAAAGTTTGTATGGAACCACAAAACACCCCAATAGCCAAAGTAATTCCCCCCCCCCTTTTAGAGAGAGAGAACAGCAGGGTGGTGGGGGTTGGGACAGAGGGAGAATCTTAAGCAGGCTCCATGCTCAGAGTGGAACTGAACATAGGGCATAGTCTCACAACTCAGCAGGACCTGAGCTGAAATCAAGAGTCAGATGCTTAACCTACTGAGCCATCCAGGCTCCCAATAGCTAAAGCAACCTTGAAAAAGAAGAGCTAAATGGAGGCATCACCATTCTAGACTTCAAGTTCTACTACAGAGGTTAATAATCAAAACAGTGTGCTACTAGCACACACCCCCACACACACAAATTAATGGATGAATACATCAGTGGAACAGAAGAGAAAATCCAGAATTAAACTGACAATTATATGGTCAGTTTATCTTTGACAAAGGGGAAAAGACTGTCTCTAACAAATGGTGCTGGGAAGTCTGGACAGGTACATGCAATAGAATGAAACTGGATGAATTTCTTTCATATCACACACATAGATTAAGTACTTATATGTGGTACCTGAAACTAAAAATCCTAGAAAAGAGCACAGACAGTAATTTCTCTGAATTTGGCCATAACTTTTTTTTTTTTTTTTGATGTATCTCCTAAAGCAGGAGAAGTAAAAGTAAATATAAGTTGTTTAGACTACATCAAAATTAAAAGCTTTTGCATGGCAAAGCAAACTATCAACAAAACTAAAAGACAGCCCACTGAATGGCAAATGACATAGCCAATAAAGGGTTAGTATCCAAAGTATAATAATAACTTAAATCAACACCCAAAAAACAAATAATCCAGTTAAAAAAAAAAAAAAAGGTGGGGGCGCCTGGGTGGCTCAGTGGGTTAAAGCCTCTGCCTTCGGCTCAGGTCATGATCCCAGGGTCCTGGGATGGAGCCCCGCGTTGGGCTCTCTGCTCCGCAGGGAGCCTGCTTCCTCCCCTCTCTCTCTCTGCCTGCCTCTCTGGTCTACTTGTGATCTGTCTGTCAAATAAATAAAATCTTTAAAAAAAAAAAAAAGGTGGAAGACATGAACACATAGTTCTCTAAAGAAGAAGCAGATGGCCAAGAGACACATGAAAAGATGCTCACCATCACTCATCATCAGGGAAATGCAAATCAAAAGTACCATGAGACGTTGCCTCATGCCTGTCAGAATGGCTGAAATGAAAAACAACAAACAAGTTTTGGTGAGGATGTGGAGAAAAAGGAACCTTTGTGTACAGTTGGTGGGAAAGCCAATGGGTGTGGTGACTGTGGAAAAGACTATGGAGGATCCTGAAAAAATTAAAAATCAAACTACCCTATGACCCATTAATCACACAACTGGGTGTTTATCTAAAGAATACAAAAACACTGATTTGAAAATCTATATGCACCCCTGTATTTTCTGCAGCATTATTCACAATAGCTGGATTTTGGAAGCAATCCAAGTCCCCACTGATAGATGAATGGATAAAGAAGTATTTGTGTGTCTGTGCGCATGTCTATATATATATATATATATATTATATTTTATATTTATAAATTACATAGAATTCATAATTTATACATATATATAAATCAGCCATAATAAAGAATGAGATCTTGCCATTTGCAATGACATAGATGGAACTAGAGATTATAATGCTGAGTGAAGTAAGTCAGAGAAAGACAAAAACCACATGATTTCACTCATATGTGGGATTTGGGAAACAAAACAAAGGGAAATAAAGAGACAAACCGTAAACCACAGTTTTAACTATTGGGACCAGATAGTTACCAGAGGTGAGCTGGGGCGGGGGATGAGTGAAATAGATGAAGGGGATTAAGAGTACACTTATCTTGACAGGCACTGAGTAATATATAGAATTCTGGAGTCATTATATTGTAAAACTGAAATTAAAAAACACTGTTACCTATACTGGTATTAATATAAAAAATATTATATTTAAGCTTATAACTAAATATTAATAGAAGTCTATGTAATTAATTGGCTAATGGGGAAATGGAAAAATTAATCATTCCAAAAGAACATAGAAAGGGAAAATAGTACAGAACTGATGAATGGAAAATATAAAAAATTAAAACCCATGCAATATGTGCCCTCCTTAATACCTACCACCTGGCACGTATTGCATGGAGCACTGGGTGTGGTGCAAAAACAATGAATACTGTTATGCTGAAAAGTAATTAAAAAAAAAATTAAAACCTAGATATATAAATAATCACATTAAATGTTAGTAATCTACATACTTTAATTAATATTCTTTAGTTTTCAGACCAGAATAAAAAGCAGCTAATATTTGAATCACATTTTTTATCTACTCTGATAACGTTTTTTTTCTTTTCCCTCAAATTTTTACTTAAATTCTAGCTAGTTAACAAATACTGTAATATTGGTTTCAGGAGCACAATTCAGTGATTCATCACTTAAATGTTAACTCATAGTAAGTGTCCTCCTTAATACCCATCACCCATTTAGTCCATTCCCCGGCCCCACTTCCCTCTAGCAACCCTCAATTTGTTCTCTATAGTTAAGAGTCTCTTAACTCTTCCCCCCCACCTCGTTCATCTGTTTTCTTTCCTAAATTCCACATATGAGTGAAATCAATCAAGGACACATAAGGACTCTGAGCATTAAAGGACGCTCAATCATACCAGTCCAAACCAAAGCAAAGCAGTTCAGCTAAAGAAGAAGAAGAAAGAAGTATTACCGAACATAAAGAGAAAATTTTCATAATGATCAATGATTAAATTCATCAGGAAGGTAGAAAAATCTTTTATTTATATGTTCTATTTCCTAAGTATATAAAGTTTTTTAAAAATGGCAAAATCAAAGGGAAAAAACAAACCAACAGATGTAGATGAAAAGTTTAACCTCCAACTCTACTAATCAAACAACTACCCCCCCCAAAAAAACCCCAAAACAACAACAAAACAACAAAAACAAAATTACAAGGATAGTGTTTTGATATTCTCATCTGTAATCTCTTCTAATTCAAAGGTCTAAAACACTGCCCTCAAAATTACAGAACATGTTCCGCTCAAACATACTTGAAATATTTACCCACAATGTCTAGAAACTGGGCCATAAAGCAAGTCTCAACTAGTGCAGAGTATGCTTTTCTACCACTATGGAATTCAACCAGGAAAAAAAAAAAAAAAAAGCAATACACACACAACATGCACAACTAAAAGTATCCCCAAGTATTGGAAATTAAGCCATACACTTTTAATTAATCCATGGATAGTAGAAAAAAATCACAAAGGAAATTAGCACATTTTAAAAATCAAAGATAACAGAATCATGACATGGCAAACCTTGTGGGACATAGCGAACAGAGAGGCTAGAGGAAAAAGAGTCTGAAATGTCTATACTGGAAAAAAAAGAAATGCTAATAATCAGTTACCTAAGCACCTGCTTCCAATAGGCTAAAAGTGAACAGAAATCTAAAAACTAGGAGAAATGTGGAAATAAATATAAGATGGGGGTGCTTGGGTGTCACAGTTGGTTAAGGATCCACGTCTTGGGGCACCTGGGTGGCTCAGTGGGTTAAGCCTCTGCCTTCAGCTCAGGTCACGATCTTAGGGTCCTGGGATCGAGCCCCACATCGGGCTCTCTGCTCATCAGGGAGTCTGTTTCCCCCTCTCACTCTCTGCCTGCCTCTCTGCCTACTTGTGATGTCTCTCTCTGTGTGTCAAATAAATAAATAAAATCTTAAAAAAAAAAAAAAAGCATCCATGTCTTGTTTTCCACTCAGGTCGAGATCTCAGGGTCTTAAATTCTAATTCCACATTAAGCTCACGCTCAGCACAAAGTCTGCTTGAGACCTCTCTCTCTTTCCCTCTCCCTCAGTCCCTCCCCCCACCCCACTCTTGAATAAATAAATCTTTGTAAATAAATATAGGAGAGAATATAATGAAACTGGAAACAGATACCATAGAGAAATTCACCAGAAATAAAAGCTGTTCATTTGTAAAGATGAATAAAGTTAACTGAATCTTGCAAGGAAAGATAGAAAAGGTACAAGTTACCAATATCAGAAATGAAGAAGGAGACATTATTACAGACTCCATAGATGTTAAAAAGGTAGTAATTGGACATTATGGACTTATTTATGCCCATAAGTTTTAAACTACGTATGACAGAGGCTTGTAAGTTAAAAATGTAGTCTTTGCAAACTGGCATGAATACCAGAAAAGCGAAAAAAGGTTTATCACTTTCTCTACTGAATAAAATGAATCTACAATTACTAACTTTTAACACAAATCGCCATGCCCAGATGAACCAGACACAAGCTTCCTCAGAGAGAAAAGACAGAGCAGTTTCTACCTCACGTCATGAAGCCAGCCTAATCTTAATGCTAAAACCTGATGAGCATATTACAGAAAAGGAGACTAAACAATCTGCTTCTCATAAACAAAATTCTATATAATTTATTAGCAAATCAGTACCACTAATACGAAAATATAATACTATAACCAGGTAATACAAGGATAGGTTATAACATTTGAAAAAAAATCTTATTAATGTAAATTAAAATATTGAGAGGAAAAAAACTAAAATCCTATCATCCATCTCAACAGATGCAGAAAAGATTATATATTCATCTCTTATTCATGAAAAAAGCTCTTTGCACCCTAGAAATAGGGAATTTAATCTGATAAAGGGTAGCTACAAAAAAAATAACAAATATGAGGTTTAATGGTACACAAGAGAGAAAGCTTTCTCCCTGTAATTGGAAATGAGATAAAGTTGTCTACTACTGCTACTTTATTCAATTATACTGAAGGTTTTAGCCATTACAGTAAGATAAAAGTAACAAATAAAAGTGAAAATATCGGAAAGGGAGAAATAAAGTTGTCACTCTTCACAGACAACATGATTGATCGAATGCATAAAAATTAAAAAGAAATCTATAGTTGAACTATTAAGTTTACGTGATTAGAGTTCTAAAATACTCAGCCATTATTTTCTAGTAATAGAGAAAATAAAGATACTACTTAGTAAAAAGACTTCCATTAAATAGTAACAGCATCTAAAGAAGGATGTAAAGGACCTTTGAACAGAAACCTACAAACCATTAGTAAGAGAAATTACAGAGGTGGTGTCTCCGAAGAGAGTGAAAAATCAAACCAGACAGTGGGAGAAGGTATGTTGATATCCCATGTAGCAAAGGACTCATATTCATAGCATATAATGTGCATATCCATTAGGAAAACATAAACAACCCCATTACAAAATGGCAAGAACCTGAACAGGGACTTCACAGAAGAGGATATCCAAGTAGCCATCTTACCATCATAGTTTCTTAGCATCAAATGATCAAAATTTTGCAGATTAAGACAAATAAAATATAGTTATGCATCTTGACAACGACTAACATTACAAATGAGTAATAAGTAACTGGCTGTACCAAGTGTTCTTCTAGACCTGCAATGACCCGAACTTCTACCCATTGCTGGTCAGAGTGTAAAGCAGTATATCCACATTAGGTAAATATTTGGACACATACACTTAAGTTGAAAGACTGTATATCTATCATCTTTCACTTTATTTCTAAGTACACAATATAGCTCAATTCATGTATCTATGCACCAAAAGATATACATAAAATATTTATAGTAATACTTTTCAAATAGCCTGAAACTGAAATACCCAAATATCCACCAGTACGAGAAAAAATAAGTTGTGGTATATTTATTCAATCAAATTATTTTCCCAACCATGGGGAAAATGACCTATAGTTATATACAACTATGGGAATCATTTTGACAAGTAATACTATATTGAGATAAAGAAGCCCATGTGTATAATAATTCAATTTTTATAACATTCTGAAGAAAGCAATTTAATGTCCCGTTTAGTAAGAGAAGGGGTTACTGTAAGAGTCATAGTGACTGGCATGGGGTACATGAGAGGCTTTGGGGGAGTTGGTATTGATATGCCGGGTGTATCGATCTGGAAGCTGGTTACAGGGGTTTGTTCATGTTATAAAATTCTACTGGAATAAAATCTTAAGATTTATATGCTTTATTGTTTGCATAGCTGATTTCAAGTACAAAAGTTGACCCCACACCAAAAACTTAACGGAGTCATCCCGTTTTTGTTTTTTTTTTTTAATACGGCTATTATGTTTTTATATATAAATTCACTAATAGAAAATTTCATGATAATGGAAACATCAAACCTTTTAAATATTGTTTATTGGTTTATTATGGTCATATCACTTGAGAAGAAATTCATACTGAAAATATGCTACTCTAGGATTATGTTTTATAAGTACTGTATTTTATTAGTTAGTTTTGTGCCTGTTTCCTTATTTGTTGGTCACAATGCCCTGGATTCCCGTGTCAGCTTTACCACTTCTTAGCTTTGAGTAAATAGGGACACGATGAGTGGAGTCTGTAATATACCCTTATTTTAGACTGATTGAATGTTCAAGAATGGACAGTTCTTTACTACATAGTAAGATACTTAAGTTATACAGATTGATTTCAGGGCTTACATTCCCTAAGATCAGATTTACGTCTGAGAGAAAGTATCTTCACAATAACCCAGTGAAACCCAAAGAGTACGTAACAGATCATGCAACAAATGCTGGGAAGTTTACAGTATTAGTTTTCTTCTCTAACGAAAGTGTATTTGGTCTTGTGTGCATGCATGTGCATATACATGTCTGTATTGGGGCACAACTGTTGTAAACTGGTACTGAATGAACATTTAAACAGAATATTGGCTACATCTTTACTTTAATCCCTCTCTAAGTGTGAGTCCCTCTAATTAAGATCTGAATATATAAGGGATTTAAACTGAATTGCATTGTCAAAGTAATTTCAAGATACTCAGTCCCAATAATCTTGAATCAATCCTATTTGAAATAATCAGAGGGAAAAGAAACACCACTGAGGATTGGATAATAGAGGCATAATGCAATTTTGTTAGCACAGTAGATTGAGAGATTTTTTTGCCAAGAAGACTTAGGTTATCAAAGAGGACATGGGAGCTATAAACTCAACACAGAATTTTATTTCCTTATCTGTTACAGCTGGGAGAAAGAGGAGTTGTGTAAGAAAGCTAGAAACATGTATTTGGGACAGTACCAGAAAAAAAACAAAAATCAGTATTTGAGTTACAAATTGGGCAAAAACAATACACAGTAGAACGGAGCAGCACATCTCAAATGAAACAAACTAAAACCACACATGCATACACACATACGTGCAAAAACAAAACCAAAAAGCATACAGACAATAGAGGAAACCAAATTTGTAAGCCTCAACAACTAAAAGTAATATGTGATAACAGATGTTAATAGAAAAATGGAAAGTGTAACAGTTCTCTTCTCATTAGTATTGACTTTTCATTTATAAACAGTTGTAGAAGGGTGCCTGGATGGCTCTGTGGGTTAAAGCCTCTGCCTTTGGCTCAGGTTGTGGTCTCAGGGTCCTGGGATCGAGCCCCACATCGGGCTCTCTGCTCGGCAGACAGCCTGCTTCCTCCTCTCTCTCTGCCTGCTTCTCTGCCTACTTGTGCTCTCTCTCAAATAAATAAAATCTTTTAAAAAATTTAAAAAAAAAGTCATAGATGTTTTCTTTATGTAAAATGTGACCATTAAACTTTTCCATTTAATAAAAATACGGAATCCAAGAGGTTCAAAAGGTTAGTGCTCATGTCAGTGGTTTGAAAACTTTTCCCCGTGGCATCAAAATTTTAACTACTTAGTTTTAAGGACCTCAATTCTTGATCTGACGAAAAGGATCATGAAGGTTACTGTAGATAGGAAAAGGGTAGAGTGGAGAACTTGCCATGTGATTATGTAGGACTCTGCAATTTCCAGGTTCACAGAAGATGAATGTAATAAATAAGGGAGCTGTGCATTTTCTCCCCATTCGGAGAGCGTTTGAAAATGCTGTAGCCAGTAAGCGTGCTTTTTAGCAGTCAGGAAAACCAAAGGTCAGTGAAGACTTGAACCAAAGTCATGCTCAGGGATCATTTTCTCCAGGGAGTTGAAGCCATTGTGAATATCTAAGTCCACAACTTTCTCAGGCAGAGAGAGCGCTTCTCTCCCTTTCTTGAGAGCACTACTATTTAGGTAATAGAAAAGTATGACTTATGAGATTTATTTGATACTAAAACCCCCATCTGACTGAAGTTCTAGTGTAATTCAAAACTACTCTATAAATAGGACAGATTTTTAAGGAGTAAAATAGAATCCCTCCTCCTCATAGTCTGGCTTGCTGAAATTTTCTCAATACTACGACGAAAAATTATGGAAATTCTGGTGGTCAGCTGCTCCCTTGATGCATTTTAGAAGGCAGAAATTTCTTGGTATATATTGAAAGGGGTCGAAAGACTGTTTGAACCAACCCATCAATACTGTTGCCATGACAGTGAAAGGGTAACACACAAAATTATTATTATCAGGAGAAAAACCTAATATCCCCAGGAGCATTTCTAACCTGCTGGTATCCATTGGTTAATTATATTCTAGGCTGTTCCTATTTAATAACCTATAGATTGGTTAACCATCCACTAGCAATTTAGAAATTACCGTATCATTGATGGGCATAATAGCTCTCAAGAAGTTTTATCTTTAGCTGCAAGAGAAGCGAAATCTGCTGCTGAAATTATTTTCCAAGACTTTCTTTCACATTTTCCTCAGTTTTGTTTTACATTTCCTAACTTGCTATCTTTTCTATCACATATTTGGTTCTTATAATCTTCCTATTTTATAAACCTCCACCGTGCCTCTCATCTCT
This sequence comes from Enhydra lutris kenyoni, assembly GCF_002288905.1. Lineage (NCBI taxonomy): Eukaryota > Metazoa > Chordata > Mammalia > Carnivora > Mustelidae > Enhydra > Enhydra lutris. The sequence goes on along the minus strand of NW_019154138.1, from coordinate 13,060,922 downwards.
ATTCAATTATAAATTCTCTTATTTTGCATTCCCCTGTTGCCTGTAATTTACTGCTCATGGCTTCCACCCCTCTCCTTGTAGAGGGCTCAAGATTTCTTTATGGAGCCCCATCAGTATATCTAAATTTGTCAAATCATATATTTTCTGTTATAGCCTGAAAAAGAGAGACTGTTTATTTCAATCGATACCTGCAAAAACAGCTCATGGAAACTAGTTAGAAGCAAATTCCCAAGTAACTTAGACTTGGCAGTATTCCATTAACTTTGATTATAAAAGGGCAAAATTAATGGGCAATTCATGAGGCTCTGTGACAGAGAGGTGACAGGAAGTCAGTACAATGCAAATGGTAGAAGTCAAGGAGTTGTTTACAGTAGGTGCCGGTTCATGTTTTGTGTGTGTGTGTGTTTTTTTTCCCTCCCATCGTTATGTGAAAACAGTCGGACTTCTGTGGCCAGCTGAAACAGGCTTTTCCTTCCAGACCACTGTGTTGCATCTCTTCTGTTTAGAAAATTAATCTTTAATGAATGCTAATCAGGTTTGTAATTATAATATCTTTAGATTTAATGTTTGTGTATCAGATGAAAAGCAAACATTTTGGGGCTAGTCACAAAGGACATGAATAATTTCCTCAGAAGCTTATCTAATTAATTTTATTGCTCTATAATATCTTTAAAATCTGAACTGCCATCATTTCATTAGTTTCGATAGAAGTGAATCTTCAGCACTTAAATTGGACACGTGCAAGAATGTCAATCGTGCATGTTCAACTAATGTAGTAGATGAGTATGGTAACACCTTTGGGGGGTACTTGGGGGCCATGACACACTAGTTTTTGTGCTTCTTTTATTGTTTCTCTTCCAGTTTTAACAGTTTCAAGAAATCATCAGTCTATTTCTGGGATACTCATATACTTAGGAAAACAAGATAAAACCAACCCTAACTTTTCTTGCCTGTCTGCTTTATGCTAACATTTTTTTAAAATTGTAAATCTCATCAAGAATATTTCAATGGCTTGACCATAATCACATGATAAAACCCATACTCCTCAGCATGTAACAGAAGACTCTTCCTGATTTGGTCTCACCTCGGTGTCCTGGTGTCACCACCAGTCACTTCTCTGGAAACACTCTCCACTGGGGCTACTGATTTATTGGTGATGGCATCCGCTCTGGGCTTCTAGGCTTTCAGATGTGGCTGTCTCAAGGATTTGTCCACCTTTCTTTACCTAGGAGACTTCTGTTCATTATTTAAAGCTAATTCAAAGGTCATTTCCTTGTTTAAATCCTTCCCGTGACTGTAGGACTGTGTCTCCACCTCCTGTGATCTTCTGCAGCATTTTGTAAAGGAGTATTTTGCAGGACAGATGAAGGTGTCAGCTAACCCTTATAATGCTAGGGTCCTGTGGATTCCTTGCTTCTATCTATCTGTGCTCAGTAACGGGGAATACAAATGAAATTATTTACTGGATAACTAAAGAATGATGAAAAAGGAAATGAATGCATAACAAAAGGGTGTTATCAAACATCTCATGAGGGCGTTATGAGCTTTTTAAACATCCTTGAGCTTTTATATGTTGAAAAATGAATTGAAAGAAGCTTGGACAAGTAAATCTCACATATCCTTGTTTTTTTTCAGACAGGAACTGGTTTGGGAAGAGTATCGTCCTCTTCAGTCACAAATGGCCTAGTGTTTGGGAAGAGGGAATATAGTGGTTTAAACGCTGCCCCCCCCCCCCCCCCCAAAAAAAAGTTATGTCCAGTGTCCAGGTACTAACCCCAGAAACCAATGAATAGGCTATTTGGAAAAAGGGAGAGTATTTGCAGATGTAATTAAATTATAGATTGTAAAATGAGATCATCCTAGATTACCTGGGTAAGGCCCTAGGTCTAGTAACCACTGTTTTTATTAGAGATAGAAAAGTAGAAGACATGGTAAGAGGAAGAAATATCCCTGTGAAGACTGAGGCAGGGACTACAGCTCTTCTGTCACAGAAGAAAGAAGCCCTTGGCTCCTTGGATGGTCTCCACCAACTAGCAACCACCTCCCCTACTTTGAGATCACCACTGGGCTTCAACTTTTCCACATTCCTGTAAAACGCAATTCGTTCTTTCTGAAAGGTCCAGAGCTCTCTGCTTTATGTTTTGCCATCCTGCCCAATGCCTGGACCAAATGACTGAGCCATGGCTCTGATCCTTCTTTCCTAGGGACACTCTGCCTTAGCATTGGAGGGTCCTGTGGGCGGGGGTAGAGGGTGTGTGAGGTAGTGGGGGGAGTAGACTTGAGTCCCCTTGGTTCACTTCTCTCAGCATGAAACCTCTCCTTATGCGCCATGGAAGGAGGATCGGGGCCCAGGATTCTCAGGGATGCTTGGTCCAATGTAGAATTAGGTCACGTGAATAGGGACTTGGTGGAAGAAAGCAGGCCCCACCTGCAGTCGCCCAAAACTTAGTCTCAGCAACAGGGATGTGAGCGGGATGAGAAAGGCTAACATCCCACCTCTCCTGGGTATAGAGCCCTTGACCAGAAGCCTGGGGGAGAGGGAGGCCTGCGTTCTGGGTTGTGTTAGTCCTGAAGATAGTTCTCAAGTTCCTGACCTCTGCGAGTGGGGGGGGGGGGGGGGGGGAGTAAGCAAGGGTTGGTTCCAACACCGCAAACTAACTTATCAATGTTTTGTACATTTTCTTGAATAAATGTTTTTATTTGCTATATGCCCTTAGGACCTTTTTCAAAGACTTTTAAAAAAAAGTATATTTTAAAATTAAACACATTTTTCTGGGACATGGGATGGTGCTGTTCCTCATGCTGGCATGCCCCAAGTCAAAAAAAAAAAAAAAAAAAAAAAATAAGGGCACCTGGGTGGCTCAGTGGGTTAAAGCCTCTGCGTACAGCTCAGGTCATGATCCCAGGGTCCTGGGATCAAGCCCTATATCGGGCTCTCCGCTCAGCAGGGAGACTGCTTCCTCCCCTCTCTCTGCCTGCTTCTCTGCCTACTTGTGATCTCTGTCTGTCAAATAAATAAATAAAATCTTTTTAAAATAAATAAATAAATAAAATAATAAACACACACATAAACACACACACACACACACACACACCCTAAAGAATAAAACCCGAATTGTTTGTTAAAAAGGCTTTTTTTTTTAAGATTTTATTTATTTGACAGAGAGAGATCACAAGTAGGCACAGAGAGAGAGAGAGAGAGTAGAGAGAGAGAGAGAGGAGGAAGCAGGCTCCCTGCCAAGCAGAGGACTCGATCCCGGAACTCCGAGATCATGACCCGAGCTGAAGGCAGAGGCTTAACCCACTGAGCCACCCAGGCGCCCCTGTTAAAAAGGCTTTTGAAAAGAGATGTAGTTTGGCCTGAATCTTAAAGGAGAACAAAGAATCAGAAGTTATAAAAAGAAGGGATTAGGCTACATTGTTAGTTAGGGTTAAGTTATAAAAAGAAGGGATTAGGCTACATTGTTAGTTAGGGTTAACTGTCCAGTATGTTTTATGTAACCACGAAGGCTACAGAAATTGTTTTGTCATAAGCCACTAGCATATCCTTTTTCAGTGCCTGAGTATACAGTTCAGGTTTTCTTTTAATCAGGCATACTGTAAACTACTAAATTAAAAGGAAGCGCCTAAAAAGATATCCAATTCAACTGTCGATGTAAGAAGAAATTTAGTAAATCTGGCCAATTATTAAATAAATGTAAAAAATACACCATTGCAGTAAACATAATACACAACGTACACACCATGAGATTCTTTACAATTCTGAGCAGTAGATTCCCAATTGAGTTCTGGGTTTTCCACAGGCCAAAACAAAGAAGAAATTAATGTTTTGAAGATTTTATTTATTAGAGAGAGAGAGAGGGAGAGAAAGAGATCACGAGCAGGGTGGAGGGGTAGAGGAAGAAGCAGACTCCCCACAGAGTAGGAAGCCAGATGTGGGGCTCCATCCCAGGACCCTGGGATCATGACCTGAGCCCAAGGCAGATGCTTAGCCAACTGAGCCACCCATACACCCTACAAAGAAAAAAAGTCTCATCATTTCCCAAATGCCTACTGTTGATTAGATTACAAGATAGTGTTTACTTGTGGAAGTTCTAGGACAAATTAAGTATCCTAATTGGAAGAATCTTCTCAGTCATTCATGAGGTTCTAACAGTATGAAAATGACAGATCCCCATCCCACATCACTTCTAACAAACCAACAAATCAGAGTGATGTTTTCCAGGGTTCTGAGCCCTGGGATAGTTAATAAATACCACCTTATCCCTGACACTACATATGAGGAAAAGGTATCCTACTCTAATGTTCAGAGTTAGCCCAATAAGCAGCTCATGCAGCTTTTATCTTTTGTGCTGGAGTCTTACCACCTGTCAGCCATCTAGTTATAAGAGAGGATTCCTCTTTTTTTTTTCCCTTTCCAATGCTGAGATCAGGAAAAGAAGAGAAAAGAACAGATTTAGCATAATTATCCCTTGCCCAAATGGTGAAGAAAAAAAAAAAAAAAAAAATCAATGTATGCATGTTTGCCTGTCAGGTGTGTGTGCAGCGAAAGACAGAAAACAAAGGGTATCAGTTGGTAGACTTGACCCAGTCAAACATTGCCCGTAAGTCTGACTCAAGTTTAGCATTTTCTTCACTCTCCAAGGAGCAAGATCGTGTTCGAGGAGAACAGCTTCTCCTTGTACTTTCCAGTTCTCAAAGACTGTGCACTTATTCTTCCACTGTCTATTCTATATATGTAGTTTATTAAGCCTATGTTGATCGTTGGCTCTTTGTTAATTGAAGGGTAGAGAAATGAAAGACAAACATTATAGAAGGCTCCTGTAATCATTTAAATACACAAGAGTTGGTCTAGGATGTGGAACAGAGAAAAATGAATGTTATATAAATAAATAACTTATCAGTAGTTTGTAGAGTTGAGATAGAGAATTACAAAATAAAAATTAATCACTTAAAGGGACTCTGCTTGGGTACAATAGTACCATGAGTAAATACAGGGAATTTAAATTGTTCAGTCTCTCGGGGAGGCTTGCAGATTATTAGTGCAGTTCTGGGAATGTTAAGGATATATCCACTTCTGCATTTGATAGTTGGACTCAAAACTTAAATAAGTGTTCATCCATGAGATAAATATTTATAAGAAACCTGTATGTATTCTTGAAGAAATGGTAGTGATTAGTTACCTTAAGCAAATATATTTTGTTTTGGACTTCAGTATTATTCTGTGCAAAGATCTCATGTTTGGGAGACCAAAGCTACATCTGGGGGTTAATTTTTAACTGAATAATATTGGTAAAGGCATATGTTCCTTTGAATGCCAGTCTCCCCACCTAAAATAGGATAATTACATTGAATTTAATATAATTCATAGTTCCATATGGTTATAATTCACATAGGATTGAAAGAGATATACTTCCAGAAACATCCCACTGTATAGACCAAATAGTATGCATGGCGCTCATCATGTTGACAATTACAAAGGACAAAGGCTTAAAATGCCCTTGACTGTGTGCCTCATACTATCTGAGAACCTACTGTCTTCTCTTATTTTTAATGGTTCTGGAAATAAAGTTCTTCATTTTCTTTCAGTTTTCTCCAGAATAAAAGGAGGTTAAGTCACTTGTTCAGGATCACGTAGGGACAAGAAGGCAGAGCAGGCACCCCAAACATTGCTGTTAGGTGCATACACTGCATTCCCTTTTATTCTCTAGCGGCTGCTGTTCAGCTCATGGTAAGGCTAGAGAAGAAGCATGAATCTTTAAAGATATAATTGTACTTTATTTCACATACCTTATACCTTATTTATCCACCTTAAACAGGTGGATAAAGCACAAAATATAACTTCCCTCTCTTAGTATCATGTAATTTTTTGAAACTTCCCTTTCTATTTGAAACTAAGAGGTCCATGGTTCTTCTCTGAATTAAGAAGAAATTCACTTATTAGAGACAAGACGGTAAAAGAAAAGGGGTTTATCAAGTGAGACATTTAAGGCCATTGGCTGGATTCTTGTGAAGTGAGGTTATGTTCCATGACTGAGGCGGTGGGAGTTCCACAGGGTACTATCCATCCATCCATAGTTAATCCCATTAGCATACTGGAGAGTTGCCATGCTAGTTAACTAAATTCAAATCTTGTAGCATTGCCAGTGGGCTTAACCAACTATAAATTTAGAACACGGCTATGATTATTTAGTGTGTACTTTAGAAGTATTTTGCTACTTCACACACACAAAAATGAGTATTTGAGGGGGTTAGAGCTCTGAATTTAATCAATTATCACAAAGATCACTTTGATACATCAAATGCAAGTCTGTTTCTTCATATTCAAAAGCCACACAACATCCCCCTCTTGGCTTACATATAAATATTCACTGCCACAGAGACACAAATAAATAATTGACCATCACCAGTGCATTCTGTATAATTTACAAGAGATTAGGATTATTACATGGTACAAACTGTGTTACATATATTACAAATGAAAAATCACATGGCCAAAGTCACCAATGTATTAGTTAATGCACCAGATTTCTGTGTGTGTGTGTGTGTGTGAGAGTGTGTGTGTGTGTGTGTGTGTATAACTTTTAAAATTTAAGGATTTAAGGATTAGGATTACGTATTAAATTCTCTGCTATTGGAATTGACCTGGAGAGAGGAAAAGATTATGATCTGTTTACACTGATGAAAATCTTTGTGAAAATGACAATATTAAAATTACTTAGGCTTATCTTACCAGAAAGATCCCAAGGTCAATTTTTGATTTAAAAAAAAAAAAAAAATAGAATTCACAAGAGGTAGGATTCCCCATCTTTAATATTGTCTTTATCATTGTTAAGGAATCGCTCTCAACCACTGGCTCTGGCCTTTTCCTGGGTTTTTGATGTTCCTCTTTAACATATGGCCAGTCAAATAGGGTAATAGCACAAAAATGGCTTGAGTTCTACCCAAGATAAACAAAGAGAGTAATCTTCGTTGCGTAGGGCTTTTTTTTTTTCCTTTTGTATAATGCATTTTATCACTTAAAAAAAGCTTTCTTCATCAGGGAAACCTCTAAGTTTTTCAGAGATGGTCTTTGTCAAGCTAAGCTCCAGCAAATGGTGTTTGAAATCGTAATTTATACTTAAGCAGTCAAGCACGTGCTGTTTGCTTTGTTTTTTTTTTTTTTTTTCCCTATTGAGTGGTCAATTTCCATCATCACTATGTTGAAAACACCCTAATTAAAGGAAGTTGAAACAGACACACATGTTTTCCAGAAGAGAGTTGAGTTGCACGTTAAAAATGAAGTACCCTCAATGCTGATGTTATTTTTTCCTTCCCATAGGGAACCACAGTCAGATATCACGAGTGCCTGTTGCTATTAAAGTGCTGGATGTCAATGACAACGCCCCTGAATTCGCATCCGAATATGAGGCATTTTTATGTGAAAATGGAAAACCCGGCCAAGTAAATATCTCCATGTTGTTAATGCTGAATATGTTTGTATACAACTGTCTCATATCTGATTAACCTGCATTCTAGTGAGCATCTCATCACTTACGGTCTGCAAAGTCACACGCAGGAAACATCCAAATGGGAACAGAAAAGGAGCATTTTTTTTCTTTTGGAGAGGCTAATTCTCTCCACCCTAGACCACTTGGGCTCCTCAAGTTCAACACCCTGCTGGGCCGTGAACCCAGAGCCAAGTAACAATCTTAAAGTCTCTCGGGCTCTGGCTAAAACACGGAGGTCTTAGAGAGATGGGGACAAAAATTTTAACCTTCTTAGGACAGAAAGCAAGAGAAAAGCTCACAAGGAGGGCGTTTATGTTTCATAACAACCCTAAGAACCACACCTAAGAGTGGAACCCAGGAAGACCTGTGGTAGAAAGTGATTTTTGCAATCTGTAAAAATGCAGATGTATTTAGATAAATATAGGATGAACGTGATTTAGACATGCAAGTGAAGCATCTGAAAATTGTGTACTGGTGAAACATTTTTTTTTTTTAACCTTTCTTATATAGCATAGATAGGGACACTGTAGACAGATTAAAAATAGAGAAATAGGAACGAAGGAAGGAAAAAGGAGGGAGGGAGGAAGAGAGAGGAACAAAAAAGACAAAACCTGCTCTACTCTGAATGTCAAAATGGAAATAGTCTATGTAAAGTTCTAAAAGCACAAATGTAATAGATTTATTTTAACAAGGTGCCAAAGTACTGTATGTTTAAGAAATTTATCGTTTTTCAACTTCCTAATTTATTTCTGGATGGTGACATTTTAATTTAAATAAACAGCAGCTGACAGCATAACACTGGAGTTGTGGATCCAACTATTCTTGGGCCTCATGTGGGTGTGAGGAATTAAACTTACTATTTGCCGAGTGGCTTACCTGACAAGAGTCAGATTTTTTTTCACCTACAGAAAGGAATAGCGCTGTAGCCCTGTACTTTTATTTAATTCTTACAAAAGATCAATGTGTTACCCTCCTGTGATACAGTGGACATTTTCCCCTACTCTACTCCCCTATATCCCAAGGATAAGCCTCATTTCTGTTTCCCAAAGTAAGACACGAATACATGTGTGTGTACACACACACACACACACACACACACATACACACGTACAGCTAAAATTCTAGCATTCAAACTCAGTCATTTCAAATATCTAGATGTCATAAATACTGTTATCAAAATATTCACTTTCAGCAGTGATAGGCTCTTAAAAATATTCTAACATTAAGTTTCCTAATTTCATCATGTGGAACTGCCCTCTATCATGTCTGTTGAACATTTTCATTTATAATCTTTTGAGGGTAGAGTGTATGTGTGTATATATATATATATATATGTGTGTGTGTGTGTGTGTGTGTGTGTGTGTATATGCCAGTAATTATCACTTGGCTAAGTTGGCAGATCGAGTTGACAGAGTTCAATCAAAATTTACGCAGGTTAGTTTCAAGGATGTGGTTGTGTGGACCCGATTGCTCCTGGGGTGATGTAGCCAATCAGAGACTTACAAGCCAGACATTTTTGATCACACAGAATCTGTCAAATACTTTAGAATTAAAAAAAAAAAAAATCATGAAAAACTCATCACACAAGTTCCGAGAGTCAATGGCATTGATATTTCAAAAATCCCACATTGGCTTCACTTGTGGTGTTGACATATGCATGCCTTTGGACCTCCAGGAATCTGGAGGTTTACCCTGTGGATTTTGACTATTTCCAAGGTTTTAATGATTCCTCAGCAGTTCTTACCCTCAGGAAAAAAAAAAAAAAATGCATTGTTTCATCATCTTTCTTCTGCACGATCAAAATAAAAAAAAAAAAAGCAGTTCATTCTTTGTTTTATGATTTTTGCATATCAAAATGAATGACTCATTCTGTGAAGAAATGTTTTTGTTGTGTATCTGTCCACTGCCACTACCTTATCCTCAAGTGAATCTGTTAGGTATGTTTATCAGAGTTCATATTTACATAAAGAGATCAGATTTTTGACTCCTCACATAAGCTTTGGACGTATGACTGACTGGTTGATACACAAGAAATTGTTCAAACAAGTCCAGAATTCCTTGCATCTTTTGTGCTAGTCAGAACTCATGTGTGATTCATTACACCATTCCTAGTTCACTTTTAATGGCTCAAGGATCTCCTTTTTGTATTTAACATTTTCTAAAACGCCTATGTGTTATCGACACCAAATAGTGTTTATGTAAGTTCAACACAGATGCACTTTCAGTCATCTCTCATAACAGCACAAAACGACTTAATTCATTCTGAAATCAGAATATTCATTATGAGGTGATCACACACTCATGAAAACCAAATGTCAATAGTATTAGCACTAAATTCATAGTTATATCGGTATTTTCAACTATTATTGTTGGCTTTAAAACAGCCTCAGGGAAAGGAATGTAGGGACTCTGAAATGTCTGGTTTGCCTGGAAGGTATGGATTTAAGGCTGAACTCAAAGGGGATCAGCGGCCTGACAAATGAGGCAGCTGGAGATTATTAGTAATAATCAAGGGCAAGCCAGTAAAAACCAGTCTGTAAAGACCTTCTGGACTGAGAACACCTCTAGAAAGAGGTTTTTAAAACCTCTCACAAAATGAAAGCCACTATCAACATGAACATAGAGAATTCTACTGTGCTTGACTAGTTTTTTTTTTTTTTTTTTTCAATGAACACACTCATTTAAACAAAGAATCAAGTAAAATAAAAACTTTAACAAGGAAGGAAGCACGCCAATTTTCTCTATACATAGACCTCCGGGACAGGAGGCATCTGTCCTAGAATTGTTACAGGTTTACTTTGAAAGTAGAATTGGAATTCCTATCTGCTTCTCCCACCTTTTATTTCTTAAGAGTAACAACCACCCATGACAGAAATAGTTCAGAGGTCTCATTTGAAATAATCCCTCCATTACATAATTAAATGTTAACATGGTATATACTATTCCTAGTTACTTCTATTAAAAAACCACTTCCCCACTAGGTAATACATCTCAACTCAAAAGTTTTAAGATGACTTTAGTCTTCTTAACTCCATCACAGCATGATAGAATCATCTACAGATTACTCGACCCTCAGTTTAACAGGAGGAATAAGAGTTTCCACTGACTTCTCTCTAATGGCCAAGACAGAAATGACGTTATGGATTAAAGATTTCAAGATTAGAAAGCAAAATATGTAACAGACAGCCCATGTGTCTGATAGGATGGTAGGTTTGGGTCTGTCAGTAAATACTTATTAAACACAAACAATGTACCAGGACTTGAGGAGGTACTGGGGATTTAGTGGCAAACAACACCCTAAACAACAGTCTTTTTCCATTCTAGAATTTACTCTCTGGCAAACACGTAATAACATTAGAAATGATAGAATTTCGAGAACATACCTCAAATCCTCTGGGCAGAAAGGAGGCTGAAGAGCTGAAGGGAAAAGGAGCTCTCTTACTGAAAAGACCTCTTAATATAGGACCCGTCCCACCAGAGACAGGAAACATCTATCAAGAGCTGAAAAGGAATCAGCTGGGGATAAACCAGGTTCTCTCTGAAGAGAATGGTAATCTGGCTGGACGGGTGGAGGAACAGGTAACAGCTGTGGAGAAACCAGTACCTTCCTTCATTATGCTTGACAACAGCACACTCAGAACCAAACATGAAAGAAAAATAGAGAATTTTAGTGACCAGTGTTGGTCAGAGGGCCTTCCATAACTCTCTCCTACCTCTCGTCCCCTTACTAGGGTCTTTCTGGGATTTTGTTTCAGATGCTAACCCCTTGTTTACCATACAGATCTAATTAGGGTAACTTGCTCCAGATGGTTCACTGATGCAACGACTACACTGAAAATGTTGAATCTCCAGGTGTGAGTCAAGGTCTCTTATTTAGTCCCAGAGAATATTTCATTGTTTGAGGACTAGATGACAGACTGCTTCAGCTCTTTCTTCCTTCAGGAAGGAGCTTCCCCTTTTACTATATGTAAATCCAGTGGCATATAATTGGAGTTTCATCACCCTCTATAGAATCCGAGGCTTGCTATTTGGCATCGAGTTAATTATGTCTGGGCTTAAAAAACAAAACACAACAACAACAACAAAAACCAGCTCTGGTTTACTTTATTAAATTCCTTTGTCATGGACCAATACTGTAACAATATGATGCTCGCTTATCTTAGGGATATCATAGGTCCAGTTAAAAAAAAAATAAAGCAAAAAAAATAACATCTTATATTTCTATATTATTTTTCTATATTATTTTTATTTTATTTTCTATATTATTTTCTATATTATTTCTATAATTATATTTCCAATGCTTGGCATGGAATTAATATTCACAAAATTTTAGAATCACAGTTCTAATTCATTTCATTCAGCAGTGACAAATATTTCAATAACTAGTTCCTCAGATATTACCATGGAAACCCTTGTTTTACTCACAGACACACAGTGCACAAACTAACCTTTTCAAATGAAAAATCATTTGTTGAACAATATTTCTTGTGCATCTACAAGATGCTAAGTATTGTAATATGACCTGGGGAAACAATGTAAAAAGAACAACAACAAAAAAATGTTCTCTCTAATGGAACTTAATGAGGAAAGGGCTTATTAAAAAAAAAAAAGGTAGAATGAATCCATAATATAATTTCAGTTTTGAAAACTGGATTGAAGGAAACATGAGCACAACTGGATAGGGGAACAAAGAAAAAGCAGAGATCTACTTGATATAGTGTTTTCAGAGAAAGTCACTTTTTAGGTGGGTCTCATGTGAACTAAAACTGGGAAAAAAAAAATGGGAAAGGGCTAGGCATTCAAAGCCTGAAAGCAAGAGCCTTCTAGCCAACAGGATAAGCTTGTGCAAATACCCTGAAGGTAGAAAGACCTTGGTGTGCTTAAATAATTGAAGACCTCTGTGGCTTAAGTGTAATAAGAAGAAGAATGCAATAAGCAAAAGACTGAGATTGAATGAAAAGGGTCCTATTTTGGATAAAATGTACGCACACACACACACGCAATGAAGGAGCAAAAACATTTAGAAGGCTGTAACTGCAAAAAATGGGAGTAGTCTGGTGGAAGGTGGTAGCCAATGAGATGGAGATAAGAATGGTGAAAGCTCTATGCTTACGTGAATGATGTACTCTAGCAGATGTCCGACATACAAACAACAGCACTGCTTCGCGGGTGTGCTGTTGCAGATAAGGGGGCTGAGGCTGAAAAGGGGTGAGGGACTTCCCCGAGGCCAAGAAAAGTGGCATAGATAGGTTTCCCACGTCCTTGTACTTTCTGGGATCTTGCTGTGCTTCCCAAGGAAGCCAACTTTGAGATTCTGTTGCCTGTGTGAGCCACTTCTTAGAAATCAGATTCTGATCAGAGTGAGCATTTTTCTTCTTTTTTTTTTTAAAGATTTTATTTATTTGACAGACAGAGATCACAAGTAGGCAGAGAAGCAAGCGGGGTTGGGGGGGGGTGGAGGAGAGGGGAGCAGGCTCCCTGGCGAGCAGAGAGCACAATGTGGGACTTGATCCCAGGACCCTGAGATCATGACCTGAGCCGAAGGCAGAGGCTCAACCCACTGAGCCACCCAGGCGCCCCAAGAGTGAGCATTTTTCAAAAGGGAAAAAAGTCAGGTCCTATGACCAACAAAGATACTTGATCCATAGTCATTCCACAAAATCTCCAGTGAAAAGAACCAAGAAGTTAGAAAGTAGAAATTATCTGTTATAAACGCCAGCAACGAATGAATTCGCTATTTTATTTTTAAAATTTCTGTTGGTTTTCTCCTAATAAATGTGAAACAGTGAATCAAAAATACAGCATCTTATAATACTCATGAAACAATAAATTTAGGAGATTTAATTTTAACTTCCCTGCCAGCAGGCATCTTTCAGGATCTATCTGCATACACACAGGGAGACAGGATTGATTTTTAAGACAGATGAAATTGATGACCTCAACAAAATGCATAAAGTACTATTTTCATTTTGGGGGGGTGTCGAATAAGGAGATGGTAAATTAGTAGAATGCATAAAATGGTATTTGAAAAAATCATATGTAACAAAACATATTTCAAGATAGTCATTAACCGAAGTATGACTTTTAGAGCTCACCTTTGGCAGAGGGGAAAGCATAAGTAAAAAATGCAGTGGAGGGGTTTGAAGCTAAAACAATTGAAGTATGAGCCACAGCTCTGCCATTTACTAATTTTGTGAACTTCTGCCTTAATGTCTATTAAACTCTCTTATTTTAGAAATACCTGGTACAATATCTAGTGCATAATAAATAATTGTAATTACTATCAATATATATTTTAACTAGTCTCATAATCTAAAAAGCAAAATACACCTCATTCATATTGTTTTGTTATTTCATTGTTATTATTATATCTGCATGAGTTTGATTTGGAGCAAAACATTATAGTCTGTCAAAGGTCAATATAACGGAAGACAATCTAGTTCCCTGTATTGGGATAATTCTTCCTCTGATAATTTCCAAGTATATTATTTATTGAGGGTGAAGAGAGGGCTTATATTCCCCGATATGTATTTGTGAGTTATTATCTTTATTTTTTCATATAGACTGGAATCAAATTACAGGAACACAGACAATCCGAATCTTTTTGTGAAGTCGTGTTTGCAGCTGACGTATATATCAGCTGAATCTCTTGTATGGTTCCAAATTCCATGGGTTTGATTCTGGCCCCTGACCTAAAGAAGATCAATATTCCACAGAGAAAATGGTGTCAGGGATTGTTTAAAATTCTTGATCTATTTCATGCAAATATATTTTCTATGTTTTATTTTCAACCTATAAGTTACTGAATAAGAATTTAGGATAGAAATAAGGTGGGCACATGTGTATGCTTCTTTCCATGTGATCTTAGAAGTCATGTTGACGCCTTTTTTGAAGACAGTAAAATTGACACTCGATAGTAAATGGCCTTAGGCCTCGGCTTTGTGCTCATGACATAAACTGGGTAACGTGGTACCGAGAGGAGCTGACATGTTGTTGGAATGGCAGAGATGCCCATGCAGATGACACAGTAACCACCCGCTAAGGGGAGACAGTGCCTCCGCAGAGAGGTGGAAATCTTCCAAGCCTTTAAGATTCAAATAAGTTTTGAAGGATAGCGTTTCTCAAAGTGAGTGCCTGAGAAAAATGTGTAGGGTATAACACATCAGTATATGGGGCAGCGTGCGCGGTATGTGTGTGTCTGTGGTTTACCTAATAAGACTGCAAAGCACTGAATTAAACAAGTTCACAACATTTTCTTCTGCTTGTTTTGTTTAACTGTAAGATTCCTTTGCATTTAGAAGCACATATGAATCACAAGAGGGCTGTGTCATCTTTGGCATTTAGCAAACAGCTGATTCTAAAATCTTCACAATTTCCTTCAGAGGAAACTATCTAATAGTGGTAAATGGAACCCAGTCAAAAATCCTTCTCTAGGGAGCGCCTGGGTGGCTCAGTGGGTTAAAGCCTCTGCCTTCGGCTCAGGTCATGATCCCAGGGTCCTGGGATCGAGCCCCACATCGGGCTCTCTGCTCAGCAGGGAGCCTGCTTCCTTCTCTCTCTCTGCCTGTCTCGCTGCCTACCTGTGATCTCTGTCAAATAAATAAATAAAATCTCTAAAAAAAAATCCTTCTCTAGGAAGATAAACGGTGTCACACATGTTCAGCCTAGAAAGTGACGTTTATGATGGTTAAGGAGACATCAGGAAGCAGTCCTGTGAAGTCGTATCATGGAAGATGGAGAAAAGAGATTGAAAGGAACCTGAGACTTCTCAGCCAAATTAGAAAGTGTGGGTTCTGCCCTATCAGTGGAGTTTACAAAGAAGAGCAAGTAAAGGAATGTTTTAAAAGAGTAATTCAGAGGTGCACGAAATACACATGAAACATGCAGAGTCCAGAAAGAAAAGGGCATAAGAGACTGGAAACCCCAAACGTTGTATAAACACATTCTTCAGGAGCCCTTGCTTTGTATCATTTTATCTCAACTTAGTTTCGGGAAGGGAAAGGGCAATGAAGGAAACAGAAACAGAGGAAAATGTCAAAAGTTCTACAAATGGGTTTGTGAAGGCACAGCCCCCAAATGTCTACCCAGAGGACTGAGGACTTCACTAGTTTTTAAGAGACCTATCAGATCAAATCTATATCCTCCTGTTGTATTTTCCATAGGTCAGATTTCCATGGTATATGCTCTGAACAGCCACCTAATGGTTTTTAAAGAGAGGAAAAAAACAAAAACAACAACAACAACCAAAAAAACGTCGTCACGCAAAAAAGGGGGGAGCGGGGCATGGGAATGGGAAAACACTCTGGGTAGAAAAAGAAAAGTCTTGGTAGAGATTGGATTACCATGCAAATTATAAAACAAATCTCCAGGAACTATCAAATAGCTATGAATAGTGCTTATATTTGAACTATAGTATACAGTTTTGAAATAATGGAGGATAATTGGGTCATTGTATGGATTTTAATATAATTTCCCAAATTCCAATACTTCCTCTTTTTTAAATTTACCATCATTGTTATGATTTGATTTCTCTTGTGTACGTAACTTTTATCTTCAAGGACCCCTCTTTTAGGGGACGGTTCTTAACCTATTTTGTCTTATTTCATTCAGTTATAGAAATCACTGATAATCTGATAATATGGACTTTCCTCCTCCTATATGTACATATATGAATAATTCAACTTCACTTTCAAGCTGACAGGTTTGAACCATGTGACAGTCATTCATAGATCCTCCTTTCTTTTCCCAAGTTTAAAACTCCTGCTCTAAGAAACAAAATTAGTATTTCAGGAAAGCTAATATTGATTATCACAAGTAAGCTGGTAATAACAGGCAGAAGAATAAATAGAAAACCACAAACGATGCTGTCCTTCCTGCAATACCTTTGACTCACTCTCATTCAACCTGCTTTCCATCATCTTCCAACTCACACCACCCACAGAAAGATTTGCCAAGAAAAAAAGAAAATTAGGTCTTGTCTGAGAAAGTGACAGCATACTATGATTGTAGACACCATCCTGGCTATCAGTGTTGAGAGTTCCTGGAGCACAGATGTATATCAAAGAAGTCTGGAAAGCATCCCAAAAGCTGCAGTAGTCCCCTCTTACCTTGTCCACACTCACAAGGAACTATGATGTCTCAGTCTTCTTTTTGTCCTGCTGTGTGTCAGACTCAAAAGGGGATCTTTATCCCTGGAAAGAGCAACAACAAGAATGCATGAGGACATCCTTATTTGCTCTCCAAAATACTGAAGGTCTAAGCCCCGATTTAACTGAAAGACACGTGCAGAATGTATGAATGTCAACAAGAGGCAGCCTGTTGTACTGAGGCAGGAAGATGCAGGTAGTTTGTTATTAGATCTGGGATCAAATGTTATGTATCACATCTTTGGTGCACTAGGTTCCCATATGTCTCTTCATACATACTTCAAGGCTATGTGAGAATTAGTGATGATGCTCAAAGATGCTGACATCATTCATTCATTCATTCATTCATTCATTCATTTATGCAATACATATTAAATAGTTACCACGTGCTGTTCTTACAGCAGTGAGGGGGGCAAAAATCCAACTCATCATATATAATCATGCCTGGTTCTTGAAAAAAAGTCAATGAATAATATCTATGGAATCTTATTTCTAATAGATCCCATGATAGTTTTATGGTTCTAAACAGATCAGATCATCAGAAATGTGTTTGTTGGATGCTTGCCTTGCAAAACGTTAATAATGACATGGGTACCCCACTGGTATTAAATATTTTTGAATTAATGTAAAATAGTCTACAGTAAAGTTTAATCATCTCTGCTAATGAAAAACCCAAGTTAGGTATGAGTCTTTTTTTAGTAAAATAGTTAGAATTATAATATGGCCCCATAATTCTCAAAATTTTTCTTTTTTTAGTTTCATGACTTAGAAAGGTTATTTCATTTCAAATTAGTAATCTCAAGAAATAGAATCGAGTCCACTCCCTAGAATTCCAAGTATGGCCCTGAAATTCATTTCCTTATTCTAACATTCCAGATATACTTTGTTTTTCAGGAAGTTTTTATGTAAACTTTCAGCTTCCCTTGAAATTAATCCACAATAAATGATCAAACATTAGATTTTTCAATTGCATCCTAAGGCTGATAGAAAGAAAAAAACATTTAAACTAAATCCTATCTATGTACTCCTAAAAAATCTATGACCTCCCCAGAAATTTTTACATCATCTCCTTGAAATAGTTATCCAATAAACTAAAAGTTAACTGACGTCATAGTAGCTCACAGGGGGAAATGTGTGTGATTTTCATTTGCCATTTACTCAATGTTCCTGTAAAATCTGCTTGTGCACTTCCTTGAATAAATCTGTTCTTTTTCTTCCATTGTTTAAACCTAAGTGTGTTCAGATGCTATTACATCAGTGAAAATTTCAGCCTTTTAGATAGGAGTATCTTAATGCATTTTAATAGCATAAAGTCCTTCAAGTGATTTACCGTGCGTCCACTTTTAGATAAAATGTCTAGACAGTAGCCATCTGCATTAAGATAAAATGAAGTGTCAAAAATGGTTTAAGCCAAATTCTTAACTTGTTCATGGGATATGTGGAAGTTGATTTAAAGAGTCACCATTTCATCACTTTTCCCCCAACACATCACGCACTGAACTTGATGCGAGCTTAACAATACAAACTCTCCTAATGAATAATAAGGAGGAAGCTGTAAACACCCATCTTCTCCCTTAACTGAAATCAGTTCATCTAGGACTTCGGCAGCCTTCAGAATCACCTAGAAGGCTGTTTACAATGCAGATTTCTTTTTTTCTTTTTAAAGATTTTATTTATTATTTGACAGAGAGATCACAAGTAGGCAGAGAGACAGGCAGAGAGAGAGATGGGGAAGCAGGCTCCCCGCTGAGCAAAGAGCCCGATGCGGGGCTCTATTCCAGGACCCCGGGATCATGACCTGAGCAGGGGCTTTAACCCACTGAGCCACCCAAGCACCCCTACAATGCAGATTTCTAGGCCTCACCCCAAGGCTTTCTGGGTCAGTAGGCTGAAGAAGTTGCAAGGCTAACAGAGTCCCTGGCTCAAGTAGATGATGGAAACAAAGCATATTCATTGCAGGTATAATGTTTCAAAGTTTAGACCAAACTTCTGAGATAATGGCATGACAGGTAATTACATTCCTTTACTTCAGGTAAGCTAAATTATTGCATCTTTTGTTTTGGTCCTGGTGACTAAACTAATGAAATAACTCACGTAGATCCACTTGCCAGCAGGTATGAGTGTTTTTCATGCAGATTACTTAGAAATATTAGAAATGGTATCCTTACAGGAGCTCTATCCACTAAATACATCATAAGAATGCATTTAGTCATGAATGGTTTTCACCCCAGGATATCAGGAAGTTCTCTTTTCATTTGCCCTTCTTCTCTTGTGCTGACACACTTCGAGAGTTACTCTTTCAACCGGTGCACGTGGACAGAGGAGTCCTTTTGAAACAAAATTGGATAAAGGGAGCAGGGAATGTTCCAGATGCTGAAAAATAAACCCATTTCCCCCTCCCCGCCCTGTTCTTTATAACTGTCTCAAAGAAGTTTCCTGTCGAATTCCTCTCTTAAATATTTGGACATGTAGGCGAGCCATAAAAGAGTTATTTGTGTGTTCCCAGCTTCTCCCCTTAGGTTTCCATTCTTTTGTTTTTATAAAGCTAGAAGCCCAGGGCATCTCTCTGCACTTAAATGTCAAGGCAATGATGCTAGGTGTTCAGACAGAGTAAATATCATTATATTGGCATCTAGTCTGATGAGGTTAGGGAATTGTTTGGGTAACAGAAGCTGGTAGATTTCTCATGGGGCTATGTCATGAATAAATGGAGGTGACTCTAATAAAACAACAACAACAATGGCAATAATAATAATATTCATTAAACATTCACTAGGAACCACATGCTCTAGGAAGAGACCGACATGAATTTATGTCAGTTGTCAAAACAGCCCTATGAGCGCCTGGGTGGCTCAGTGGGTTAAAGCCTCTGCCTTCGGCTCAGGTCATGATCCCAGGTCCTGGGATCGGGCCCCGCATCGGGCTCTCTGCTCTGCAGGGAGCCTGCTTCCTCCTCTCTCTCTCTGCCTGCCTCTCTGCTTACTTGTGGTCTCTGTCTGTCAAATGAATAAATAAGATCTTTAAAAAAAAAAAAACCAAAAAGAAAAACCAGCCCTATGAGAAAGGTGCTTTTTATTTGCAATTTTAGGAATACATGAAAACTGAGTTTTCAGAAAGACTAAAGTAACTCTCTCAGTGTCACGCAATGAGTAAAGGGTAAAACTATGCCTTCTATCAGGGCTACTCAATTTCAAGTCCATTATATTGATGACTACCTCACTGTCTTAATCGTAAGTTCTAGTTCACACTTTTTTTGGTTATATTGTTACTCAAGCTAAGCACGACGATAAGATATTTTACAAGGTCCTTAACAAAAGTAAAACACCTACCAGGTAAGAATATGTCCCAATTTAAAAATGGAGAAATAGAAGTTGAAAGAAGCTATGTCCTTTATGTCTCAACTTTTCATATAGTATATGCTCAATACAAGGCAAAAGTCACAGCTGTTCAATGTTGTTCTCACAATTGTTTAGGTGATAAGTTACAAGGCAAAGATCTCCTTCACTCAAAAAGAAATGATCCTTTTTTATTTATCTTCAATAAAATTGGCAAAGTTGAATGGGACCTAATTGTTCAAACAGCCCTAATGAATTAAGCATCATCATTACGTTCATCTAAATTCACAAACCTGAGAGCATTTCCCTGTTAATTCTTTCTTGTGGCCTATCTGATATCACCTCAATTGTCATGCTTTGCAGGCATTTTTTTGGGTAGAAATTATGTTGTAGTTATTACAGTAGTAGTATAAACCATAAGTTTTACCACATTAACTGGAGTCCAGTGTTTCATATTGAAGGGATTAATATCACAGAATCATAAATCTGAATTATTAAGCTGATTCTGTGACATCCCAAGAAACAACTTAGCGCTAAGTTAATGCAGCTTTGCAAATGAAATAAGCACATTCAGCCAGCACCGATTCACAAGTATGTGTATCTATCCAAACAGTTCTCCGCACAGTGGTAATTCTCCTAATCCCTATAATTTATTCATCTCAGGATACACTCCAAAGCATTGTTTGCATGTGTTATCCACTCGCTTTAAAAACAGTATTCATTATTGGGAGGGAACAGATGCAACTCTTCAGAAAGTTTTGTTGTGGTGATGTTTGTGCCGAGGAACATTCTATTTGGCAAACATTTGTAGCCTGATGAGTAAAATAAAAGATGCATTTCCAGGGTTCAAGATTTAAGTTCTTTACTTCCAAGATCCTCCCAAGGGCCACACTACAATCACTGTAACAATTCCAAATCTCATTATAGATGCCCGTATAGACTCAAATTGGAAAGAAAACCTGTAATTACCCAGTGGACTTGTCAAATACCCTTAATTTTGCTATTTTTGAGCCACAACCACCAAGTGGACATTAAGGTAATGGCCTTAATTTTCATCAGTTTATCAAAAACTGAGGTTTTAATGCGATAAATGTTTCTCCTTGTTCTTGGCACAAACCATCCACAACAATTCAGAAAACTGAAAAAAAAAATTTCTTGGACAAAAGTATTAGTCCACTAAAGAGATGTCCCTCAGCTTTTAGAGGCGGTATAAGCCCTCTGATGTCATCAGAAATGCTGATGTCGAGTTTTATGTTACAGGTCATTCAAACAGTGAGTGCCATGGACAAAGATGATCCCAAAAATGGACATTATTTCTTATACAGTCTTCTTCCAGAAATGGTCAACAATCCGAATTTTACCATCAAGAAAAATGAAGGTAAATATATTAGCCCTGTGAAACAGGGTAGAACATAAATTGGAAAATTAGGTGTTGTTTCATAATTTGACTGAAAATATCAATAAAATAATTTTTGTTCACCCAAGAGCAGTTGAAACCTAGCTTATCAGCCTAGTGGCTTGGTAATTACATCACTTCCTCTTTCCAATATTGAAACAATAGATAAGAAAACTGTTAATGTAAAAGTTAATTTTATCCTAGGGAATACCTCAATCACCTTACTTTGAAGACTGAACAGTAAGATTTAACCCCTAGGAAAGCTCCAGGAATTTTGAGATACTGTGATATCTGTTAGAGAAGGAACTGGCTTATACTTCGCAATTGCTAAGTTTTAATTGAATGTTTACCAAGTCTTTAGGGAAAGCCTATCCTAATTTTGCCTGATTTGTGGGTACACATTAGAGGTATTTGTTTTAAGCCTGTACCAACTTTGATGATAGCAATTAGATCAGGAAATCCTTCTTGAAGGACACTCCTTATCAGTATTATTTTAGAGCTAATATAAACTGATTTTATTGTTAAGTCTTTCACTTGTGGAGGACATTTAATCCATTTCATTATTTCTTGAGAACCAAGTTTGGATTAATTGTTTCCCCTATTGTCTATTACATGTGAAGGTCATAGATCTTTTTTTTTTTTAAGTCTATCTCATCTGTACATTTTTGTTTCCTATGCTATTGTATATTCAACAAGCATTTTTCACTGTTTATTTTGGTCTAGTTTTATTTAAGTCTTAGTTTCAGCTGCTTTGAATGATTAGGAAAATAAATGGATTGCCCTAAGCTGTCTCCCAGCTTTACTATAGGTGTTTGTTTGGATTTCTGAATGGGCTCTGTAAAAGCTATACTCAATTAGAAGAGTAAAATTTGGTTCATGACATTTGTTTGGGTTATTTGCTATGTTCTGTTTCAAGGAGGTAGTGAATTTTGCTAACATTTCATTTATGAAATAAAATAACATTTTATGACTCTTCTTAAATATATTATGGCCTTACCTTTTAACATAATGCTACCTAATTCTTTGGGGACGCTCTGATAGATATGAATGCATCCCCAAAAATGAATGACAAACTCATTATACAGATACTACTCATTGAGCTGGCTTACACTATTATACACGTGAAGGAGACAAAATCCTGTTCTTTTGTCTCAATAATGGAGTAGTCCTTTGTTAGCCTCCCCTAACTAGGAATTGTACTCCAAGTATATTGTCTTTGTTTGTTTGTTTGTTTGGTTAACCACATTTCTTTTTTATGGAAGTCACATGAATATGTCTAAGATGAAAGGCAACTCAGAAAGCCAAAACTGGGCTCTAAGTCTGTGTATAAGTGTGACCCATCCTCATTTTGACTGTGAGTTAATAGGTATCAGTCTTTATTTTTGCATATGCAACGCCCTACATTTAAAAATTTCTTGTGAAGAAATGTTTTCCATCCCATTCCAAAGGTTCTGGGTTTCTCAGCATTTTCTGTGCATGTAATTTCAAGATATGCCTGTAAGAGAAGTAGAGCCCATCAAAGGCACTAGACAGGCATGTGCTGAGTGAGTGAGAGGTTTGGGTGCCAGGGAAAGTGTATTTTTATACTGTATTTGTTATACCCTAAACCTATGAAAGGGGAGATTTTTGTCTGACAGTGAATGAATTTCATGTGCTTACCCTAAATTTTAGAATCAGTAGAAAGTAAAAGTTTATACACTTAGGTAACCTCTTTTTGCCCTATCACACATGGCAATAATTCCTTCAATAGAATATTTAAAAGACTGTGTGTTATCTGTTTTATTTTGAAACTACAAAATGGAAGTTACACTTTTATGTCATAGGTTTGTGTGTGTGTAAAATAATTGAAAAAAGAAAGATCCCAGATGTTGCTAATATTTTGTGGAAAGCACACTCTCTGTGCCACAATTGTTTATTTTAAATTGTGTGTTTATTTTGCCAAGAGTGACCACATAATTTATTATTCCGACTGGGATGTTTTTTAAAGTGAAAGGTGTTGCCATTTATGTTTGTTCCTGGAAAAACATAACCAGGACTATCTTGTGAAAACCAGGACATATGTTCACTGTGATTCTGGATTTAGGATCCAAACATTCAACATCTCCATAGAGTAAATCATGAGCCCAATGGTCTTTAGATTAGATGTGTATAATTTATACTCTATCTTCCTTTTCCTAGATCAGAAATTTATGAGTTTTGCTCTTTAGACCTCAATCTTTTTGGCATCTGGATAGTTACTGTAAGACCGGGGGGAAATAGTCCCTTCTTCATATGTAGAAACAATTAAAGTAATGGGAAAAGATTGTCAGATTTAAAATGGTGGAGATATATAGGTAAGTAGATAGATAACTGAATATTTTGTTAGCCTATTACCCATTCCCTAGTAATGACAAAAAAAAAAATACAAAAAAGTCCAAATACTAGACATTATTTATTTTTAAACTATGGTATATTCTATGTTTGAAAGATGGAGAGAATTAAGTAGTAGTATTATATTTAGAATTGTTTTTCTCTACATAAGATGGGCTTTAAAATGGACATTAGCTGATGTTTCTCCACTGACAGTGTCATGATTTACAAGTCCCAGTGTTAAGATTTTTGAGAAAGTCAATATATCCAAATTCATAATTGATGGGTAGACAATTCCCCTGTTTAATTAGATCCTTATGGGAGATGGTTTTAGTATTTGGCATTTTCTGAGGAACTTGTAGCCACGTCTTTCAACTTAAAGTTACTGTGATCTTTCTCCTCCCTCATACAGATTGGTCCTTCTGCAATTTTTAGCAGACTAATTCATAATCAAAGGCAAAATGAGATAGAAATTAGCTGTCTCTTATCTCCTACATAGTTGAGTGATTTCACAAATAATTCTCTTTCTGAATATATGAGATTCACATTTCATCCAGATTAGGAAAGCAACCTTCAATACCGATGAAGGTGAAAACAAAGGTCAAAAATATGATGAGTCATTTATATCATATATAGACACCAATCATAGCACTTTGAATTTCATCAATTATATGGCCTAGTCATTGGTTTCTCCATCTTCCAGTTGGGGTGAATTTAGAAGCAAGAGGAGTTTTGCTGACCACATTTCATATTGGCTTCCATTCTAACTGTGAAAATGGAAGATACTCTACAACAAATATAACAAGACAGGGAAGATAAATGGACCTTTTACAGATACAGGACTATCTTGCCTGCAGAAAATTTCAGGTCTGCCAGAAACCTGATGTTCTCCAGCCTGCACATTGTTGTTAAAAGGTATGACTGGAATTGCCAGAAAGCAGTCTGGTCAAATGGGAGTCTTTATGTTTTTCACTGAATTACTTGAATCATGTGTGTAGAGAAATGAGGAAAAACATAAAGCCCTGCTCCCTAGAGAGGACATTATGGAAAGGAAACAATTAGACAGTAAACTTGGCCTTAATTACAACTTGGTTAGGCTTAAGAAAAGACACCAGGAAGCCAGGGTACCTAAAGACACTAATATTTTTTTTCCTCTTCTTGATATCTCCTTTTTGAACAAATTCCTGTTGATAAGGACCGCACTCTATAGGTGTAATTTTGACAATTAATTTAAATAATGTCAACGCTGACTAGAGCTTTGAAATAAACGTGCCTTGGGTTATCTCAATGTCCATGACATGCTTACCTATTTAGAATATAAATCAGGCTTTGTTTTGTGAGATTTCTATCTCAACAGACTGGCCAATTTCAAGCAGTATGTGTTTTATGTCTTTTTATCCTTTAGAAGCATCCCTTGTAAGAACAATTATTTTAAGCCCTGGTTACCCTATCTGTACTATCAGGATAGCAATACCTATTCACCCTCAAATATGCTGTGATAGATATGTGTAATCTTTCTGCTAGACATCTCTTAGCATAATATCTGGCACATAAAAAAAATTCATCAGTAAATGAGACAAAATCCTCATTAGGTTAATCTATTAATTCCTAAATTCCCATGCTATGTTCCATCTCCTCTGGCTTATTGTTCTCAACCAGGTCTCTTTGCATCTTGAACTCTGTTAATTTTGGAATGTTGTACAAAGTGGCCTCAATGGTAGCTTTGAAAACCTTCATCCCTACTAGAATGCACTGCAAGAAATCTGCTTGGCAATGTGTTGCAATCTAAAGAATACTGTAATAGAAAGATATAAGATAAAAAAGGAGGAGGAGTAAAAGGTGGGGAAAACTGAAAATATTTACTGGTCATGGAAATAGCTGTAGGATTCTTGGATCTGGTTTTGAATATAAAGGCTTTCTTTTCTTTCTCTCTTGCCAAAATGAAACTCAGCTTTCTCCACACAGTAGCTGACCCCAACTTCCAACTCAAAGGGATTACTTTCCATTCTGGTATATCAAGTTGTTTCAAACACCCACAGCCTCCTCACACACATACCCCGTAGAATCATGTTGCATGGGCTGGAAGATTAAAGGCAATCTTCCTTTGCTCTTTTGAAGAAAGTCAACCTATCTCATGTTGCTCTTGCCACAAAACTGAAATTTGCTGCCTGCAGGTGGGTGTGAATTTCCCTGATCCCAGGCCAGCCCAAGCTGGCCCTCTGTCCTCCATCTTTTCTCGGGCAGGATCTGCATGCCTGCCTGGGCTGGACTGAGGATATGGGTGTTGAGGTAGACAGAGCCCCTCTTTCATCCTCCTTAAGCCAGCAGTGCCCCAACTAGGCAGAACTGGACTTGAAAGGTCTTCCTGATGACCCAGAGAGCAAAGGTGGTCCACTTTGTAAACAAAATGCCGTCTTTCTGGCCACCTAAGACATCCTTGAGTTCTTCATTACACCAGGTTGCTTTGATGCTAACACAGGACTTTCCAAAATAACATCTTTCCTCAAGCAGCCTTTACAAAAGCCTCCATCCCTCAGCCAGAGCCAAGCCATTATTGTTGGGTTTCCCAGGCAACCATACCTAAGCAACAAGTGAAAATCGTGTGCCTGTATGAGTGTAATAATGAGTACCTACCTGTGTATGTTTGCAATATAGTGACCCTGTCTTCTCTGCTCACATAGAGGACTTTTCCACAGCACCACACAGCACCACACAGCACCAAACACTGACTTGAGATCTTTTTCATGTAAGTCATCAGCTCTGACCCATATGAAGCATGGTACTTTTCCTGGTTGTTGAATCATAAAAGGTAGAACTCAATTTGCATGAAACAGGAGGTCCAACTGGGATCCCAAATATGCAGAATAGCATTATGCATACATGATCCAAAAGGCTTCTGCTTCAGTAATTCATAATTTATTGTTTATGCTTCCAGCAATGTTCCGTTGATAAAAAGCCATTTATGTTTCATTTTGTCGTCTAAACTGTAATTAAGGATGATGTGCAAGCTAAGAAAAATAGATAACAGATCTGTACTTCCACTCTCCAAGTTGCATACGATTGTGGAGTTGGTTCAGAAAACTAGATTTTCTTTGCTTAAATAGTTTCAATAAAACTCTTGTTATTTTGTATAGTCTCCATATCTTTTTGGATTATTTGTTTTCTTTCCTCTTTTAAATCATAATACAAGAGTGCTTTCAGAAGTCAAGAATTTCCTTTGCAAATATTGAAAATCCTAAAATTATTGCTCTGTTCAGACATAGCGCTGCTCTGAGTGTTTTTTAGTGTATACTGTGGGAGACAATTTAATTCTGAGATTACTGACTACCGGGCATAGACTTATATGTGCGGTTATCCATCTGCTATTCAAAGTTATAAATTGATTTAGAGCCTCTCAGTCAATTTGCTAACTCCTTTCTGGTCTGTATAGAGCATTCTAATTCTCAAGATTTTTGAAAGAGAAAAACCAAGAGATAAATTAGTATATGCCTAGTTATCTTAAAGTCATCTTAGTTATTGTAAAGATACCTTAGGACATAGAATCTTCTCTTTGAGATTTTGCTTTCTGAGACTTTTGCTTCAAAAGAGAAAAATAGAAAAATAAAGGGATCAACTGAACATTAGCAAGAGGAGAGAGAATTACTCAGAGAAATGTTTTTTATTTATCAGATCTTGTTTGGACCACTTTCTTGTTTGTGCCATTAAAAAATAATGCTATTGACTGATTTAGAATCTATTTGTAAGCGTAAAAATAGGTCTTGGGATTTTGTGGGTGCCAGATAAACATGATTGTCCTTTTGGTAAGCACAAGCAAATATTAAAAATTGAATGTGGAAACAAAATGAGCTGTCAGTCGATGCAAATTCTCCTTTTCTAAAAAAAGTACTAAATGTAGTTGACAATCACTGTATCTCCTTTCAGCAGGGAAGTTTGAGTTAATTTTGAGCACTTTTTGGACACAACAAAGGCATACGTGACATTCTATGTGACCTGAATAACACATATCATGTCCTTTGGATCCCTTGGTTTATTAAAGAGAAAGCAGAGAAAGAATTTGGAAACAGTAAGGGGGATACTCACAAAGATAAACATCTTAAAAGTTGACTTGGGAAGAATTAGAATGAATAGTGAAAGAGAGATACTGTGAAATATAGAACAGCACAAGCTTCATGGTTAAGAGTATTTAGCTTTGAATCCTAGCTCTTTTGATTATGATCTGTGAGAACTTTCACAAATAACTGAATAATCTTGAACATTTGTCTATAAAATGGAGACAATAGGGCGCCTATGTGGCTCAGCTGGTTAAGCGACTGCCTTCAGCTCGGGTCATGATCCTGGAATCCCAGGATAGAGTCCCGCATCGGGCTCCCAGCTCCATGGGGAGTCTGCTTCTCCCTCTGACCTTCTCCCCTCTCATGCTCTCTCTCTCTCTCTCTCTCTCAAATGGATAAAAAACTCTTTAAAAAAAATGGAGACAATAATTACCCATATGTTGTTTGAATAAGAAAATATTAAGTTAAAAAAAAACCCAATGTGCTAATAAGTTCAGTGTCTGATAAATTGAAGGTACTCAATAAAAAATAGTTTCCTCTCTCTCCTTTCTCTTCTACAATTTTACGGAGTCTCTCTCATCCCGCTGCAACAAACCCACACCCACAACCCAATGCAATGAACAAAAACATAAGTAAGGAAACTAAAATAAGGAATTTGGGTGATAAGTAATGCTATGCTATTTATCTGCCTCCTATCTGAATGTGCAGTGATTAAAAATGTCTGTAAACACCAGCCATGAGAAAGGAGAGGAGACATGGTAAAAAAGACTATTTGGGTGACTGAAGTTATCCTTTCAATGCAGACTTCATTATCATTAAAAATAGTCAATGGACAAAAATCTTAGGTCTCCATAGAACTGGGTTTTCTATCTCCAGATCCAGTTGCACACAGCTCTCTAAATATGGGCAAATGGAACACCTGGGAGTTGATAGAATGATAGAATTTTCAAGCTAGGAGCACCTTAGTAAAACAACAACAACAAGAAGCCAGATTGTGAAGATCTTAAATGCTAACTATGGAACACCAAATGTTTTTTTTTTTTTTAAATCAATAATGGTGTACTTTTTAAAAGATGAAGATTAAGGGTGCTCTCTCCCTAATTTTATTATCCATCATTCTCTCCCTTCTACCTTGTTCTCATCTTCTGTATCCCTTATACATCCTTAGAGTTGAACATACAAAACTGATGATGATTTTTAAATCCACTGCCCCTTCCTTTTATCTAGAGTACACATCTACTGGTCCCTCCATTTTCTATGTAGCTAATTTCCAACCATTCATAAGAACTCAGGTTCCGTTCATCTGTGAGCAGAGCAAGGAAATGTTTGAACGGTGGCTATAAAGTGTGTTTTCTTTGCTTTTCTCTATAGGACAGTGTGGTAACTGCTAAGGCAGAGACGTGGGTCAAGAAATGTCCTCCTCATTATCCTCTAGAGGTTATTCACAAGAGAGTATATCCTTATTCACTCATTCATTCACTTCCTCTTTATTGAGTGCTTACCCTGTGCTAGGCACCGTCCCGGAACTGCAAACACAGCTGTGAATAAAGTAGACACTGTTTTTGTCCTCACTATAGGAGTTTTTGTTCCCACAACTCAGATTTCTACTGATTTGAATTCACAGAAAGGAAGGCTATAATTTAACATGGATTTTCGTCATATAGTAGAGAAATTCAGACGCTAACCTGCAAAATACTATGATTTGGGGAGGAATGATCACACACATTCTAACTTCCATACTGTTATAAACAACATTCCCTCTTAGACCTTACCCAACTTGTAAAACTGGCCCTACCTAAAAAAGAGTTTCCATCTTTACAAAGCAGTGGGCTGATAAGAGTGGAGATCTGCATCCACAGTCATGGGCAGATAATTCTTCCTATGAGTTTCAGATCGCTGTCCTCACTAGGCCTGCCCTCAGACCAGCTGGACCACACCAGTCAATGTGCTTCTGGCTACAGTCAGATCAAGATGGTGAGTTCGTTTCCACATTCAAGGTGCTCCATAGGCATCTCTGTGATTTGTACGGCAGCACTACCAGTGAACCAGAGCTAGTGATTCTCTATTTTTGCAGGTTTATTAGAATCCAGTATAGTTTTGATCCAAGCTCTGTTATACATCATGCCTTTTCCAGTTCCCATGCATCTTGGTTCAAATACTTGTGAGTGACCTGGTTTTAGCTAACTTCCAGTGTTTAATGTTTACTGAGGGCCCCAGGCAACTAGAAGATGGTATTGTGCTGCTTTTTGGATATGGCACTGGGTTCGTTTTCCTTCTGTCCCTAAAGTGCCACCAGAATGAATGTCCTGATGCCCTTCATAGAGAAATACAGTAATTATGTAGTAATTGTTGTCCCTGGACCATTCTGGGTCACCCATTGCCTTTGGTTTCATCCTCCTAGATTGCTTACTAAAATTTCCTCCCTCTATTGCTTGAATATATTATTCTCAGCCTGTGTACAGCTGTGTATCTTTGGGCTATCTGAGGAAAAAAAGTGCTATTGCACCTGGTATGCTGAGCACAACCATCCTTCTCTGAGTTTTTTGCTTTCACTTGGCCAGACCGTCATCGCTAGTTCCGTCAAGGTCATACTGATCTACTTCTCCTTAGACTTCAGCTTCCTCTCCCGCAAAATGAATAGGTTAGTGCCGGGGAGCTAAGGACTCACCTATTCTAACATACTGTGTGTGTACATAAGTGGTATTTGGAGAAATAGCACAAACTTTGAAATCAGACAAGTTCCACATCCACCAATTAATGGACATACGACTTTGGCTGGAGCTCTTAACTTCCGGTAACAGACAGTGTTTGATAATGTTAAAATGAAATTGCTGTGATAAACAAATGAAAGAATATAGGATAAATGCCGAGGGCAGTCCTTGGAACTCACGGGATATTCTATGTACTTTTTCTTCTTTATCATCTTTCCCAAGGAATAATGCATATGGAAGTCATCTTTACACCAGAAATTACCATACCAAATCTCATCCATACTAAAATACTAGGTAGTATTATTAAAAGATATGTGTCTACAATATTACAGGTTCTCTTTCTCAGTATGTTTGGGCAGAATTCTGGACATATTAAAGAATTTAATCACTCCCATACATTAAAGGAACTCAATAAGCATATGATACATGGGTCTAATAGCTCAGAGTTTGGCAGTCTTGCTTACATTCTATGGCTGGAGATAGGAAATGTAAGAGTTTTATAAAGGTATTTAATTAGTGGATTAGTTTTGATTTATCGGGAAGTTCTTTCAAAAGAGTAGGGCTTGAATAAAGTTTTATAGAAACGAAAACACTGTTATGTGCAGAGGTGCATATTATAATTAAGGGATAATGGTCAGATATACTAGGAATTTACTTCAAGGGATGATAAAGAATGGCCAAAAAAAAATTTTTTTTTAAAGATTTTATTTTTTTGAGAGAGAGAACTCAAGTGAGTCCACAAGTAGGCAGAGTGGCAGGCAGAGGGAGAGGGAGAAGCAGGCTCCCACTGAGCTGGGAGCCTGATGCAGGGCTCGATCCCAGGACCCTGGGATCACGACCTGAGCTGAAGGTAGACGCTTAGCCGACTGAGCCACCCAAGACAAATGCAATGAAATATTTTGTGGAGATCCATGAACTCTATTATCATAAGACTTTGCTTGGTTTGCAAAAAGTCATTAATGATGTGGCTTTTAGTGTTTTGAGTACGCATACATTCCTAATGTTTTTCATAGAATAATAGAACATTTAGGAGGTTTTAAAGGACACACACACACACAAACACGTGCACACACATTTACTAATGGAGCTGGGAAGTACATTAATATAAACATACTATATGGAAAAGTCTGCTCAGTGCATACTCTCATATCTTAAAAATGAAAAAATAATAACTTGGCTATGTTCTGACACATACATTGTGAAATGACACAAAACGCCTTTCTTATAAATGTTGGTAGGCTAAAGTTCAATGAAGAAAGTTTTAAAATGGTTAAGGGAAAATTATCTAAAATTCATTATCTTTTTTTTCCCAAAATAAGATGACCAAAATGTACACAGGAAATTATATAAAGTTCACATTTTGGTTGTGTAGGAGAGAGACAAGAAGAAAATCTATGCCCCTCTATTAATCCTGCTATAGCCTTTCTGTCTTTCAAAAATATGTATATCTACCAAAAACGGATGTTTAATTTTGCAAGTTCTTTTCGAGGAATATTCTAACATTGCATAGAAATATGATTGCTTATAAAATATCTTTAATTGGGAAATATAAAAAAAAGATTATAAAAATTAGAAAGTATGCTTACATCTCTGAGGATTTTATTTAGAAGTCCTGCAGTTATTTTAAGATAAGTGTGTGCTCTGTTACTCTGCGTAGGTTATATATCAAATTGCAAGGAAAAAAAAACAATAGCTAAAGTTTTTCTAGCACCTGTTATTTCATATCATTTACGGTGCGTCTATCTATCCATCTGTCTCTAAAGGCGTACGCTCAGGGTGAGGATTATCATTGCCATGTTGCAGATGGGGAAACTGGGGCGCCTGGGTGGCTCAGTGGGTTAAAGCCTCTGCCTTCGGCTTGGGTCATGATCCCAGGGTCCTGGGATCGAGCCCCGCATCGGGTTCTCTGCTCAGTGGGGAGCCTGCTTCCTCCTCTCTCTCTCTGCCTGCCTCTCTGTCTACTTGTGATCTCTGTCAAATAAATAAATAAAATCTTAAAAAAAAAAAAAAAGCTGACAACACAACACGCCCTCAGCTATAGGACGTCACCTTATTTCACAGATACTAAGACATTAAAAAAAGAAATACGTGTGTTGGAATCAATGAAATATAGTATTTCAAATAATAAATCTAAAGGAGAACTGGCAGGGCGAAACTAGAATTTCGGTATAAAAAAACAGCGCTGGGTACAAAGTTGAGATAGTCTAGATCAACACTCCACCGTGTACAGTGGAGTACTGTACAAACTGTGAGGCCTAGTTTAAAGCACATTTTCAAGGGCAGTCATTGTTTTATTATGTTACTCACTTGCTTAATCCCTTAATAGAATGCCTTCCAAAATAAGCCTAGTGCCATTAGCAAGGAATTACTTATTCATTTCTCTCAAAAGCATAATTTCCAAGGTTGGAACTGCAGTGTATGAATCTAAAAATCCAGGCCTGGGCTGTGCAAGATCTTCCTGGAAATGCATTAGTGGGGTGCGTGCTGGGTCTTGTTTATAGATTCAGAATACGGAGGGTTCACATCACCAGTGTCTCCTCTCAGGGCTTTCCCTCCTCAGAAGGGTGATGGTAGCCTAGAAGCAGTAGAGAACAGAGAAGCAGCAAAGGTTTGGGGTATTGTAATTCAAGTGGACCTCGTCGTCAAGGTTGTGAGACCTGCAGGAGAAGAGAAGGAAGCTGACATCGGGTAAGGATGGACTCTAAGGGATCAAACCAGCTATATAAAACCTACCCTGAAATGCACCCTAGACTTCAGTCTACTGACAGCAAAGGGGGGTAAGGACGGTCAAATTAGTGAGGAAGGTAGAGCAGCAGGAACTTCCAAAAAGTTAAAAGCCAAAAAGAAAAAGGGAAAAAAAAAAAATCTCACTGCTGGGGAAATAATGCTCCCACCTCTGACTCTCCTTGAGAGCCGTGCCCAGCCGACGTGCTCATTATATGGGCAGAATGGGCTCCGCCCAAAGGCCATGGAGAGAGCGGCACAATAAGATGTGGGGAAGTTATCGGTATTTTTAGGAGATGCGGTGGAATCAAGGAAACCAAGGACAATGAAGTCCATTATGTGCTTGCTAAGCAATCCCCGGGTCCCTGCAAACGCCACTCTTTTAAATCGGTGAATGTGGGGCTCCGCAGCAACACCAGCCACCCTGCGCGGGGGGGGGGGGGGGTGCGGGGGTGCGGGGGGCTGAGGCTGAGCCTCCGGCCGTACTACGCGCAACCGTGTGTTCTCTTAGAGGACAGAAAGCGAAGATGTCATGATGCAAAGAAAATCACGGGGAGGGAGAAAGCATGGGCTCTCATGACACTGATTCTGTTATCCCAGATCCCACACAATCCTTGTCTTCCTCACCCTTCTAACATATAAAATATTCTCAGCAGCAACAGTGATGAAAGTGAGCAACGACAAAGACAATTGCCCAAGGATGGGGAGGCCCTCGGGTTGAGTACAGGCGGGGCTCCGTCCCTTGCTCGCGGATCTCTGACGAGCTATTGCCTTCGTCAGCCTGGGTCTTCTCTTGAAACAGATGCATCCAGGCGTCACTTAGAGCGTTGCAAGGAGTTTTTAAAGATTATGCAAACTTAGAGTGTAATACCTGGGCTCAAAGGGGAAATCAACACGTGGCGGCTGTGTTTAGAGCATGTAAAAGGCTGGTGAATGCATGAATGTGTTTCATGTACATTCCCACAGAAGAGCTGGGGAAGAGCTTATCGTCCAAGTATTAGACAGGAAACACTAGATGGAGAGAGTACATACGTTTATTAAGACTTAGTTGCTTGTAAAAAAAAAAAAAAAACCTCACTCAAACTACCTGAGCTATAAAGGTAAATGGGCCCATATAACAGAAGGTCTAAAGTTTAAAGGTCTTCTTTTTTTATTTTATTTTTTAAAAATATTTTATTTATTTATTTGACAGAGATCACAAGTAGGCAGAGAGGCAGGCAGAGAGAGAGGAGGAAGCAGGCTCCCTGCTGCGCAGAGAGCCCGATGCGGGGCTCGATCCCAGAACCCTGGGATCATGACCTGAGCCAAAGGCAGAGGCTTTAACCCACTGAGCCACCCAGGTGCCCCAAGTTTAAATGTCTTTTCTGATGACCATGTGGAAGGGCCCCAAGGATAGTAGAGGACTGTGTCCTTCTCTGGTATTTCCTCTACTTTCTTTCACTGCATTAGCCTGCCTTTCCTGCAGCCTCTTTAAAGCAAAGGAAAGAAACCTTGTGGAAGGATCAGACCTAAACAGCTCTCAAAACCTGGTATATTTGGACGACAGACTTTCTTTATTCTAGGCTCCTTATCAATTCCTGGTTTAAAAAAAAAAAAAAAGAGGCCACGTTCGGGCTAGGAGACAAGCGCATGACTCAACTGAGCTATTCTCTGTGTTTAGGGAGGTGAGAGATGCTCAGGGCTGCTGTGAACAGTTTTGTGAGCTGTCCCCTGTGCAAGGTCCCTGGCCCTGGGATGAGCAGCAATTGAAAACCTGTCCATTCTCCCCTTGAGAAGCTGTGACCCCAGCGAGGTCTTCTTTCTCTCATTTTCAGAAAGGCTTCATTTTATCACCAAGCCCCTGAACGCTTTGAGGCTGTAGCTGCCCAAAGGTGAATCCATCTTTTAATTCATACAAATGCAACCTTGGGCTAGCAGCAGCCTGAGATCTCTATGGGTCAGCCTAGGGAAGTCCCACCTTCCACAGAGACAAGCCACTTGATTGACAGCTCCGTCATACTCAGAAGAAAGACAGGAAGGTCAGTTTAAAAAAAAAAAAAAAGAGGTAGGCTGGAAGAATAAAGAGTACAGACAGGATAAGAAGATGAGAGTCACCAACAGGCCAGTCGCATCAGTGCTGTGAATGACCTCAGCAGAGGGATTCCTTCACTTCCCTTGGGAAGCTTCTCAGTAAAGAATGACTCTCCCTGTTCAGAAAGTTATGAATTGCAGTTGTCTATTATGTGACTTACATTGCATTACATTGCAATATGTCACTGTGAGATGTGACATAATATAATGTAAGTGACAGGCAGCTAAAATTTTATAGCAAGAAAACTTTTTTTTTTATATCCAGGATCTGCTATCAAATTTGATAGCAGCTATCAATCCATTTTTTTTTCTGCAGATAGATCAAAAATTTCATGTTCATGAAAAGCAGGTCATTTTGAAACATCCACAAATACTTCAGTGCCTGCACAACTCAGTTACCATAAATCAGTTAAAAAAAACAAAGCCAAGCATTCCAAGAGATACATTAGTCTTGACTCAAGTTCTGTTCTTGCTTTCCATGACTAGTGCAATATTATTCTAGGTCGTGAGTTCAGTTTTCTTCTGGATATCACGAAGAAGTGAAGATCAAATAAATTATTTTAATGCCTAGATCAGACCAGTGGTTCACAGCTGAGGGTGCCTTGGCCATCCAGGAGCCATTTGGCAGTGTCTGGAGCTATCAAAACTGGGGAAGTGGAGGGAGATTATTGGCATCTGGTCAAGGTGTTGGTAAAGGTCAGAGAAGTTGCTAAATATCCAGTGACACATAGGAAGGTGTCCACAAGGTCATTCAGTCAAATATCTTGGCAATGCCTCTGATCCCAGAAGCCACTGTTTAATTGGCCTACATATGGTCATAACCTAGTCCAAAAGTGGCCCAAGTAAAATTCTGATGAATCTAGAGTGAGTTTTTTCCATTCGCTCCATCCTCAAGACAGGCCATGCTAATGCATTATTTAAATATTCAGCTAATTCTTTTGGGCTTAAGGGGGGCACTTAAGAGAATCTCCTTGCACATCAGAGTCGACTGGGAATGTCATCTACTAACAGCCTCACAGAAGGTTCTACAAGGAGAAGAAGGCCAGATTTTTGAGGTCTAATCCTATCTCTATTCTATCTTTGAGGGTCTTTGTAAAACAAAGAGCCCCCCCCCCCACCGCA
Source organism: Enhydra lutris kenyoni (assembly GCF_002288905.1). NCBI lineage: Eukaryota > Metazoa > Chordata > Mammalia > Carnivora > Mustelidae > Enhydra > Enhydra lutris. The sequence continues at coordinate 13,024,527 of NW_019154138.1, read as the reverse complement.
CCCCACTGTGGGCATTTGCATAAAACAGAAATCCTCGACTTTGTTATTGTTGCTGTTTTAAAAAAGGAGTTTTTGGATTGCTTTTGTTAAGCTACGTTTTTCAATGTACCAGAATTATATAGAACACATAGATATAAAGACTCCATGAATGAAATATAGGTGAGGGATAGGACCAGACACACGGTCCATTTCCCATCACCTCCTCACTCCAAATACAACAGAACCCAAGATATACTTTGAAAACCCAACAATGCAAAAGGCTCCTTCTAGGAGTAAATTCACTTTGTGTTATGAATCATGCCAGGCGAAGACCCAGAAGAGTCAATATCGCCCATGCTAATACTCACTGTGGAGTGTGGACGGCTTCCTCAACCTTCCCCTTTGCTTTCAGATAGGCACTTCTGAGAACAAAGCAGACAATAACCCACTGTCAGTGTTTATGTGAAGCTGACAAAGAACTCTATCTAGGATTCTCATCTGCCAAGAGGTAGAGTGGCACTAACAAAAAAGAACATAGGTTTTAGATGATGACAGAGCCAAATAGGAATCCTTGCTCTGCCACTTACTAGCTCTGTATGTTCGGGTCCATTATTTAAGGTCTGTGTGCTTCTGTTGCTTTATTTGTGAGGTTGGGTTAATAATGCCTATCATAGAAGTGATTTTAAGGATTAAATGCGATAATGATTTAAAGCATTTACACAGAGTGTGATGCATAATAATAGCTATCATTTATCGACTGCTTAGTAATATAATTGTAAGAATTAGAGATAATGTGTGTAAAGTGCCTGACATGTAGAAGATGTCCCATATATAATAACTGCCGTTATTATTCAGCTTGAACACACAGAAACATTTATAAAATGGAGTTGGTTTAATTTCACTTCCTTGAGTCATACCTCATATACCTCTTCCCCTTCTTTATGGCAGAGAATCTCTAGGTGGCCCCTGGGATTTCAGCGCTCAACTTTGACACTCAATAAAGTTATCTTACACGTAACTCATAACAACAACAAGATCTGAGCGTCTACCTTTGCTTTTTTTTGGGGGGGGGGGGGGTGTCTCCATTTTGCCAATGAATAAGCAGAAGCAGAGGCCAGTTAAGTACTGTAGCCAAGGTCAATTAAACACCAGGGAGTGAATCCAAGATTTAGGTGAAGGCAGTCTGCTCCAGAGCTCTGGGTGAATCATATAGTTGAGTGTAGCCAGACTAAATCCCTCTTAATAATGGTATCCAGTGATGGTATAAAACAATAACCCTTTAATTTGGTCTCAGATTCTGTGCACCAGCAACTTTTCTGCTGTGCTTATCTTCATAGTTCATCTGGTCCTGGCTAAGCTTAGCTTGTCTCACCATGGTTCACACCTGCCTCAGACTTTGGCTCAGACAATTGGGAACTCATTCCCCATAGTTTCTCCTCCTCTAGAAGGTTAATTTGGACTCAAGTGGTATACGGTTCCCTCGATTTAGAGCAGATTCAGGTTCTCTTGATTCTTAGGCTTGTAACTTGTACAATGCTACTTTCACTAAATGCTTTGACAGTCACAAAGCCAAGCCACATCTGGGGTTGTAAAGGGAGAGTCTACTCCATGACAGAAAAAGCAATAAATATTCCGGGGCCATTTTCTGTGGTCTACAATGTCTACCTTCTGTCCACAAATCCTTCATATTCTTCTCCCATTTGATACATGCTCACCCCTAACCCAGGACTCCCAGAAACCTCCTACAATTATACCATCAGTTTGCCATGATCTGTAACAGATCTGAAAGCAGACAACATTCTCAGTTTCAGCTTCTCCCAATCAGGAGACTATGAACCAAAAAAGCACGTTATCTGCACCTCATATACCTAACATATATAGTGAATCTCAAGAAAGATAACTGGACTAGAGATTCACATTAAAATAGGAGAGGAATGTTAGATAGAAAGAAGGCACTGGTCTCTCCTGGTAGCTACCCTACAATCCACCCAGTTACCTGTTGACAGATCCTCTTACTCCAGGGGTACAGAATGAGCCAGGTTCTGTTTCTGGGCATGGCTCCCAGTTCTCTGTTGACTACTGCTCTCAACTCTGCCCTCTAGATTCTTAGGCCATCCTTGAGAAATCATTTGTTTTCTACAAGATCTATTTCATGTTTTCCGCTGAATGTCCTTCTTTTCTGCTAGGTATCTGAAGCTTCTTTTTGAACTACAACTGTTTTAGTCCATTTTAGTCCGTGCTGAAGATGCTGTAAAATTGTCTTGTAATACTTTGTAAGTTTCCCATAAGTCTAATCAATAGCCACTACTAAGAAGTTGATAGTTTCTTTGCTGAATTTCCTACATTTGCTGGACATTTCCTGACCTCTTTCCTATATCTGCACCAACCTTGTCCCAAAGCTTTTGCTCATATGTTTTTTGTTGTTGTTGTTGTTGTTACAACAACCCCTTTTTAAAGTAGCCATTTCTTCATTATTTGGCCTATCTATGTAGCAAACTAACTCAAAACTTAGTAGTTTAAACAATAAACTTTTAAAATTTCTTACGATTCCATATATCACCTGGATGATTCTTCTTATAAAGCTATTTTAGCTGGGGCTCATGGTCTAACATGGCTTCCTAACACAAAGGTTATTTGGCTTAATGTTAGGTGAGCAAAAGGGATGATTTTAACAACATGTATCTCATCCTCCATAAGGCCAGTCCACACTTGTTCACATGGTGTTGGTTACAGGATATTAAAGTGTAGGGAAAAAAAACACAGACCAAATACTGATCCATATTTTCTGTTGCCCATTAGCCAAATAAGACACATGATTAATTCCAGAGTCAGTGTGGGAGGGGATTATCCAGAGGTATGATTATGGAGAGAAGAATTATTGCAGAAATATAAAAAAAATCTGTAACCAATCTACTCATTACTCAGCACCAATTTTCTCCAGAAAGAAATAGATAAAATCATTCTATAGAGCAATACAAGTTCACTGTTGTTTCTCCTCCTCCCCCTCCCCACTACCTCTCCCTCCTCCTCTTTCCCTTCCTTCTTCTTCTTTGGTTGGGGTAGTGGCTTCTAACAACTTTTTGGTATAAGTGTTTAGTCTTGTGACTGGCCAAAATCACAGGGAAAGCAAGACCTAGTCTCCTTCAGTCAAAAATGAACAATTGTTTCTCTTCTTAGCTAGCAACATTGGGACATAATCCAACACATGTACACATACACACACACATGCGCGTGCACACACACAACCACCTGGGGGAATTCCAGCACAGCCAAAAAGGTATATGCATACTCTCTCCACACTCTCTGAAAGGGGAAATACATATATATTTTTTATACAGATATTTTTATACATATATATGTATAAAATATATACAAATATATACAAAATATATACAAATATATATTTTTTATACAGATAGCTATGCAGGAAAGAATTCATCAAACTGCAGTAATAATGCATAGCATGAGTGAGTGACTAAGAAAAATAGCTAGTGGTCAGGTTTATAGGCAACTTCAGAGACTTAGATAAAAAATCTCTGATGGGGAGGATCTTCATAGGGTTGACCGTCACATTTGCCTTTGGACACTGAAATTCATGTCAGCAGAGTGACAGTCATAAAAACATTGTCTTCTCCCTCCAGATATGGTGAACTTTCCCTGCTGTTTGCCTGGTTGATAACAGGTTTATGCCTATTGTTCTAGCATTATAGCTGTTAATAATGGCCTCTTATGTTTCCAAAGTATTTGGATGATAAGTTATATGGTCACCTAACCTCCAGACTACATTTTTATACCTATGATAGAAAATCACTGATTTTATTATATATTAATAATTTCCAAGTGGATAACAACGGGCTTCTCTTGAACATTATTGAATCATCATCTGCATGGCAAAAATATTCAGTGACTGTCCATGTCTAGCAAGGTAGTCAAGAAGATGGTCAAGGTGGTAATGGAATGTTCACCAAATGGTTAAATGCATATAAGTTGTGCATTTTTACTCTTATCCAGTATGTTTTCAAAGAGTGTTATGACCAAGGACCACAGAAGAAATCTTTCATACATTTTTCTTTTATTCACCCATTCATGCACATTTAACAAATGTTGACTGATTTCCTATAACTTATCAGGAACCAGGTACTGTGGCAAATATGGCAAATACAGAGATCATTGTCATGATCCATATCCTCAACAATGCTATTGGAGTTTTTACTGTATCCTATAATTATTGGTTTCCTTGTCTTAAGTCTGGGGTTTTCAGAGGGTACAAGATTACAGACAAAGGGATCCCAATAGATCAGGTAAGAAAAGGGGCTAATGAAGATTTCTAGAAGAAGGAGACACCCGAGCTTCGTCTTAGAGGGATTACCAGACAGAGAAAGTAAAGACTTAGTGGTGCTTCTATCCAAGAGAACAAAGTTGGGAAAGAAAAGACTGCATAGTAGTATGATGTATATATGTGCCAACCACAGTGCCCCATAATGTGAATAGCACGGGTATACCTGTGACACATGTATACAAAAAGCAAATGAGGCCCTTTGCCTTATTAGAGTCCCTAAGAGTAGAAAGCTGATAATCAAGGCAATGAGATGAATAGGCACAGAGAACTTGAACACAAAAAAGAAGTCCTGATGCTCGATTCTGAAAGAGATAACTCTGGGCTGATTCTCCAAAGAAAGTGTACTTAGCAAAGGTGCATGACTTACCCAGGTGAGTAAAAGTGGGACTCATCCAAGACAGAGGAACTGTTTGGCTAGACAGCCATATATAAAAGAAGAACTATAATCTCACTGATACTAGACTATCCAGTGAACGGGCATGCAGGTATTAGTAACTAAAACTGAGGCTAAAAGGGGACCCAGAGACATTTTGAGGAATTACAGAGTGGAGGTAGTAAAATAAGAAAAAAAAAGGAGGTAATCTTTATGATGATTTTATATACTACAATCAGCCTTGAAGGAGTGCTTACTGATAATAAAGTAGTCCTACTAGGAAAATAAAAAATCCCAGAGAATCCAAATATGAGTTATATAGATCTATGAATTCTATCTCTTCATCTTCTTTACTGAACAGTGTTCTTAGTATAAACATATGGTCCTTTTGATAAACATGTTACTTGGCACAGAAAAAAAAAAATAAACCCAACAGAAAGACCAAAAGCTGAGAGATTAATTTCAAATGTTTAATCAATAGCAACTGTAAAGGTATGTGAGCTTATCGAAGGAGCATAAATATTTTACAATTCCCATTCCTGCAAACACTGACCAAACTCTGCAGATCATATCATGCATATTGATGAGAATGGTTTTCTGCCAAACTTCCTTTTGCTCACATGAAATGGGAGCGCTTATATAGATGAGAGAGACCATTTTAGGATCATCTATGTGCGAGGAAAAACTCACTTAGCAAGGAGGTTAATAACGTGACACCACTGTGCCAAACAGTTCCAAGGTTTCAGAAAGCCAATAATGACAGAATTGCAACAAAGATCAATAAAGAATCTAAGATTCTGGACAAGAGGGAGAAGCATGATTAACCTTCAGAATCTATCTTTATATTTCCTTCTCAACAGTGGTCCCAAGAGTTAGATCCCTACTTCAAAGACCCTCTTGACCCAGGCAACTTGATCATCTTTAAAATATAGATATTGGGCTGCCAAAATGCCAGTGTAAATCCCTAATGGCCCATTATTCAATGTATGTCCAACATACTTCCTTGCTCCTTATAAATCCTGAAAAATGTCAACTTCACTGGAATGGTGCTAAGTATACATAGTGTAACTGGGTAACTAACATAAAGTTAAAATTCCTAGTCACTGATTCAGGAGGCCATCTCCGCTAGTGGCTTTCGGAGCCTGGTTAGATGATTGGATCTCAATATATCATATATTAGTGGTATGACCTTGAGCAAGTTAAACTCTCTAAAACTCCATCTTTATCTGGAAAAATAGCATATTAGCAAAACTATCTTCATAGAATTTTGTGATTGGATTATGAAAATCTTCAGATGGACCCAGTATATATTTTCTCTGTATGAAATTCCTGGCTATTATTATCATCGGAGAAGCAAAAAAAGAAAAAAAAAATCTGCCATCACAATAAACACTAGTATAAGTATTGCTTCTTGAATATAAGTATTGAAGCAATGGCTTCACTTTCCCTACAAAGATCCATGAGGAGGGGCGCCTGGGTGGCACAGTCAGTTAAGCATCCAACTCCTGATTTTGGCTCAGGTCATGATCTCAGTGTCCGGAGATTGAGCCAGATGATGGGCTCTGTGCTCAGCACGGAGTCCGCTTGAGATGATCTCTGTCTGTCTCCTTCTGCCCCTCCCCCACTCATGGTCTCCCTCTCTCTCTCTCTCTCAATAAATAAAACCTTTTTAAAAATTCCATGAGGAGATACTATTAACTTCATTTTAAAGCAGTAGAATTTCAGGCTCAGTGAGGGTGATGTTAAGTGATTGCCTTAAGTCTCAAAGCAAATACTTGGTAATTCCTTGGAGGGAGTAGAATCCCACCTCACTGTGCTGGGCATGGTGGGTAGTTCACGGGAGGAAATGGGGCTTGAAAGAGTATGGGTAACTTAGTTGTGTGCCTCTTATCAGCCAGGTACTTTATATATCTTATCTCCTTTTAACCTTAAGACGGTCCTAAAAAGTAGTTCTTACTTGCTCTACCTAATATTTAGAGAAACTTGAATGGTGTGAAGGGACTTTCCCAAGTTCACAGAAGACCTAGGACTCAATCGTCATTTACTTTGATTCTAAAGCCCTTAGTATTTCATTGAGAAATCATGTTTGGGGTAACAGAGACAATGCCAGTTTCTTAAACTGTAAATTGAAGAGGAGGACCGTACCTCCACATTTTGGGACACTCTACCAGCCCATCTGTCAATAAAGCTCCATCTGCCCTATCCCTGCTTCTGTTTTTCACCTCCTGGATGCTATACTTTAGGCTATCATATATGGAAGACATCAGAAGAATGGGGCTTGGGAGTGAAGAGGTTAGCAATACTTGGAATTAGAAGTAAACATAAGCTCGCAGAAGGTAATGCTTCTACCCATCAAACCCTGAAAAACAATTGTGGGGCTTTGACTGAAAAAGTAAGTATAGAGTGGGTTTGGGACATCTTAGATCTTTAAAAACTTCACTTTCAAAATGATAAGAACCATTGGAATCGATGCTAAGGGTGGCCCATCAAAAAAGGCGGAAAGAAGGAAAATGCTCTTTTTAAATGGGTTGCATTTTCTCTGTCAATCACCCTGAGATCCCTCAGTACAAAGTATTCCCTAGCTGGGGACAGAGTAGAAGGGAATTCACACTGTTCAAATCGCAAGATCCCCATTGCCCTCTCAGTGGAATCATTCTGCAGAAACCCAAACCACAAGGGGATACTAACAGTTACTTTCAGACCTCAGGAGTGCTGCATTGGGGGTTATCCCAGACAGTTAAGTGCGTTGCATTTCCTCCAACTGCTCAATGACCCAGCAACAGCATAAGAAAAAAAGCACTCAAAAAAAGGAGAAAAACTCTTCCTTTTGAAACTCCTTTGAAAACAAACTGCTTTGCAGGCAAGTCTGAGCCCTGCAGGAGGTTAGGGCCAGAGAGAGATTTGCTGCTTCTCTGCGTGCCTTGAGTCCTTCGATTCATAGCTAAAGAAAACTGGGGTCTTTCATAAGAGTTTCCAAGGGCGCATATCCACTAATTACATGCTTGGCTTGCATCTGACCTGAATGAACAAGATGTCAGTTAGTTGCTCTGGCAGAGAGGTTGGCATGATGGAGGCAATGCTGGCATGTGACATATGAAAGGAGTAAGTAAGCCCAAAGAGGTGTGTCTCCACCTTGCTTTTTCCTTTCCTGGTCCAGCATAGTTGGGAAGTTCCTTCGGGAAAGGGGTTTCAAAGTGTTTGGAAAACCAGTTCTAGGAATAGAGAGCCATAGATACAAAGCCCTCTGTGCTCATTTGAGGAGCTGTCAGTAGCCTCATTTGCCAAAAGGGACTGATAATGTTCTTCACTGTAACATACGGGAACCGCTCGAAATGTTGCATGATAAAAACAAATATGATAAGGCTAAGTGAGGTGAAGGTTAGGAAGGACCCACTATTGTTCCTGGCATAGTGATTACACATACTCAGTGAAAGTCATTAGAATTCACTTATGCTAGTACTATTAGTACCTCCATTTTACAGATGAGAAAACTCTAAACAAGAAAGGTTAAGCAACGTACCTAAGGCAGTTGGTTAAGAAACACAAAGCCATGGTCAAACCCAAGTGGTCTGATTCCGGAATACATAACAGACACAGGGTGTTAGTAAGTGTTTCTTACAGTGTAAGATTAGGATAGTAACTCCTGGTGGCAAGGTTGTGAGAACTCATGGAATCTAAGTATATAACATCTTGTAGGAGGGTTGATAGTCTCTTCATGTAATCGAGGCCCTCATAATACACAAAAACAATGCTAAATTCACAAGAACGATGCTAAAACTAGAGGAATCCCAGATGCTCAGTGCTACTGCCAAAGAATAGAAGGACTTCTAGAAAGTTACTTAGACTATCTGAGCCTCAGCCTCTCGATCTGTAAAATGGGTAGATGATGATACATCTTCATTCAGAGTGAAGACGATTGGATAAAATCTGTGCAGGGACAGTGCACATTAAATAAGGAGATGACTTTTATGAACTCTATAAAATTTGTGACTGAATTTTTTTGGCTTTGAAATGGGGTGAAGAGAGAATTGCCAAATTTTACTCACAGTCGTACTCCATCACTTTTTTGTTGTGGCATGGAAGGAAGAGAGAAAATAAGCCAGACTAAAATGAATCCATCTAAGCCATACCATTAAATGGTTCATTTAATCTATCCCAATATTTAGGAAAGTATCAGTACCATTTTAAAGCTTATGGTACTGAGGGGAAACAAAACAAAACAATGTACTTTGAATCCAACTGTATAGTTAGGAAGCGGAGGAGCAAGTCTACAGCACCCCACCTAAAACCCATGGTCACTGTGCTCTTCAAAACAGCCTGGTCACAAACATTTTATTCCCTCTTCTTTGAAAAGCTATTTGGTTAAACATAGATTCTGCTTTCAAGCCTCAAAAGGACACCTACGTATATGCAGAAATGTCCTTGTAATTTCCAAGCACATTCTGCCTAACCTAAAATGCATTAACTCCAACAAATATAAAGAAACACAAAACCCCAGCCCTGTTGAGGTTTCCAGCTGCAAGACTTCCAATTAAAATTTTCTCCTTTTCTTTACTCAAGTAACATCTCCAGCATGGATAACAATTTTACTGCGACATCTTTAATACCATTAATGATTTGATCTTTCTGCAGAGAGCTTAAAAGTCTGCGGAAGACAGAGACAGACTCGAGGTAGGTAGGTGGAAGGTTACACAGCAGGAGTATCTAGTCATCTGAACATAATAAAGAGAGTGCACCAGAATTAAAGGAATCAGATGAGGGGCATTTACAAAGTAACACTTGAACACAAAGCAACCGCTGATTTTTTTTTTTTTTTTTTAAATAAGAACTTTGGAATGAGAAAGTGGATTTTCAGTATCTCTTTGGTTTTATTTTCACAGGCAAAATCAAATGGATAGATGAGGCAATCAGTACTGGGAACAGTGCCCTGTACAGAGTAGGTGACTAATATATTTGTAAAATGAGTAATTTGGACCAAAAAAAAAAAAAATCCTGCTGTCATAGAATGGAGTGAGAAGAATGGATCCATTCCTGCTTGAATAGTGATAATTATTTAAATAATTATCTAAACATTTAGATTATCGTGGTGTTCATAGATGTGTCTTTATTTTGGCTTTGAGAAATCAGATTCACGCATAGAGAAATATCCCAACGGAGTAAGACCTTTTGCTTCAGTGACAAGTAAAGGCTGGCATCTTCACATTCAACTTCCCCAAATTAGATAATCTGGGGGGACTAGAACATTCATCTTCCATTCTACAAACACTGAAGCTTTACTATAGCCTCAGAATCTTCAGATATAAAGTCATTTAAGGCATAAGTGCTGCCTTCAAAGGAATTTACCATTGGACTCCAATGGACACAGAAATGCAGTAGAAATGAATTAACCTAGCTTCTTTCTCAGTTTGATAGAGCATGTTCTGCTTTGGTTTAAAGCCACTGATTTGGTTAAAAGCCAACGCTCATCTTCCAAGGGAAGTATGTGTGGAGCAAGGTAGACTCATCATCTCCACTGAGAGAAGAGAAAACACAGGAAAGATAAGTAATTGTAGTAGTAACAACAACAATGATCGCTATCTTTATTATGCATCTGGTCTCTGTTAAGCCCTTTGTATGCCCTGTCCTGTTATCCTCATTATTAGAATGTGCAGTTAGTTACATTATCCCCATTTTACATAAAAGGACAATGAAATTTCAATGTTCTGAAAAGTGTTATAGAAACTATGGAACGCTAAACATAAGGTCTCTTCATTATCTCTTTGACTTCATCTCCTTTTACTCTGTGATTCTCTTCACTCCAGCTAAGCCCCAGTCTGACTTCCCTCCTGTTGTACTCGCTGAACTCATCACAGGCATGCCTGTCAGACGGTCACTGAATTTACCGTCCCCTCTTGACACACTCCTCACCCCTCCCCCAGCCCAGATATCCCATGATTGACTCCCTCATCACCTGCCTCCAATCTACTACAGTGTTGTCTTCACTGAGCACACTTTTCTCCACTCTCCTCCTCAGTTCCCCAAACCTGCTTTATTTTTCTCCGTAGCAATTTTCACCTTATGTAATAACTCACTGGCCAAGTGCTTGCATCCAGTTTTGTTCTCCAAACTAAGTTGGATAAAAGTTGTAGTTTGTTGGTGTTGGTTTTTGTTGTTGGTTTTTTCCAGATAGGACCCTTTCTGGACCTCAGAGAAAACAAACCCTTTGCTTTCAAATTCCATCTGTTCCCAATTCAAAACTGTGTATTAACTATCTACCAAAATAACAGAAATCATTCTGAGTATTTTTAAAATAGGAAATTTAACACAAGGCAATGATGACAGAGATGAGTTTAGATGCTGAGAAGCCAAACAGGAGACAGGGAGACAACCTGAAGATTGGCAACAGAAGGAAGTTACTACAACCCTGACAAAGAGAGACAAAGGGAAGATGCAAAATTACCGGAACTCAGGGTCTAGAGTTTACTAGAAAAGTTAGAATCACAAAAGAAGCCAAGGGAAGGGAGGGGAGACTGAAACCACTGAGGAGGGTCAGCTGCTGCTACAAATGCCCACCTTGAGGTAGACAAGAAAGGGGATGAATAACTTAGAGTCCTTTTCTGCAACTCTAATCTCCAGCCACTATCTCCCATTAGCTGAACCCAGCCCACTCTGGATGACACACGAGCTGTTGGGTCAGCACCTCTCTCAGCACAGAGCAAAGCAAATGACTGACAGGAAATGAATCTGAGTATAAAGCAGTCGGATAACTGGCACGGTCGGAGTGATGCATTAGGTTTCAGATCGGTTCTAAGACCTCTTGTGAGAGCCCCTCAATGTAACTTGGTTCCCTTATTACCCAGCATGTGGCACAATTATAATGTAAGAAATCTGTGTGATTTCTGCATGTCACTATGTTGCTGTTTCACGGCATCTGCTGCTAGATTAGAAACTCCATGAAGGCATCTGAATCTTTTTCTCTATCTCTAATGTCCAGTCCATGGAAAAGACTTTCCAGAGTTGTTTACAATAGATACTGGCAAATGGATGAGTGAGAGTGAATGACCCAAGATTTAGCAACATTGTGGTTTACATACACTGTATCATCACATTGCAGTAATCCATTATTGATTTGAGTTCCATGATTCCACCTGGTCTTCTAACCCCAGAAAGGCAAGGACATTCAATCTGATCTCAAGTTTTGAAGCAGGTGTTACTGTTTACTCTCATGGCATTACCATTCATGCCAAATCTACAAAATCCAATGTATTTGTGGGAAAGTAGGAGGGAAACACAATAGAGAAGACACGATTCCACGATGACATGAACCATTTCTGTTGAACACCAACGTTGTGGTGGTGATCTCATTCTGAGGGAAGGTATCCTCAAAGATCACTTTGCTTTGTGTTTCATTGGCTTTTCTGCAGCTTTGCAGCAGGAAGATCAACTCGATCTCAAAATTTTTCTGTCTATAAGACCCTTCACAGGAGGACAGCTAGAAATTTCTGACCATGAACCAGACTAAGATATGAATGGATGCAGTGCATGTTGGGATCAAAAATATTCGGGTCATCACCAATGAAAAAATCCTTAATGATCCCCTAGAATGAAGGGGATCCTCCATCCTTTAATACTTTTAAAGAACTCAATTAGGGTATCTTCCAAAGGCCCTTATGTCTTTAGCAGTTCTGGTCAGACAATCTTTGATTGTGGCTGGGTGAAGCATGCCAGAGATGGAAATCCAAATTGTAGGTCAGTGATTACCAGTGTGACACTGTCTTTGGGGATGAACACACATTATGTCAACTGCTTCTCATTTGAAATTATAAATGGACCTTTGAAAGGTCCATGAATTAAATCATGGGTGCCATTTACTGACTTCAGGTTTTGTGCTGTACTCTATTTTTTGCATATATAGTAATATCTCTGGTACTGCTATTAGTCCTATAGGTTATGTGAGTATTCCATCATTCAAGTAAGAGAATAGAATTTCCACGTAGAACATCTCCCCTAAGTCCACAAAGCTAATGAAAAGCAAAGATGTAATTAGAAAATACCTAGGTTTTCAGTGTTTCACTATGGAAACTACCAAAGTACATAAAAGTAGACAAACCCTCTTACTAAACTCCATACACGCTTGTCTTAAATTTTAACAACTGTCACCTCATGCCCCGGCTTATTTCACTTATTTTCTTACCACTTCCCCCACTTCTGTTTCTTTGAAGCAAGTCCCAGATATGATAGCATTTGTCCACAAACATTTTAATATATTCTGTATAGGCTCTTTTTTAATGTACTAACTTTTTGTACACTGTATGTAGATGGAATAACTTAATGTGGAACTAGCTATTAGTGGGAAATGTTAACTTTCTCTCTTTTTTTAAGATTTTATTTATTTCTTTGACAGAGAAAAAGATAGCAAGAGAGGGAACACAAGTAGGGGGATTGGGAGAGGGAGAAGGAGGTTTCCTGCTGAGCAGGGAGCCTGATGTGGGGCTTGATCCTAGGACCCTGGAATCATGACCTGAGCCCAAGGCAGACGCTTAACCAACCGAGCCACCCAGGTACCCAACTTATTTTCCACTTTGAATTATCACTAGCAAACCACCCATTTCAGCCCATACATGGATGGGCAGTCATTGTTCCAAAAGTTAAGTAAGATCATTAGAGATGTTCTCTTGGCTTATTGGGCATGAACAAGAATTTACATTGAAACAAGTATACATCAAAAACACATCTGTCGTATTTTCCCTTCAATGCCTTTGTCTTTAAATAAGGGTTGTGGGGAAAGGAGAAGAGTAATCAAGGAAAAACACTGTGATTGTAATGAACTGGAAGATTTAATTGGAGATATTGTAAGAGGAAATTTTGAAGACCTGAAAAAGATTCAGCTGTAAAAACATGGTAACAAAAGCAACACAAGAATTTAAGTATTGCTTCCACATGCTGGGGTGGGTATTGAGATCTTGGCAAACTCCTGTTTAAAAGTAAGAATGCAGAGCAATTAACAGAAAATCAGCATATGACAGCTCTTGGGAGTCTTTCCGAAACCGTTTCATTTATCCTCAGATTTTTAATATTTTCCAACTCGAATTAAAAAATAAAGTTACCATTTTTTCCTAATAAATAAACTCTCATTGCTTCTGATCACTAAAAATTAATAAGCGGTTAAATGTCCACAGAAATTGTTTTTGGTCTTAAATGCCTTTTTGTAAAGGGAAAATGCTGTAGCTCTTTTCAGAAGATTGGCTTAGATTTCCCTTTTCACAAGTTAAAAAACAAACAAACAAACAAACAAACTGAATAAGCTCCTTCCTGTTGTAGAAGAGCAAGTTAAACAGTAGAACCTACTTACTGAATTTTGTAAATATTATTTTTTTTTAAATGTGGAATATTTTAGGAGCTTATCCTTCTTTACTTGGGGAGATTATTTTCCCAGAAATTCATTGAAGATTTCGACAGTTTTACAAGGCATTACACCTACTGGTAGAATCATCCAGGTTTCCAATGGGATTCTCCTAAATTTAGGAGCCAAATATTATCAGGTGTCAATACATGTACAGCGTTGCTGAAAGGAACATTCTATAGGATAGGTCTTAGGGCCATGACTGACTTTGCAACTCTTCTTCCAGTCTTCAAAGGGATAATATATATGGCTCTCTTATGGGAATGCTAGTACAAAAGTGAGAGTATCATTTTTCATTTTCAAAATTTTAAGTAGCTTTTTGAAATATAATATATATTCCATATAATCAGTCCTCCCATTTTCTGATTCAATTCCATGATATTTAGTAAATTTACAGAGTTATACCACGATCACCACCATCTAATTTTAGAACAGTTCTATCACCTCAAAAAAAAGAGAGATGTGCTGATATGGAGGCTAAAATGCCATCCAACTACCTTTCCAGCGCCAATCACGTTTTAATACTCCAGGATTGGGAGTCGTTGCAATTCATCCACTGATGAGTGGTGCCATTTTCTAATTTGTATCAAGTGGCAGCTGAATGTGAGATCATCTTAAAAGAACTCCCACTTCTAGAAAGACAGAAGGACCCACATAGAATAAGCCTAAGAATTCAGTTTGAGAACCTTCAGGAAAAGGCACTGTTTACATAAAATGAGTTAAAGTCAGAGGGGTGGCCAGTGGGGAAAGTCTCTGAGGAACACGTGAAAAAACCCAAAAAGCAAAAGTACCACACTCTGTATCTCCCTCTCACAGGGCACCAGTGGCAGGTTAAAGCTGTATCAGCCATGCGAGATTATATCCTTTTCCTTGGTCCATGTGTCCCCTGGGCAGCATGGAGCAGTCAGAATCAGGTATAGCAGATACCTGACTGGAAAAGGAATTGGAGGGATAGAGAGGGATGACAAGAAATACTCCACTTTGGGAAGGCTATCTTCCACTCCTAAAGCAAAATGAAGTGTGGGGGAGGCAGATGTCTTAAATGAATTGGAAAAATTTTGCAGTCTTTATTGAGATATAACTGACTTACAACAAACACTCTTTTTAAGGGCAGAGGCCAAAAACTTTGACAAATGCATACACCATGTTTCTATCATATTTTCATCGCCCTACAAAGTACCCTCATCTCTCTTTACAGGCAATCCCTTGCACACACGTGGTACCAATGAAGGCACTTTGTGGGACCCTGAGACTATGCTGCATTTTCTTTTATGTTCCGTGTCATGTTGTTAGTGAATAAAACAATTTTTATTATAATCTTAGCATCTGTATGTCTTTTACATTTTGTTTGATACGAATATTTTTTTTTTCCCTTAATTTTTCTATAGCAGCATGTTGAAAGCAACATGGCTTGTTGTTGCTAATGGTTGGGAAAAACTATACATATTTTTCAACATTATGTATGATGTTAACTATAAGTTTTTATGGATGACCTGCATTAGGTTGAGGAAAATCTCCTACTCACAGCTTACTGATAATTTTTTATAATGAATGAGTATTGGATTTTGTCAAATTCATCTATTGAGATGATCATGTGGTTTTTTTCTCCTTTATCAACCTAGTGAGTAATTTTCAGAGTTAAAAGAAAAACAGAACTGGATTCTTGGGAGTAGCACAACCGGGCAATGTCATTATCATTTGTACATATTGCTGAATTTGAATTGCTAAAATTTTTTTAAGAATTTTCCCATGTAGGTAAACAAAAGATATCTGGTGCTCTGCTGCTCCTCTTTGTAGGTAACCCATGAGACCAGATTTTTAAGATTTCAGAAATTTGGGGAGCTGGTTGATAATGGGTTGTTAGCTTGAAACCAACCATAGTTGAAATATCTGTATCACAAAAATTGGAGAATGCTAGAAATCAGTATCTTTTTGCTTACCTCAGAAAAGCTGGTTGTGAGACGTTTCACTTCATACAACTGGGGATATTGATATGTGATGTGTCTGGTGTGTGTTTGCAATAATTTTGCCTGGTTTAGGTATCAGGGTAATAGTGGCCTCATAAAATGAATAGGAAATGTTTTCTCTTTTTCTATTTTATGGAAAATTTTGTGTAGAATTGGTATAATATTTTCCTAGACTGTGTGGTAGAACTTACTAGCGAAGCCATCTGGGATTGTGGTTTTCTTCATGGTAAGCTTTGTAATTATTAGTATAGTTTCTTTAATTAAGACTATTCAAAATTTCTGTTCCATCTTGAGGTGGTTTTGGCATTTTCTGAATATCAATAAACTTATACAATTCATCTCATTCAAGGAATCTATTGTTATGAAATTGTTTATATCACTGCCTTACTTCATACCTCAAATTTGTAATTTGTGCTATTTCCTGACAAGTCTAGTCAAAGTTTTATGTTATTTTTTAAGATTTTATTTATTTACTTACTTACTTATCTGAGAGAAAGAGAGGAGAAATAGAGAAAGAGAGGGAGCAAGCATACACAGGAGCAGGGGAAGGGGCAGAGGGGGAGGGACAAGCTGTGCCACTGAGTGGGAGCCTTATGTCGGGCCTGATCCCAGGACCCTGAGATCATGACCTGAGCCAAAATAGTCAGATGCTTAAATGACTGAACCACCCAGCACCCCTATAAGTTTTATTGATCTTTACAAGTAAATAATTATTTCATTTTATTATATTTATACTTTCTGTTTATTACTCTTTCACTGATACTCATACCTTTGTTTAACTCTTTCATTTATATATTTGGACTTAATTTGCTCTTTTTCTTCTTTCTTCAGATGCAAGTTAGGTCACTGATTTTAAGATTTTTTATGTCTAATATAAACATTTAACACTTTAAATTCTTCTTAGATATTTCTTTAGTTCCAACCCACAGATTTTGATGGGTTGTGTTTCCATTCTCATTCAGTTCCAAATATACTTTCTAATGTCCCTTGCAATTTCTTCTTTGACTCATGGATTACTTAGGAGCATGGAGCTTTATTTCCAACTTTTTGGTGAGGTTCCACATACATTTTTGTTATTGTGCTCTAATTTAATTATTTCATATCAGGGAACATAACTTGTTTATTTCAAGTTTTTTGCAATAGAACTTTTTATGCCTCAAAATGTAGTCTATCTTTCTGAATAGTTCAGCTACATTTGAAAAGAACATATATTCTTTCTTCTGTTGTGAGTGGAATTTTCTATAAATGACAGGTTATATACTAAAATTATCAAATTCAGGTATTCCGTAACCTTACTGTTTTCTTCTTAATGTTCTATCAGTTACTGAGAAAGGAGTGTTGAAATCTCAAAGTATTATGGGATTGGTCTACTGCTACTTTTAATTCTGACCATTTTTGTTTTATGTATTTATAGTTGATCATCACATATCAAACCTTCTTGTTGAATTGACCTATTCATAATTATGAAATAGCCCTCCTTATCACTGATAATTTTCGTTGTTCTAAAATTTATTTTTTTTTTTAAAGATTTTATTTATTTATTTGACAGACATCGCATGTAGGCTGAGAGGCAAGCAGAGAGAGAGAGAGGCGGAAGCAGGCTCCCTGTGGAGCAAAGAGCCGGATGCGGGGCTCGATCCCAGGACCCTGGAATCAGACCTGAGCCAAAGGCAGAGGCTTTAACCCACTGAGCCACCCAGGCACCCCTAAAATTTATTTTGTTTGATACTAATATGCATTCCACTTTTCTTATTAATATGGCTAATATTAACAAAGCTTTCTTATGTTAAGAGGATTCATAATATATTTTTTGAATTTTTTCCTTTTTTATCGCTTTCCTCAATCTTTCTCTTTGGACACATTCCTCCTCTGTAGTACTTACTCCTACAAATCCAAACACTCCTCTTTGTGTCTTCAGCTCAATGAGACTGTAATTCTCTCCTCGGGCTATTCTGAAGTTGAGAGCTTTCAAATTACATTGAACAGTACTTTTAAAATATTTAAAATGACATGTCTCAGTCTATGCCTCAGACTCTCAGACAATGAGATGTCTATTAAAACTCACCAACAATGTCGTAGAATGTGTTCCAAATTTCTTCTAAGGACAATAATCCAGTTGGGTTGACATTCCTAGGAAAGAAAGAGTAAAATTTGTATATGAACAGGTTATACTAGTCATAGGTGTTTTGGTACAATAAGAAGAACAAAAATAGCAATGCACAGCTAGCACCATCAAAGAAATATGTAATATAAATAGCATTCTATTTGGAAGTGGGGGGGGGGATGTTGTATATTCTTCCTAGAACAATCTTGATTCAGTTGGAGAAAGAATTGGCATAAACCAGACTATTTTAATGAAGAGAGCTCTCTACTGCTGGATAAAATGCATCCTAAAAAGACACAGATAAACCTTCTTAGAGAATTCTCAAATTTTCTCCTTAATTGTTGGAATATTTGTGTTCCCAGTCAGTTGAGACACATTCATGTGAAAATACTATAAGGAAGGAAGAATACTCAAGACCAAAAAAAAAAAAAAATCTTTCAAATGATACTAATGATCTTGAGCTAAAAAGGCTTAAGGATAAAATAGGAAAGCAGTGCAATTTAACATTACCTACTGTGTGCACTAGACACTGGTGACATAACACGTAAATGTTCACTGGACAGTCTTCTCTTTAGGAACCATCATCAGTGGATTTTCTGAATCTGGTTCAGAACTGTAGCAATTTCCTAGTGGTTCTTTTGGCTTTTTCTTAGGTGATATAAGCAGCTATGAATTACTGCCTGTGATTGAAATAAAGCCTTAAACCAAAATCTGGACTGCCAAAACCAATGACTGGTTTTTTGGTTTGTGTTTGTTTGTTTTAAAGATTTTATTTATTTATTTGACAGAAATCACAAGTAGGCAGAGAGGCAGGCAGAGAGAGAGGAGGAAGCAGGCTCCCTGTTGAGCAGAGAGCCCTATGTGGGGCTCGATCCCAGGACCCTGAGATCATGACCTGAGCCGAAGGCAGAGGCTTTAACCGACTGAGCCACCCAGGTGCCCCAGTGACTGTTTTTTTTTAATACTGATTAAGTGGAAGTTGTCCTTGGAAGAGCCTTCCTCCTTAACACATATCTTCTCAGTTCTTTACTTTATATTTTACTTTATATTCCAACTTTGAGGCTTTCAAGTAGAAATTCGCTATAGAGTATAAAAGTATGAAATCTAGATATTCTTAAAAGATTATAGATCTTTGCTTCATTTCAAGGTTAAGGTAACGGATAGCCTTACATGTATTAATAAAAACCATTATTAACTTTTATAAACACTTTACATATGACATGCCCTGAAAATACGCTGTAGGTGGAAAAACACATTTGTTCCTCAAAGACCTTCTGACTCTCAGCTCCTTAATTAGAACTTTGGGTACACTAAGAGTATTTGCTGTGACCTTGGGGAAATTATTTTAAAACGCAACTGGGTAAGGAATGAAATTGGGATGCAAACAGAGTTAGGAATGATTCCAGAGCCTGAATATTATCAAATATTCAGAGGGATTCTGAAATAATACATCCTAAAGAAATTATACCTAAGATAAGTTATTCAGGAATCAGAATGTTGAAAATGGAATAAATCCCCCTCAACTTCTACTTGTGAAATACACCTCTTAGAGTTCCAAAAGGTGGAGTGTTTGGTGGTAGGGATCTTTATATCACTGTCTATTACCAGAAAATACTATGTACCCACTGTCAGTGGGGGATGGCAAGCTCGGAAAATCAAATATCATCTTGAGAATATTTTAAAAGACTCATCAAAAAAAAATTCCCTTTTATTTTAAAAGAAAGTATTAAAATGAAATCATGCATGACTTCAAAATGTATTCAGATTTCTCTATAGTGTATAACAATAGGGAATTTTATCAGATTACATTTTCAATAAGAAGAGTTTGAATGAGTTTGATGTGATTTCTATTTCAATCATAAGGGTGACCGACACAAGTATCTTCTTCTTCGATCATTTTATTTCTGCTCTCTCCATCTGTATTTTAACCTGTTAATATGTGGGTGAATTTGAGGAAAAGCAAATCAGTTTGACCTTTAATGTAAAGTCATTTTTGCGAGACCAGTGCTCTAACCCCTGAGCTACGGAGCCTGTAAAGTCATTTTTGTATGATCCGAACAGTACTATTTCCAATACTATAAAGAATGTGGATTTTAAGATTCAAAAGCACGTGCCATTCTCAGCAACCTGGGAGGAATGATAATGTGACCACTGCTTGAATGATAATTTTATCTACATAACTGCCTTCCATCCTCGTGCCTTCACTGTGTTAAGACTTCTGCCCAAAGATATATGTTCAGCCAAGCTGTTTTAATATAACACATTAAACTTTAAAATAATTCAAGGACAAACACTGGACTTCAGCTCGCGGTAGGACGCCGCATTTTCCTGCATCTTTCCCTCCTTCTTTAGTAGCTATTTTACCACTAAGCCAGAAAAGGAGGAATTATGCAGGAAAATTGCTATCAGCTGCTACTCCTGCTGGATTACAGAACCCAGAGCATAATAGCTTCCCCAGTGGAGCCTCTAAGGGCTTGGGCCAAGCCATTAACCACTGCAAACACCTAAGGGAAGAAATGGAATAGAGTAGAATGGCTTTTAGGCATCCCAGAAGATTTTTATGCAAACAAAATTTATTTGAAATGCAGATGTCCAGGGCCTATCCCCAGAAGTTCTTATTCAGTTGATTTAAGGTAAAATCCAAGAGCAGGCATATTTAATGCAGTCAGATATCTGTATCTAAATTATTGCCTGAATTTCAGAGTTGGCTTCTGTGTGAATTTTTGCTTAGATACAAGCTGATAATTAAATGGCTTAAAATCTGCAATGTCAAGATGGACCGGATATATCAGTGCCTAGTAGATAATAGACACCTTATTTTTATTTATTTTTTTTTAAAGATTTTATTTATTTATTTATTTGAGAGCGAGACAGTGAGAGAGAGCATGAGGGAGGAGAAGGTCAGAGGGAGAAGCAGACTCCCCATGGAGCTGGGAGCCCGATGTGGGACTCGATCCCGGGACCCCAGGATCATGACCTGAGCCGAAGGCAGTCGTCCAACCAACTGAGCCACCCAGGCGTCCCGACACCTTATTTTTAAATAAAAGACCAGGGACCACGTTTCTCTTATTGCATTCTATTTTTGTAGGCTTAGATATATTTTGGACTTCACAAGGTTCTGCTTGCATTTTGAGTCTCTTGTTACAAAGTGACTCACCTTCACTGATGTTTATCATGTACTTATTCAATGGACTAATTAAACCATTGTATTTACTTTATAATTTTAATTATTTCTTTATAATTTAATCTCCATTACACCTCTGAAATAGGAGGCTGTTTCTACTGCCTCTTTCATAAACGAAGTAGTAAATTTCCAGCTAGTTACTGAAGGATGGCCAGAACTTTCCTACATGGAAAAGAAAGAAGGGAGGTTATTGGATGTGAAGGAGAGATGTATAAAATCATACAGTAATAAAGATGATGCAAGGAATAGAACCAAGAAAGGGATTTTTGGGAATGGGGAGGGATATAGGTTAAATATTATTAGTTCCATTACTGAAAGATTGAATTTGTGTTACCATCCAGGTGTATATGCCCAGTAGGTAAGTAGAAGAGACATAGGGTAAACTTTTAGAAATATTGTCGGCTATTTGAAATCAGATAAGTGAACCAGATTCAAATAGTTCATAAAGAGGTGTTAAATAACAAAAATTTAACTAAGGAAATATGAAGATCTAATTGGCTTTATTCGATGATTCATGAATCAGGCATCATCCCATTTAGCAAATAAAAAGGAGCTCCACAGAACTCCAGGAAAGAAAGGTTTTTTAAAATCAGAGAAGGATCTGAAAAAAGGAAATTATAAGCAGAGAATGCACTGCTAGGTATACTAAGGGAACAGAAGTTTCTAAAAATGGACTACCTCCTCCTGGTGCTGACCATAAAGCTCTGGGTTGGTTGGTTAAAAGGTGGCAGGGTAGGGAACGGGACAGGGCGGGGGTTGGGAGGCAGATGAAACTGCAGTTTGCTTAGGCATCAAGTCTTGGTTTGCTGATGTGGGATTTTAACACAGTGACCTCATTTTGAGCCTATAGGTTTCCTTTTAACAGAGGTTAGATGAAAAGGCTGAGGGCAGAATGCTACTGAACAGAAATAGGGAGGAGGGAAAAGATGGAATGCCATTCTTTGTATTTCTTTTACAAACAAGCTCTGTCTGTAATCCCAGCCCACAGGTGCCTCCTTCCTTAAGGCTTCCTCACATCTGTATCTATGATGGTAGAAGGATAAGTCAAGGTACAGATGGCACAGTGGACTACAGGGTATGGAAGGACAGGGATCACAGTTAGAGGATGGACCACCAGCTGACCGATATTTTGGCTAGGTATATGCTTTCTCTCCCTTCTGGTTCAGAAGTTCCTTGAGATCAGTAATCACATCCTCACTTAAGTTAGTCACCTACCTGTTTCCTCATTCAACAAGGATTAGTTAACATCTTGTCATGGAGACTTCTTCTGTAATGTCACACATGATGAACAGAATGTTGCATTAATTAAAGAAGACACTATCTCTGCATCCAAGGATTATTCCATTGGTAAGACAGAAAACCAACATATCTGACTATATTATGGCATGCTGGGTGCCAAGGAAGACTTGCGTCTGACAGTGATATTTTGAGATAATAGGCACTGAATACGTGAGGGCAGAATTCACTGAATTTACCAGTGTAGGTCTGAAATAAGACAGAGACGTGGGTGATGGCAAGGGAACATGGATTTGCGCCATTTTTGGTGGCTTTCACTTTACGTCTTATTTTCATATGTGCAAATTCAAAACATTTAGGGAGATGATGGTATCTAACAAAGTGATGAGGATATTTGACCTCTTTCAGATCAAAGGAGGTTAACTAGATAAACTACTGTTGGTAATTCCTCTAATATCTTCAGCTCTCCATTCACTGTATTAAAGGATTTTAATACCTTATATGCAATGTGTACCTCACTTAAACTGCTATACTAAAACTGCCTTACTCTCTAGTCCAACTACCACATATATCAAGTATGTTAATGAGCACAAATTTATCAGCTCTGGTGCAAAATGAATTAATCAGCTCTAGTGCAAAATCAATTAATCTCTGACTCTTAGTTTCTTAAATATTTAGAGAGATCTACTCAATCAATAGAGATGTGGTGGAAAAATCTCTCTTGACAATGCTAGCTTTCGATGTCTGGTTTTATAACCATTATGAGATTGTTTTCTGGAATCTTCACAAGAAATTCCACTAAAGGTCTTAGTATTTCTTTGTTTTATTTGTTTTTCTTGTCTAAATAGCTTGCACACCACCCCCCTCCAAAAGTAATTTTTTTCACTTCTGCATAAATCCAAATGGATAAAAATATTCTTTCCCCAATCTGTTGATATTTATAAAAGCTTTAAAATTTCCATTCAAACAAAATAGAAACTGATTCTTGGTATAGTTTTCATTTTTGAGGGTTAATGCAGGTATTTCTTAAGTAAAATGAAGGTCACATAAGTCTTCCTCCCTCAAAATTCCCCAGTGCCTGGAGTAAGATAAATCTAATTTTCATCTAAGCATTAAGTGATCTGCATAAGTTTCATGGAGCATTTTGTGTAAGAGCAAGTATGTAAATTGAGTACAGGGAAATAAGAATCAAACTCAGAAGCCCTTGGTCAGTGTGATTGTATCAAGCATAAAATCTGGACCCTGTAATACTTATGTTTCTCTCTGGCACCAAAAATAATCACTTTCTAATAATTAATTCATGGTTATATTGCACTACACTATACCATGCTGTGCTGTTAGGTGGACTCTCAGGAGATGGGGTTTAGATCTATAAGGTTTTGTGCTGAACACATTTTGATCCTTCTAAAATACTAAATTTTCATCTGCCAGTGGCCTCAACCATTTAGATTTTCCTTGTCTCTAATAAAGGTGTCATGGAATGGAAAAGCCTCCCTCCACATGGGTTCTCTTTTTTATCTTCTCCTCGAGCTTTAATATCACCTTCCTAGAGCTCATTTTCCTTGTTTTCCAAGGTGACTTTTGTTAAGATGACAAAGTACACAATAAGTCTTGGATTTGGCTGTAATTCTTAGCTGCCAGCTGAGCAACCTTGAGCAAGTCACTTTATCTTTAAAGAACCCTTTCCTCATATGTAAAATGGGAATAAGCATGTCCTTCCCTGCCTCTGTATATCCTATTCAATCAGATTTACTAATTCTATTAGTTTATTAGAGCTGCCATAACAAGTTACCAGGAACTGGAGGTTTAAAACAACCAGAGATATATTCTCTCACAGTTCTGTAGGCCAGAAATCCAAAATCAATGTACTGACGGGGCCCTACTCCCTCCAGAGACTCTAGAGGAGAATTCCTTCTTTGGGTTTTCCAGCTTCTCTGTTGGCTTGTGGTTACATCATACCAATGTCTGTCTCTGTAGTCACATCATACAATGTCTGTCTCCTTTACTCTGTGTCAAATTAACCTCTGCTTTGCTCTTCTAAGGACACACGTTTTGAACTTAGTGCCCACCAGGTCATCCCAGATGAACTCCTCATCTCAAGATACTTCATTTAATTACATTATCTGTAAGGACTCTTTTCCCAATAAGGTAACATTCACAGATTGCAAAAAGAAAAAGGACTTAGATCTGTCTTTTTGGAGGTCACCATTTGGAACCCTATACTCAACACCATCTTCATATAATCTAAATTTGTTTCCCTCTTATATTAACAATTGAAAAATAGTTCATGTAGCTTCTTAAAGAATTTTAGAAGATGCTTAACTTTTACAGGCTACTTGATGAGTTGTAAGCATAGCCCAGCCTCTGTGCATTTCCTCTGCAAAAAGAAAACCATGCAGATATTTATAGAACTGTAGTACTGTGCAGTTATGGCGGAGTAAGTTTTTCTGTTAAAAAAGTGTTGATTCATTCTATGTGTACTTATAGATTGTTGACCAAACATGGTTTGGTGTTAGTCTAGGAACTTCCAAAAGAATTCACACTGATTTTTTTTTTCCCCCTCAAGGCAAAGTAAATCTTGGTTGGTATTTTATGGCTAGATAGACTTTATTATTAAATATTAGGAAATTTGATAATGAGTTAACACTTGATAAACATTGATATTATGGACATCAGGTGGTATGGTGGACAATCTAATGAGGAAAAAAAAGAGTAACAAATGATCTAATTAGGTGGTTCAGAATATTCAGTAGCTTGTTACAGATTTAGTATGTTGGTACACTTTCAATGAATTATGTAGGAAGTTATAACGGGACTGGAGGAGATTGGCTTCACAGAGTCTTAGTTTTTATTAATTCATTGCAGCCTGATTGTTTCCAACAAGACTTAATGTTTAGAGTAAAAATGTATACATGAAATATAGATGGTATGATCTTCATGCTCCTAGATATTAGGTATTGTATATACATATATCTATATCTAATTTGCTGAAAGCCCATAGATTTGGTATCTTTATTGCTTTGTTAGGTTTCTAGAAATAAACAGCAGATACAACACAATGATAAGAACTTAATTAAATCTCTTGTCCAAACCTACTGAACAGAGTGCCAATTCCCCCTTTGTTTCGACCTTCTTGCCATTTTCATCCCATTTTACTTAACCAAGAAAATTTGAAATGAATTTGCAAGTCAAATGCCAGGAGACATTGCTCAAAAAGACAAAACATCTACTGATCTTCTCTTCATCTATTCCTTTTGTCATAAATATTTGTCTGGTGAATGCCTTCATTAACTCTGGCTCCTTGTTGCTTCTGCCTGCATGTAAAAGAATAAACAAAAACCATAGCTCCATGATTTCTAATAGATGGGAGCTAGGCAAAATAAAATTTCTGCACCAGGGCAACAATAACAGATGAACTACAGTAAAAACAATAGAGAATTTAATTTGCCTGCTTTATTTTATCTGGGGGGAAGAAAAAAGACAATGAGGAAAGAACATGGGATATTTAAATAATAACAAGAATAATGACCTTTCTTTTTCTACTAAAAATACAGAGAAAATAAATGGAAGGAAGGAAATGAGTTACGACTGTCAGAAAATTACACAAATAACATTAAGAAATGATCCAAGTAGACGCAGTCTATCTCTTTAGATAAAGTTTGTATTTTTTATTTTTCATGGAGTATGCATTCGGAATTGATTAGGGACTATGATACTATTGTAGTCTGCTCAGGCTGATATAACAAATACGGCAGACTGGTGGCTTAAACAACAGACATTTATTTCTCACAGTTCTGGAGGTTGGGAAGTCTAAGATCAAGGCGCAGGCAAGGTATGTTTCATTCTGAAGCCTCCACTGCCTGCCTGCTTGTAGGGGGCCACCACCTTGCTGTGTGCTCACGTGACCTCCCCTCTGTGTACGCAAAGCTGAAGAAAGAGAAGCTCTCTTGAGTCTCTTCTAATAAGCGTAATAATTCAAGGCCCCACCCTATGACCTCATTTAACTTTAATTACTTCCTTGTAGGATCTGTCTCTAAATACAGCCACAGTGGAAGTTAGGGATTCAACGTATCAATTGCAGGTGGGGACAGGAGCCTAAACCTTCAGTCTGTAACAATACTTACTGGTTTATTTACAAAAGGAAACTTTTCTTATAAGGGTATCAATGTTCCATGAAGGAAGGTCTTTTGATTGCCAACTCCAAATAATTCAAAGACTGAATATTAACAATCAAAGAAGAAATCCCTGAGAAACTAACCATAGGAAATACTAATTCAGACTTGCACCTCCCTCTGAGTATAAGACTAAGTCATACAATTTCAGCTCAGTAAAAAGAAATTCTGGTGTGCACTT
>NW_019154138.1:12903494-12997510 GCF_002288905.1 Enhydra lutris kenyoni | reverse complement strand
GGAGCCCGATGTGGGACTCGATCCCAGGACGCTGGGATCATGACCTGAGCCGAAGGCAGCTGCTTAACCAACTGAGCCACCCAGGCGTCCCTGGTGTGCACTTCTTTAACATGGTGGTGGTTCATGTATGTTGGGTTTCTGAGATGGTACTTCAGAAACTCTTCCCCTCAGTCTTCTCTATTTGAATCTAAACATTCTTAGTTTATTGCTCATGTTACATGATAAGCGTTATGCCCAGATTAAGACTTCAAAACCATGAGTATTTCTCTAAAATTTCCATATAGACTCAGCCTATATATCCTTTCCAACAGCCTAAAACCGAACCTTCTCATGGACTTATTCTGAATCATATATAGTTCTCTAATTCCCTATGACAAAATAACATGAAAGGAAATAAATACGAGGCCCACAAAATGTGGCTAATGATTACCTAGTCTTTCATTCACTTAACAAATATTTGCTAAGTACTCATTATGCATCTTAAATTGGTTGTTACTTAGAATTTCCTCAGTTTATGTCTGCATCCCCAGGGTCTATCACATCCCTATTACTATGTTACTTTTTTGTAATAAGTGCTTCGATGAAAATATAATTTTTTTTTAGAAGATTGCATAACAAGTCTGGGGCACCTGGGTGGCTCAGTCAGTTAAGCATCTGCCTTTGACTCAGGTCATGATCCCACAGTCTTGGGATAGAGTCCCACATCAGGCTCCCTACTCAGGAGGGAGCTTGCTTCTCCTTCTCCCTCTGCCTGCCGTCTATCTACATGTGCTCACTCTCTCCCTCTGTCAAATAAATGAATGAATGAATGAATGAATGAATAAATAAATAAATAAATAAATAAATAAATAAACGAATATCTTAAATAAAAAAGATTGCATGACAAATCTATCTGGGCAACTTGGGTGCAGTTAATAAAGGAAGTGATCCATAAAAAGAAAAAAAGGCATTTAAGCACAGACATAAAGAATGACATAAATATTCATTCAAGTTAGGGCTAAGGAAGAGTAGACAGATTATCAGGCAGAAGAAAGAGTAATGTAAGTGCCGAGGGGTGAAGATCCTTGACTCATAAAATGCCAGGATGGTTAGAACATAGAGGCTTGGTAGGACAGGAAGCAGGAGAATGAGGCAGGGGCTAGAAGCTGCAAGTCACATGGGAAGAAAAAAATCTAATACAGAAATTCTAAATGGACTTAGCACGCTTCTAATGTACAGTGAGTTGATCACTTCCTTAAAACTGAAACATTCCAAATAAAAGTGGATAAAACAACCTGACCAAAGTTGTTATGAAGATCTTCACTCTGTGTCAAGTCCTGTGCTGAAGGCTGAGAACAGAGCCTTGACTAAGGCTAGTCTCCCAAGGGGGTTACACTCTAGTGAGATAATACATGCATTTTACTGAGTATTATCTATTCTCTCTACAAGGTCAAAACCATTGCATAAAAATTCTAAGACCTTAATTTTAAGATGGCTGTTTTTGATACAGCCTCTAACAATTTTTAGTAAATCTCTAACAAATCTGGAGGAAAGAAATGGCAACTGAGCATATAAGTGAATATATTTATTTATAATGAATCTGTTATTAGAATCTGAAAGGAATTTCATGCATAATGGCATAATGTAATGTACTGCCTGAAATTAAGCAAGCCTAATACACCTACTATTTATCTGGTCCCTATTTTACTATTTATTTGGAATAGACCTTGTTTTACTCAGCCAAGGAGTAAGGAACCCAGGGATACCACTATTTTGGGAATACTGTCATTCGAAATAGGCCTCTGCTGTTGGTCCACTTTAACACCCCACCAAAAACATTCCTTCAACATTCAGTCATAAGCAGAAACAAATGGGTTTGGAATATGAAGCAAGATTCTGGAAACGGAGTCCTTCATCCTCCTTGGCATAATGCTCAGAAGCAAAACATTCCAGGAGGAAGAGAAAATGGGAAAATCCTTAACTGGAGGAAATATAGAGAATACAAATATTTGACTATTTAACTAAGAATATCAAACAACCAGGTGATAAGGTTAAGATATGTTGCTGCCATCTCAATGCAGCACAAAGGCATGAGATGGGACAGCAACTAGACATTGCTTTCCACCTGGATATTGGTCCTCCCTCCAGAAAGCCAAATGCTTCTGTTCCACACTTTTCTTAAATAGATCTTGGCATAACCCCCTTGTTCCCCTTCCCAAACCTTGTTTTCATAAACTCAATTTCAAGAGATTTAAATTTAAAAAATCACGACATACATGTCTATGGGCTTTCAGTGATCACTCTTTTTTCCTCATAGATTTTCCAGTTTTAGAAAATGTGTTTTCTCCAGTAAGTCATTATCAGGATGTACTCTTCTGTTAGCTCAAAAGGAAAAAGTAAATGCAGTAAGTGCAAAAATCAGGAGCAGAAGACATGAGGATAGAATAGGTTGCAGTGCAGAAGCAAGACGCAGAAAGTGGAAATGCATGAAAATATGAAGGACTGAAAAGGTTTTCATTGTTTTATTTTTTATTTTTAAAAAATTTATGTATTTATTTGACACAGAGAGAGAGACAGCAAGAGAGGGAACACAAGCTGGGGGAGTGGGAGAGGGAAAGCAGGCTTCCCACCCAGCAGGGAGCCCGATGTGGGGCTCCATCCCAGGACCCTGGGATCATGACCTGAGTCAAAGGCAGATGCCCAACCGACTGAGCCACCCAGGCGCCCCTGAAAGGAAGGTTTTAAAATAATACTATAGTGTAACTGAATCCAGGTTTAGAGGCACTGAACAACTATCCTTTATATAACCGCCTTTTCCCTTTGCATCACTGGAAAAAAAAAAAAAAAAAAGAAAGAAAAGAAAAAAGTTAAGGAGACAAAAAGAGTGCAAAGTAAACAGATGATAACAAAAAGTGCCTTCCAATAAACACTATCAATCATCTTAATGTTCAAAGTCAAAAGCTGTTTTCTTTTTTGGTATCAAGAACAAGGTACAGGTGTCGCCCTAATTTCTTATGCTCAGAATTTTGTTAGAGTGTTGTTAGTATGGTACAATAAGAAAAAAATTAATATAGGCATTTTAAGACTGTAACTTTCCCTCTAAGCATTGCTTTAGCTGCATCCCTTGCATTTTGATTTGCTCTATTTTCTTTTGCATTGTCTCACAATATTTTCTAATTTCCCTTTTGACCTCTCTTTGACCCAAGGTTATTAAAGAAAGCACTGTTTAATTTCTCCATATTTGTGAGTTTCCCAAATCTCTTTCTATTACACACATCCAATTCCATTATGGTCAGAAAACATATTTTGCATGATTATCCCTTTAAATTTACTGAAGTTTATTTTACGGTCTTGCAAATTATCTACAATGCAGGATGTTCCATGTGTACTTAAGAAGGATATTATTCTGTTAATGGTGAAAGCAGTGTTGTATAGATACCTCCTAGATACAGTTGGTTTACACTATCTCTTAAGTCTTCTAACTCCTTTATTTCTGCCTAGTTGTTTTATTCATTATTGAAAGTGAGAAACGGAATATCCAGCTATTACTTTCTAATTTCTAGATATAATATCCTCAAGAAAATATTACATACTTAATGTTTTATACAATTGCTTTTTAAAAATACTTAAGAAGAAAAGGAGAAAAACTATGTATTCTATCTTTCATAATGACAAAATTACTTTTCCTGATGCTCTTTATTTTTAATGTGGATTTGAATTACCATCTGGGGTTATTCGCTTTCAGTCCAAAAAAAAGTTCCTTTAGTGTTTCTTACAAGGCATGTCTGCTGATGACAAATTCTCTCAGCTTTTGTTTACTTTCAAAGTCCCTATTTCATATTCTTTTTGTTTGTTTTGGAAAGAAAGCTTTGTTGAATATATGATCCTTGGTTGAAAGTGTTTGCTTTAAGCACTTTGAATATGTTTGTCCCATGTCCCTCTGGCCTCCATTATTTCTATAAAACTTCAGTTGTTAATCTTATGGGGGGGGTTCCTTTGTAAGTGATGAGTCAGTTTCGTCCAGCTTTAAAGTCTTTTAAAGTCCCTGTCTTTGGCTTTCAATTTTTTTTTTTTTTACCATGATACATTGTTTGTGAATCTCTTTGTGTTTACCTTCTTAGAGTTTGTTGAGATATCTAACGTTTTCAAAATTTTTTTGCAGTTGTCAGCTTTATTTTTTTTTTCTTTTCTTTCTCTCCTGATATTTTTCTTTTCTTTCTCTCCTGATATGTGTTGGCACATTAAATAGTGTCCCACTTTCTTCTTCGGCTCTGTTCTTTTTTCTTCATTTTTTTCTCTCCATTCTTCAGGCTGCATATTTTCTATCCATCTGTCTTCAAGTCCACGGATGCTTTCTTTTGCCAAATCAAATCTACTGTTTAGCCACTCTAATTAACATTTTATTTCAGTGATTTTATTTTATTTCAGTGCTTAACTCCAGAATTTCCACTGTGCTCTTTTAAAAAATAATTTCTGTCCACTGAGATTCTCTATTTGATGTGACATTATCACCATATCTTTCTGTTTTCTCTTCAATCATGGTTTATTTTAGTTTATTGAACCCATTTATAATGGCCCCTTAGAAGTCTGTTTAATCTGGTATCTGGTTGCTTTCATGAATAGTTTCTTTTGCCTTTTTTCCCCCTGGTATATGGGTTTCCTGTTTCTTCATATGTCTAGTAATCTTTGTTGGAAACTGGACATTTTAGACAATTTATTATAACAAATCTGGTTATTGGCTCCCCACCCAGAGCTTATTATTGCTATTTGCTTATTGACTGGCTGGACTATGTTCATTAAGTCTGTTTCGTCTCTGCAGTATCAAGTCACTGATACTTCACCTCAGGGGATCCCGGCCTTAGGTATGCCCACAGTCACTCTAGAATGACCCTGGTGGTTTCAGCAGGGTCTTCTATGTCTCTTTTCCTGACCATGCCCCAGGTGTTAAGCTCCACTAATTGCCAGATGATTTCTGTTTTCAATTTTGGGGCCACGCTTGCTCTAAAGACTAATCCAATCAAGTTTGCGCCCCTTATAGTGTATTTCTGTGGGTCAGTGTTGCAGATTTGTTCCGCCCAGATAGGTTCCTCCCCCATCACTGTCTCCTCCCTCCTCTGCTTGCAAAACTGTAAGCCACTGACTCTACAGGTGAGTTGGAAACTATGATGTATTTCTCTGAGTGAAGTGTTTTAGATGATGAGACCTGGTGCTGGGGGATAGTAGCTTTAAGTCTTTTTGCCTTGCCTCTTCCAGTAGGTAACCACTGCCTTACAGGCAGAGCAAGGGCAACTGAGGCCCTATATTCCCAGTGGAACCCTGCCCAGGGAGAACCTCTACTGCACAAGAACAGGCTGTGAGAAAGAAAAGAGCCCTCTCTTGGTTGCACTCACCCAAAATTTAGTTTCAACAAAAGGTATCTATGAGTAGGATGAAACTGCATCATGTCCTAGTTTCTGGCAAGACAGTCCTTTATCTACTAGCTGAGGGGAAAAGGATCCCTGTGTTCTTGGCTGAACCAGTTTATACTAGAATTTCTGACTCACAGAACTGGGAGAAGGGAAGGAGAGTGGTTTCTGCTTCATATGCCATGATCTCACACTTCTTACCAACCTTTGGTAGATTCTCTTGGATAAATGGTTCTTCATTTGCTGCTTGCCTCCAGGACCATTTCTAGTGATGTTAAATGGTTTTCCTTGTACAGTTTTCACCATTTTCACTAGGGAACAGTTCTGTGGAGGTCCTTACATTGTCTTGCTGAAGTGGAACTCTGTGATGAGACATATTTTTATAAGTAAAAAGAAAGGTTTAGAAGGTTGTTAGAATTAAAATTAATGCATAAAACAATTACACTTTAGGGGCACCTGGGTGGCTCAGTGGGTTAAAGCCTCTGCCTTCGGTTGAGGTCATGATCCCAGGGTCCTGGGATCAAGCCCCGCATCAGGCTCTCTGCTCAGTGGGGAGACTGCTTCCCCCCCCTTTCTCTCTGCCTAACTCTCTGCCTACTTGTGATCTCTGTCAAATAAATAAATAAAATCTTTTAAAAAAACAGTTTATTAAAAAAAATTATACTTCATACACCACCAAGAATGATTTGAAATTGCACTATTAAAAAGGTAATATTATCAAAGCAACAAAATATATACAGTGCCAATGATAACTCTAAAAAAAGATGTGAAATTCTTTTGTAGCTAAAATAAAAAAAATATTGACATATATTAAAGGAAATAAGGAAACTATCATCTTGAAATGGAATACTAAAGATCATAAAGATGCCAATTCTCTCAAAATTGACTATATTTTAATATAATTTCTACTCAAGTTCTTAGAGGGATTTCTGTAGAACTTGATAATCTGATTCTCTATTTCTCAGACATCAGCAAATCAATAAGAATAGCCACGATACTCTTAAAAAAGAACATGATGGGGAAAATAACCTCATAAACATCAAGATTTAGTATAAAGTTTCCATATGTAAAAAAAAAAGCATGATATTGATGGGGGAGTATAAAAACAGAGCCTTGGAACATAATAGCCCCTAAAAGATGAGGATACACAAAAATTTGATTTGTGAGACACTGAGTGTTGAAGAGCAGTGGGTAAGGGGTAAGTTCCTCAAAAAATAACCTTAGGAAAATTACCAGTACAGAAAAAAACCCCGATTCCTTACAATGACCTAAATGTGAAGATAACATTATAAAAATATTTTATGTAATTTACAATTTAAAAAATAAGGCTAGAAACACTAATCTAAAAGACATTGATAAAATGGACTTTATTAAATTAAAACTTTTATGAAGTTAAAAGAAGGCAACATAAGTTTTAAAAAAACCAACTCCAACTTTATAGAAGATGTGCAATACATAGAACAAAACGTATTTCAAATACAGGAATTTGAACTGTGTAAAACTGCTGGTATTTGTTTTTTAAATGTTTACAGTAACAGTATAAATACAGTATATTTACAGTATAAATACAGTAATAATTTCATGTGGCATAATAAAATAATTCAAGTAAGTAAATAAGAAATATAAATACCAGTCAACAATTTTTTTAAAAGAGGGGGAAGGGAAGTGAGTAGGCATAGAGGGAATTGACTTGCCTGAATGTAGCAGGTAAAATTTGGCAAAAATGTCTCACAGACTTCCTCTACTTAGTCAATAATTTTCTGTATGTAGGAGGTTAAGAACATACACAAATGCCAGCTATAGTAAAAATATGAGTTTAGTGGTAGACTCACCAATGCTTTTTTTTTTTTTTAAAGATTTTATTTATTTATTTGACAGTGAGAGGGAGACAGTGGGAGCAGGAACATGGGCAGGGGGAGTGGGAGAGGGAAAGCAGGCTTCCCGCCCAGCAGGGAGCCTGACTCGGGGCTCCATCCCAGGAACCTGGGATTATGACCTGAGCCAAAGGCAGATGCCCAACCTACTGAGCCACCCAGGTGCCTCCCACTAATGCTTTTCTAAGTACTAAAGAGAATAGGTTTCTTCGGCAGTGAGCAATATCCCTGCTGCAGTTTCTAAATTATCATTATAGATTGTTTTAAGGAGAAAATATGCAAAAATAGTTTCCCATATAAATAATGTCAGCCACAAAAAGACAAAAGCCTCATTGTAATTTTATTAATTGCATCCTGAGGAACAATTCCCATCTTCTGTTTTGAACTATAGTATACGAAATCATCCACAAATGTTCCTTGCACTAATTAACTGTACTCAAACTTGTCACACACTTTCTGAAAATAAAACATGGCTATATATTCTCTATCTGTTGTGAGATAATGTTCTCCAGTTTTTAGCTTAGTGGTGTTTCCTTCTAGGTCATGGAAATAAAGATAACTGGATCATTTGGTACATTACTGTGCAACTCTATCAGAGACCTCTTTTCGCTCTTCAAATTACTAAATAATGAGGCAAAGCCAGAAGAAGTTTAGAAAAAAATAATGTTAACACCATCTGAGTGTTTTCCTCTTTGCTTAATAGCAAGGCACTGCAGATTCACTTGTATCTCAAACAAAAGTAAATATATTTTATACATCTATTTTGGGGAATGACTATCATTTTTTTTCTGAAATTTTGATATAGCACTACATGGTACAGAAAATTTAACATTTATTTAAAGTCATTTGAGTGCAATATCTGTTCATGTAGTCGAGTGTGCTAGAAGCCAGAGGATACTGATGACCAAGAATTGGACGACAATAGCTTGGAATCTCTGCTTAATATGCAGCAGTGAGGTAGCCAGGTTTTCTAGGATCTACAAACTTGCCAATATATGAAAAAAATATCCTAACTGAAATAATCCTTTTGCCCAAATAACATTATACACATTAACTGGTATTATGTTTGTGTTTGTCTAGAATATGAGTAAGATAATATGTTCCCATTTTGAATAGATATAGGTCTTTCATTAATCAAAATGAGAAAATATTAATAATTAATCTATACAATATGACTATAGTTCATGAACTAGGCATGAATGACCACAAAAATTTATTCTGGGGATAAAACTCTGAGAACAATAAGGCTAGCATGGGTCCAGTCACTCCTCACTGACAAGTTTTACCTTGAACTGAAATGCACCCTTCAGTATTGCTTAAATGTCTTAAAGTATTGTCTAGATGACCAATATATCTTTCCATATTACTTAATACATGCAAAATATAACATCTGCTTCTTATAACTTCTCATTTTATTCTTATTTGTATAACCACTACAGGCCTTCTCTATAGAATTTTAATATATGTGGCATATCGCCTCCAATTGGCAGTAAATGGGACTCTTGTTATATCTTAGTTTAAATGCTCAAGGGCATAAATGACTCTTTCTAGGTACCCGTGGGAATCAACAAAATGCATAGTTTTGTATGCCGTGTTGTTATATAATCCCTCTCTTAATATAGAGGTTCCTCTGGGGCACCTAGGTGACTCAGTGGGTTAAGCCTGTGCCTTCGGCTCAGGTTATGATCCCAGAATCCTGGAATCGAGCCCCGCTTCAGGCTCTCTGCTCAGTGGGGAGCCTGCTTCCCCCTGTCTCTTTGCCTACCTCTCTACTTGTGATCCGTCTCTCTGTGTCAAATAAATAAATAAAATCTGTTAAAAAAAATACAGAGGTTCCTCAACATGCCTTTCATATGTGGTGAAATTCTGTCCAGTGAATTCTGCATTGTCAGGATAAATGAGAGAAAAATAAACTTATTTATGGAGATAGGAATTGATCTGTGTTTTCTGACAGTTGAAAATTATTTTTATAAAATAAATCTTCTGCATTTGCAAAGTGATGGTAAAATGTCATCGGTTCATCATGGAGCCCCATTTATTCAACATATCAGGGTGCGAATGTTTTGGTCCATGCCAGCTGGGGAAGTGGGGAGAGGGTAGGGGGAAAGAACCTGAGTGTCCAGTGAAGTTGGGATTGTCTTGAGTTTTGCGGAGGATTTATGAACTAGAAAAACAAGTGTTGTCTGGGTAGCCATTTTGAAATGATGCAAACTATTGTAATTTTCACTTTTTCCAGATAATTCCCTCAGCATTTTGGCAAAGCATAATGGATTCAACCGCCAGAAGCAAGAAGTCTATCTGTTGCCAATCATAATCAGTGATAGTGGGAATCCCCCTCTGAGTAGCACCAGCACCCTGACCATCCGGGTCTGTGGCTGCAGCAGTGACGGTGTTGTCCAGTCTTGCAATGTCGAAGCTTATGTCCTTCCGATTGGACTCAGTATGGGCGCCTTAATTGCCATATTAGCGTGCATCATTTTGCTGCTAGGTACGTATTTCCTTCATAGCTTAATGGTCATCATTTTTCTGGTTCATAAATGACTATAAAATAGGACAGCAAAGCAAACCTGAACCCCAGTCAGGGGTCAGCATTCTTTTGGGGAAAAGGTACTTTCCTGCATTTCTGCAAGCTTTGACGTCACTAAGGAGGGGTGAAGGGAAAAAAAAGTGCTGTGATAGCCAACGTCCAATTGGAAAGGACAACTTGGTGCCTTTTTCAACGCCATCACCAGTGAAGAGAGAGTATATTGGTGGTAGAAGTGGGAATGGACCTTTATGTGGTTACAACAGCATCTATTCTATAAAAAGCCCTGCAGATCTGATGTACACCAATTTACTGCAATGGGAGGCTCTCATGTATCCAAAATACTTTTTTTTTTCCTAAATAATGTACAGATTGGATTGCTGAGTCCATCCAAACACAAAGTTTGGTGAGATAAAAAGAAAACAAATAAGCAAATTTTTTTTTCAAAATTACA
Organism: Enhydra lutris kenyoni; assembly: GCF_002288905.1. NCBI lineage: Eukaryota > Metazoa > Chordata > Mammalia > Carnivora > Mustelidae > Enhydra > Enhydra lutris. The sequence continues at coordinate 12,987,274 of NW_019154138.1, read as the reverse complement.
CTGTGTTCCTCAGTTATATTCTTGATATCAACATCAAATTAAAATGAAGATTGCAAATTAAGGAGAAATTTTTTTTGTAACTTTTCTCTTAAAAATATCTATTTACGAAAATGAGATTAGAGTAGGAAGATATGCACAAGGAAAGTTAGACCTTATGCTGTCCTTAAGTAAAGACTATGTGTTATTATCTTTCCATTTGCACCTGTCCTATTCACCTAGTGTCCAGATTAACATTATTTCTAGCCATATTTTACCCCATGAAACCCATGAAGTTTGATGTGGCTTGTTTCCCTTTGCCCACCCACAGGCTTACCTTCCCAGACAGAGGAGTCCCAGCTTTCCTACAAGACAAGAAATTGTCCACGCCCATTTCATGTTCATCTTGATAATATCAATTCATCTGTGAATGAAGATTATTTGATTAGAGAGAGTCTTGAAGAGCTGATAAGACACAAAATATACTAGATATGATTAACTCTGCTCCTTTTCTTTATAGAAGAAGGGCATGGAATCAAAGGATATTAAATGGCTTGCCTGAGAGCCACAGCAAGTTAGTTATTTTATCTGTGCTGTTTTCTATTTTGTGCTATTTATTCTGGAGCTTATAACAGTATTACATGCAGCTTTCACCATGGATAGATGCAAACTTACTCTTTTAACCCAGCCTCATCACCATTTCATCCACAGAAGCAACCTGGAATCCTATGCATTCAGAATTCAATCCCCATCCTTCAGAAAGGTGTTTAACTTAATTCCCACATGAATGTTATTAAGGCAATGGCACTCTCTCTTAACATACACAATGCGGTGCTTGTGAAATTATTTGCAAGTCAAGCTAATTGTTATTTCACATTTTTTTTTGCCTACAGTCATCGTGGTGCTGTTTGTAACTCTGCGGCGACATAAAAATGAGCCCTTAATTATTAAAGATGATGAAGATGTACGAGAAAACATCATCCGCTATGACGATGAAGGAGGAGGAGAGGAAGACACGGAGGCTTTTGATATTGCGACTCTACAAAACCCCGATGGAATTAATGGATTTTTACCCCGTAAGGATATTAAACCAGATTTGCAGTTTATGCCAAGGCAAGGGCTTGCTCCTGTTCCGAACGGTGTTGATGTCGATGAATTTATAAATGTGCGTCTACATGAGGCAGATAATGACCCCACTGCCCCGCCATATGACTCCATTCAGATTTATGGTTATGAAGGCCGAGGGTCTGTGGCTGGCTCCCTCAGCTCCTTGGAGTCCACCACCTCAGACTCAGACCAGAATTTTGACTACCTCAGTGACTGGGGTCCCCGCTTTAAGAGACTGGGAGAACTCTACTCTGTTGGTGAAAGTGACAAAGAAACTTGACAGTGGATTATAAATGAATCAGTGGAACTGAGCATTCTGTAATATTCTAGGGTCACGCCCCTTAGATACAACCAATGTGGCTATTTGTTTTAGAGGCAAGTTTAGCACCAATCATCTATAAACTCAACTACATTTCAATGTTGAACCAAAAATTAATAATAAAAATAAAAAGTATATGTTAGGAGGTTATAAATCTTGTGGAGTGTGAATTAAAGTATGTGGAGTGTCTAGAAGTCTTTGGATATTTGATATTTACCTAACCACCACAGACAAAGATTGGGATCCTGGCTAATCCTTAGAGAGATGGTTTTTAAAAAAAAAGAGGAAAAAATCCAAATTAAAAGGTGCTTTCTTAGAAAAATGGACCTGCAAGAAATGTGCTGCTGATACGTGTCTTCTGCAAGGATTTTTATAAATGCAAATGGTTTTTTTCCCCTTCACCAATAAGGATCCCGCCACAAATGATAAAGCAATACTTGGTTCGCTGTACATGATGACTTTTTGGAGTTTTGGGAGGCCTCCTAGATTATACGGTACGGTGACCACACATTGTACATAACTGTTGGCCCCACTCATCAGAGACTGAAATAGCATCTTTAAATATTGTGTCGAGCCTTAAAATATTCACATGTTCGTAATCCATTCCAGGGTGGGGATTGCCAACTCAGTGGTGGGAGGAGAGAAATCCCATTCAAACAGGCTTGTTTTCTGGAAACAGGATTACTCGTTCCCTCCACTTCATCTTCTTCCACAAGGACACAAAGATAAACTGTATCACACAGTGGACTACATAAGAGACAGATGGTTTTATTGCTAGCGCGTGAATTTATTTGTTTAATCCTCGAAATAAATATTTTATTGATGTCCATTAATCCTTTTATTTATTAAGGTTGGTAATCTATAGATTAAGGGACTATATGGGAAAAAAACCCTAAATTATATCCATTAATAAGCCTTTAGATTGTTTTATATAAACATATATATATATATATATATACTATGAATGTTTAATACATGTACATTTCGATGAGATGAGTATGGCAGGCAATATTATTAAAGGGGGAGCTAATAGTCTCTTTAGAGTAGAAAGTGTTACTGTGGCTGGTGATGGCAGGAGCAGCATTTTCCCAGAGAAACTTTTGGACTGTTTTCTATTTTGTTCATAATCCTAGTATTTGGTGTTTTTACTACAAGCACAAACATCTGGAAGTATATTGATTCATGTGAATATTTAAACTCTAGACTTTTAGATACCTACATAATGCCCTGTCCAATAAACATGCTTCAAGTCCCCCCCTCCCCCACTGTTTTAGAGCAGGAACTGGTTTGTACATAATTTTACTGCTTTTGTTTTTAGCCCTTCTCTCCCTGATCTTCATGGTGATACACAGAACGTCTTAGACTCCAAAAAAGAACAGCACTAGAAGATGTGAGCATATTCAATTTGTAACACAATCCTGCCATTTAGAAGTAGAAAATGTATGATAAAAATCAAGTACTACATGCAGATCATTTTAATTTTCTACTTTGCTTTAATGCAATATTGTTTATTTACTTCATGTATTGTATTCAGAGAAACTCCTGTATTGTTTCCTACTTTGTGAAATATATTTTTATAAATACCTTTGTTGTCACTTTTTTTTTTCTAATCAGATGATCTGTTAAGAGAGACATCAACTCTAATTAGAATTCTAAAATGTTCAACTAAATCATCCCAAGGGATCATTTTGATTTCTAAGAGTCTTTATTATAAAGAAGCAGAGAAGTGAAATGACCTGGCAGTGATCACACAAGAAGGTACCAGCCAGGACATTAAAGGAACTTTGTGTATGGGAAGGCTAGTCCAGCTGTGTCGGTTGGGTCCTCCCGACAGCAGAAGCTGAAACAGTTAAGAGTAAAAGAAAAAGGAAGCAGGAATGAGCAGGGCAAGACTTCAGACAGGGATTACAGGTCTAAGACTTGTAGAGGTAAAGTGATCAGTGACCAGGATTTAGCAACAGAGATCTAAACTGCAAAACAGATCTGACCGATTCCTGCCAAATGGGTTCTGAGTCAAAGACCGCCAGATGAGGGATCTCTTATTGGGGAGAAAGTAGTTGGGGTCTCAGTCCTTGGCTTGGTCTTGCCTGGAAGGAGCAGGGCAATATTTATATGGTGGTTTTTGTGGGCAGAAGAAGATATCTCACATACTAATTGCCTAAAACTTACCTCAAATTTTACTTTGCCCAGGGAGAATGAAAGTGTTAATCTCTTGGTAATTTACTTAGCCACCACGCTAGCATTTTGTGCTTTTAAAGTCCCTTTAAGGTTTTGTAATATGGAGTCAAGTAAATCACACCGTGTTCAACAGTACCCTGCATTTAAATAAAGGTCTGAGGCATGAATCCGCGCGCGCGCGCGCGCACACTCACACACACACACACACACACCCACACACCCTTGTGTTAAGCACTTCGTATTTTGGCAATAGAGTTGTTACGACTTCCTCAACCTCTAAGACGGTGATGGGATTCCAGGCCTTTTTCAGGATTTGAGTACCCGATGCTTAGCTCTTTAAATAAGACATCTCATTTTCTTAACCTAATCTAAGTGACTATTTTGTCTCTATGTTGTTTTCTCTCGCAGCAATACTGACATATCTTTTACAAACACACGTGCGGCTATTTTTCAAATAAAATGCTTATTCATTCCATGGGCATTTAAATGTAACTGTAGGTCTTTACTGGGTCCTAACTATTAGTCATTGTCCATTCTTGAACCTTAGCCCTGTGAGGTTTCTCTGCCTAAAGGAAGTGAACTGTTGAGTGGGAGCCAAGTGAGACAAACTTATCTCCCTCTGCTACCTCACAACTCAAAGGTCCTGTCTGGGGAACTGATGAGTCCCTGGGTGATTGGACACCACATGGAATCAATTCAACCTCAACCCTGTTTATTATTTGCGCAAATCAAATTACAAAAATATCTCTAATAAAAAAATTCAGGTATGTATACTACAGAGTATTAAGAGGATACTCCTTACAAAACCTTTTTACGAGTACAATTATTATAAGATTACTTTATGATAGGATGATTAAAATATTCTAGAAATTATACTCAAGTATTAACCTGGCTACACAGAATTGTGATTTCTGAAATATAAATCTGACAGCGAACATGCTTTGGAAAATTGTGTGGGTAAGCATTTGCATATATGTAAAATAAAAGAAAACTTAGATCCACTGGCATCACCAGGGAAATCAGGATGCTTCGAAAGAGCCAAATGTGTTTTTTGGAGAGTTTCCTTAATCAGATGCTTAAAGGAAGAGAAGTCTCTGCATGAGATCTGGAAATCTCCTAGGAGCAGCCAGATTCCACACTGAGACTCAACAGAGTTCTGGGCTGTGCTGTGGTTTAGAGACGGAAAAGCGGGTGCTGGGAGCTAAGTAGCCAATTACTCTTTACAGCCACATAAGGACTGGAGGCAAGTAGGCCCTTCCAACAAGTTGTATTATGCGATCACTGGCTTTGCAGGGAATCTCACGAATGTATAACCTTCTGATTGCCTTTTTGATTGAAAGTTCCATCTGAGATCAGGACAGTGCAACCAGTAATAAGATTTCAAAAAATCCCATCACTGGCACTGTTGGAAAGGCTGAGCATGACTGAAATCCCATCATTGTCAGTCAAAAAGATAAGGTAACAGTGGGCATTGCCATAAAAGCTATATAAATGCACAATTTAAACATGAATATCAACATGGAAAAAGAATATATGTTTATATTTCTATTTATATACACATATATGCCTAATAAAGCTACTGGGGTTAATTTTATATTTGTCATTTTTCATCCCACAATCCCACACTACCAAAATCCTGGAAGGGTGTCTCCTTGTTTTCTATGAATCTAACCTCAAATTGGAAAGAAATTGGATTAAAAGGAAGCAGTTTTCCATGCAAGTGTTTATTTGAGAACAAAATAACAGCTCATAATACCTGGGACTAGAATGAAATACATCACATTGTGAGGCTAGACTAAGATGTTTTTATATTATTCTGTTTTCATGGAGAAAATAATTGTAGAATGTGTTTTGAAAATAATAGTTTTTAACATACTTTTATTTTTCTCAATTCCAGTACTGTTTTATTTTCTAGACAAAGTTTCTTTGCAGAGCGACTCAGCTGACCAAACAGTGTATGCCTATTGTTGCCACTGTGGTTACTGCTCATTTGGTGATTGTGGAAGACAGAAATTCTATCATTAAAGTAGCAACTTATTTTTATTATTTTCTTCTTGGTCAATACACACACACACACACACACACATATATATATATTACATGATATACTATTTTTTGCTTGTTTTTGTTTACATGATACACTCTTTATATTAAAGATATCTAGTCCTAGTGTCTCTGACCCAATCCTAAAATTAAGGGGGCCATGCAATTTAAAATCTCCCTGACTTGATCAACTTTCTTCAAGAAAAGAATTGTGTCTCCTACATATATCGAACATCAACCATCTCAGGAAATAAGCTATGTATTTGGTACAGTAAGATTAAAGGAGATGGCATCTCAAAACATATTCTTTCTTTTACACATGAATGAGCTAACGAACCTCATCTAACCTAATTGTCAAAACATCCCCTCTCTCTGGTCTTGTAAATAGCATTTTGAGTCTAGGTTTAAACTTAGATTGGTCTGACAGTAAAGCCCATAACTTCCAACTAAACAGCATTCTCTGTAATTCTAATGTAAAGCTTGCAACGATAAGAAACAGAAACCAAGTTATGTAGATATGGGAGAACGGCAGAAAAAGTAAGTGACTCTAAGCGGGATCATTCAAGTCTTCACAGAGTCTCCAAAAAAGATGGGAATAAAAGAGTGAGTGGAACAGAAATCACAGCTTTTCAAACCTCCAAAGCTCAGAGGGAGAAATTATAAAAAGATGACATTACAGATTCTGGACCTTTAGAATGTTCCTCATAGGACACTCCAGGTGTGCCTAAACTGTAGTGTGGTTTGTGGGTGTGAAAAACAAGGCAAAGAGATGTCTTAAGGAATTTTTCAGGGCAAAATTACTCATCAAAGAAGTAAGAGAGACAGGAATTGAACTCGGGTCTTTTTGCTCATTACCAGGATCGTGAAGTTGTGTTTTTGTGTATATGCACCACCCCTTCCACTTTTATTTACATAAGCTTAATCTAGGTCACCAGGCTAACGGACATTTTCTGGAAGAGTCAAGATCTGGGGCACTCTTCTTCCAGCTTGAGCTACCTGCCATCATCTGACACACATCCTCAGTGTATTATCTCTCCCAGGTCTTTTATTAGTAGATAGTAGTTATCTCTCCATAAATGACTGAAGGAGGGTTGTTAGAAGTTATAGCACGGGATGCTGTCTGAGGAGAAAAACTGTAGAAAACAAAGGCTTCAATGAACCTCAATATCAAATAACAAAAGAAAATAAGAGATCACTGAAGATAAATCTTAATTCCTTCTGATCTCCTCTGCACATGCAAAGATATCCAGGACCATCCCATGAGTCTTCATAAATATGGGACAGATGTGAACAATTATTTTCTAATTGAACCCAAGAATTTGGGACTCGTTGTGATCATTCTTTCTTCCTGATATATGTATTCCTAACTACAACTTCACTTAATGTTTTTTTTCTTAATTCAACCTCTAAATTTTAACAATTCTGTATTTGCCAAGTCTAATTGTTACACAAGTGAATGGATTATCTAGGGTGAAGGGAAGAGCTATAAATAACCATACTGCAAATAAACCAAAAAAAAAAAAAAAAAAAAAAAAGGAGGGGGAAAAAGAAGAGCTTCCTAAATTTATTTTCTACAAAATTTGTGGTATGATTGTAAAACAGTTGTCTTGCCTTTCTAACACATAGAATCTAATTGGATACATTATAGAAGCAAATTAATGGTAAAACATTAGGTTTGTCTCTACTACAGAAAAGATGAACAGGTAGTTTTATGAAAGGACAGAGAATTCATATCTAACCCTGCCAGTGCACCGCATCCTGCGAGAGACTGTGTTATGGTCAGTCTTGGAGAGAGCTTATCAGTAGAGTGGGAGTATCAATAAGCAATGTCAAACTAGGATCCTGGCACTTGACAATGAATTATGCTGCTGGGCTAGGAGATCTCTCAGTGGACTTTACTATTCGTGCTTTTTATCACATGAATTCTCCATGTAACAGAACCTCCAATACCCTTACTTATTTTACAAATACTTGCTTGGATTTCTCACAAATCTGGGTGCTGGGAATACAGCAGTCAGCAGGACAGGGAGGTCTGTTTCTTCAAAGGCCTCGTGGCAGAGGAGAAATATAAATGAGTAGAAATAAGAAAAAAGGAAATGATATGATAAAACACAAAACAGATGGGAAATTAAATATTTTACATAGAATGGACAGGGTGATATTCCATTTGTCACGTGAAGTTGCCTTGGGAAAAGGAAACCCATCAAGAGTCTTGGAAAAGTGTGTTCCTTGTTGTGCTGTCCTAAACCAGTAGACATACACAAGAACTGAAAACAAGGCACAGATCATACTGGATGAGGGTAGAAGTGGCAAAATATGATGTGGAGAGGAGTCGGAGACCATGTCATCCAAGTCCTTGTCACCCAGGGCAAGAAGCTCAGATTTACTTCATGTCAGAGAGCATGTGATTGAAGGGATCTAAAAGCAAGGAGATGACACAATCTGGCCTATATATTTAAAAGGATCACTCTGTTCTCAAATGGAAATGGATTACAGGAGATAAGGATGAAAGCGGGAAACCTAGATAGGAGATGGCGGCAGTAGCCCAAGCACGAGGTTATTTTGGTTTTGACTACTGAGGGGACATTAGAAATGGAGGAAATTGAATCCAGATATACTCTGGATATAATACTAGCAGTACTGGCAACTGCACTGGACGTACGAGATGAAGGAAAGACGGATCTAAGGGGTGGCTTCTAAAGTTTTTGAGCAACTATGTAATTAGTGGGGCCATTTAGAGGGACTGGGGAGACTGGGAGAGGGTCTAGTTATCAAAAACAGACATCCTGTCTCCTCTATCTACAACAGAAGGGATAACAGAAACTAGAGTCACTTAGGGCTCCTGGGTGGCTCAGTTCGTTAAGAGTCTAACTTTGGCTCAGGGACCTGGGATCTAACCCTGCGTCAGGCTCCCTGCTCCGTGGGGAGTCTCCTTCTTTCTCTGCACCTCCCCCTTGCACATGTTCGTGCACAGGCTCTCTCTAAAACAAACAGAGTCACTTAGAACTTCCTAGATGGCATGTATAAGGGGCTTTGAGAAAGTGTTGCCACATTTTGATTCTTCTGTATATCAATACAAGTCAAAAGTGACATGATTAGTCTCAGGCAGAAAAAGTCCAGCCAGACTGATGATTTTTTGTTTGTTTGTTTTAGCTTTCTAGAGATGGGAAAAATAAAAAGGCCCCATATTAGTGAGTTCATCTTGGCTGGAGTAAGATGCATTGACTCATGTTTTTTAATGGAAAGGAGGAGTGATAGTCTGAAGTATTTATCTAAAATTATCTTAAAGTGGGGGAAATGGCCTATGCAACTTTGTATATAAACATCATATGTTATCCATAAAGCATTCCTGAGCTGCATCCTTTCTTTCTGGACTAAACACTAATTCGCAAGGGAGGAAGTGGTTTAGTCTTTGGTGGTTTAGTTATGATAACATATATGTATCAGGGAAAAAAAAAACACAGACTCAAAAGTCTTGTTTTGTTTATTTCCACTTACTGATAAAGTTCATCTGGCTGTTTGGAAGTTGAGGAGATTGGCTTTTAGAAGATGTTGGGTGCATTGAATTGAAGTGCTATCACTCTGGAGGGAACCGTACAAAATCAGTATAAGAAATTCTTACATAAAAAACAAATTTAAAAGGATGCACCTTCTTTGTTATGCCCTTATTATGTTATAAGCTCTATACTAGATGTCATGGGGATTGGTCAAAGATGATAAGATTCAATCCCTCTCCTTGGGAATTTTCAGTCTTCTGTAGTAGCATGACACACTTTTTTTTTTTTTTTTAATCATAGCACTGTGTTTTGATATAGATGTTTTTGCACTTCCAAATTGCTATAAGAATATGGTATCAAAATAATTAATGCTTTGTGACTTCAGGAAAAGATATAAAGATATTTATTGAACTACACCATGTAGAAAAAGTTATTTGATTTAGTCACTAGGGTGAGAGATGGGACAAATAGGCAAAGATAATATCACAAGTGAAAAGCAAGAGCCTAGAGCAGACAGAGTGCATCCTAAAACCTGGCAGAGATAAGCCAAATACTCAAAATTACAGACCTATGTATTTTCCCCTATAGAAATAACAGCGCAATCTAATGTATATTAATAAGTAATGTCCCTTACTTTAACATGGTTCATCCTAAGAATATAATTTAATATTATTTAATGGAGTATCAAAAATAAAACTATTGGGGCGCCTGGGTGGCTCAGTAGTTTAAACCTCTGCCTTTGGCTCAGGTCATGATCTCAGGGTCCTGGCATGGAGTCCTGCATCGGGCTCTCTGCTCAGCAGGGAGCCTGCCTGCTTCCTCTTCTCTCTCTGCCTACTTGTGATCTCTGTCAAATAAATAAATGAAATCTTTTAAAAATAATTAAAAAATGAAATTAATAATGAACATTTCAACAGATGCATTAAAAAAAGTCCAAGACAGTTCATGACCTGCTTAATATTCATACCTCCCCAAAAAATAAAAGCCCAGACAAATATGTAATAAGCACAGATGGGAACTTCCTTAAATTGATGAAGGACAATCTATCCAATTTGAGTAGCAACTGAAATAGTTAATAGATAATTTATAAGGTATATTCTCTTAATATGGAAATAAGAAAAGAATGGCTATCCTCACTGCTTTGGTTCAATATAATATTGGAAGGCTTGGCTACCACCATTGCACAAGGAAAAGCAATAACAGAAATAAAAAATTAAGATTTATGGGGGAAAAAAGATAAATGTGTCCATATTTGCAGATGATATTGCCATAATCATAGAAAAATTATCAGAATAAAACTATTAATTCTAAAACAATAAAATTAATAAAACAATTATTAACTACTAACCAGAGAGTTTATCAGTATAGCTAGATTTAAAATAGAAGAATTTAAAATGTTAAATGTGTCAATTATTCAAAAAATTAATCTATAACTGCTATTCCATTGCAGTCAAAATTAGAATAGAATTTTGTGATTGAATCAAATTTTCTTTCAAATTCAATTTTAGTATTTACTGAGCTCCACTCTTTAATATAAAATCATTGAAATAAGGCTAATACATTCTTTGCACTACCAGATAAGAAGGAATTGCTACCAACCTGTAAAAATAAACCAAGAAAACAAAAATCAAAAGAAATTAAAAAAAAAAAAAAAAACTATGGCATTCCTGTTGCAGGTGCAGAAACATATTCAAGTACCCTGGCCAGTAATCAAACTTAGTATGACAAAAAATACAAATGTAGAAACAGTAAGCTATTACTGTAAATTCATAGGCTCTAAAAGCATGGAGACAGCTAAATGTTGGTGAAAATATTAAAAGTGAGAAGCTTCATCTACTTCATCTATCTTGTGATCCTGCTCTGAAATACCACAGTAAGTCAATACACCCAACGTTATTTGTTCTTTTTTTTTTAAAAACAAGATGCTGAAGACACTATATTCATCTACACAAGGAGAATAAATAGAATAAATACTAATTATGATTATTTAATAAATACCAAGGGTTACTATGGGGCATTTAGAAGTAATAAAATAAATGCACATAAGCCAGCATATATCTATTTTGAAAACAATGTCAAGTGAAAAGACAAAATACAGAATGAACTTTATGGCAGAATAACATCTGTATTAACTGGAAACACAGCCACACAAATATACATTTCACAGAGGATATTTATTATTGCACTATGTGAGAGAAGAATGGCTCAACTACTTTCACTTGAGGTTCATAAAAGTAAATGAATACATAAATAAAAATAAGAACTTAAACAAGTAATATAAATGTGCTTAGGGAAAACAATAAACAATGGCTATCTTGGACTCAGCATCAGGTAGAGGAAAGAGAGCAACAGAAATAGGCTGAGTGGTGGTCTGGTTAGCAAACTTCATGCATGCTAAGGAGTCCAGACATACATGGAAACTCCCACCTATGGACTTTGTTGTACAGAACAGGAACTCTTATCATTTTAATAAGCATTCTGTCTAAAAGTCAAATTTTCAAGTATATCTCACATTTAGTGAAATGTCCAGACTACCCATCCCCTTCTTAGGGGGTCACAATCCACATTCACAAACTAAAGACACTTAGAAATCCTACTGCAATGACAACTTCTTAATTCATCATAGGATTTCTCAACTGTAATTATGTTCTTGTTTTGTTTTACTCAAACACCGACTTCATCTTTGCAGATACATCTAAGTGGTGAAATAGAATATGAGCATTTCTACTGGAATCAACAAACAGGATATTTAAGAAGTGAAAGGATATGGTCAAATCTAATTTAATCCCTTTCTTCTTGATGGAGACATATTAAGGCTACCATCTTCTACTTCTTGAACATCTATACTGCATATGGCTCTGTGATAAGTGTAATTAGGAATAAAACAGTACAATAAATCCTAGACCTTATTCACACAGAGCTAATTGAAGAAAGAAATTTAACACATGGAGATAATTAGGTGATGTGACCTACTACATAGGACAGTATCTAAGGAAGTGGTAAAATGTGGGGAAGCTGTCAAGTCAATCGACATTCAGGAAAGAAAAAGTGCAAGGAAGGTCATAATAACTAGAGAAAACCATGTGCAAGAAGCAAACTTGTTTGTTAGGCTTCCTTCCTTATTTAGGAGAGAGGGATTGCAATCAATTACCTTCCATAGGGTTATTTCAATGGTCTACTGGATAGTGTCTTGATCTCTAATCTTCTCTCCCCTCAATCTTTAAAATTTTCTATTATCAAATAAACTTCCCAAAATATCACATTTAACTACCCATTTTTCTGCTACTAACTTAAATGGCTTCCTAATCATTTTCTCTTTTAATATTTTTTGGTGGAGTCAATACATATTTGTAGAGCTTATTAGGCACCACGTCTTGGTAGAACAGAGTCCCCGAAAAAAGAAACTTCCAGGCCGATGGAAAAGGCTACAGTGAAAAAAGAGGACTCATTATATTAAAGGATGACCTCCATGCCTGCAAAATCCATTCCACTTACTCATTAAAAGTCTTCTCCCTTTGCTTTTCAGGACACAATTCTCCCTCTTAATCTTCTTTGCTGAATATATCCAGAAATGCTCTTCCCACTGGCACTCAACTTTACACATTACATTTATCTCCCAGGTTCCATTTTCAGTGGTGGGTATGTGATCGCAAGGTCAGATATGAACAACCCAGTAGTTCGGCAGAAGTTCTGATAAAGGTGAAAAGGGTAGAGAGTGCATTATTTTATAGATAAAGAAAATAGTTCTCAAAGGTTCAAATGTTGGAAATGAAAAATATTTAAACCAGTTCAACATTTACATTGTCTTTAGATGAAAATAGTTATGGGGGAAGGTCTAATAGAGTATTAACCTAATTTGACCTCAATCATATTTATTGAACATAGAAATGATTGAGTACTTTGAGGGAAAAAAGACTCATATGGGACAGTTTTTACATTGTATGCCTTTAAACATTCAATTGTCTTTCTTGAGTTCATGGTCATCCTCTGTAAAATGAAGAGAACTATAGTACCTCAGTTGCTTTTAAATAGCACTTCACAGAACACTGTTCAATTGCTGCTAATGGAGGGGATGAAGAGAAACATCCGTGAGCAGTGTCACAGACTCCCCACCATCACTACACCCACCATTTGCTTTTAATCCTCCAAAACTTGTTATATGTGTTGAAATTTCAGGTAAACTACACTTAAAAGAAACTTTTTTTTTTTTTTGGCTGAAAATCTTCATGAACAGTTTTGCTCAACATTTTTCAAATCTCCATTCTTGTATTTATTTATTTTTAAAGATTTTATTTTTAATTAGTCTCTGCACTCAATGTGGGGCTTAAACTCAGCATCCTGAGATTAAGAGTCATGGACCACCAACTGAGCCAGCCAGGTGCCCTCTACCTTTCTTATAGTTTATAAGCTGATATATTTCATTTAAAAAGCTGTACATTTAAATATGGCCAATAGAACTCCATGACAAAAAAAAAAAAAAAGAAAAAAGAAAGGTAGAAAAGTCATTTTGAAGTTTTCTTTATAGGGTAAAGATAATACCAGAATATTCACTTCTGTGCAAAAAGGACACAGAGTTTTTTATCTGTAACATTGTCTACAATTTCAGAGAGATCATTTATATATAGGAAAGCAGGTATTGCTAAGTTGTCTTTGCCACCATATGACTGACTTGAAAAGCTACAAGAAATAAAGTTCAATACTATTGATGTTTGCAGTAGAAAGACATGTTTCCATATCACAGTACTTCTACCTTCTGGAATGTTCCTGAAAGGTCTATGTTGAGTAGATGGAGCAGTAGTCTTTTAGGGTCCGTTATTCATTTAAGTTAGGCTTATAAATTCTAGGATTGTGGAAAGTAGAAACTAATTTTGCCAGCTTTTTAAAATTCATGGTGGTTTTATAATCACTGCTAAATGATCTTTTATCCAATGCTGATAGTGCAGAAAACTGGCACATGTCCAGCACTGAGATTCTCAATGAAGAATTATAAACACTTTTAAAAGAGCACTTATGGGATAGTGATGAAGATGTATTCAAGATTGTTTCCTAAATGAGTTAGGTGCTCTGTATACAGAAAGGCATGTATACACACGATCATTAAACCAATCTCCCACATTGTGCCCACCTACTTATCACTATACTCAAACCATGTTAAATCCTTCTGATCAATTAAGAGAGAATGTGCTAAGTGGTACAAAGTTAAGGGATTTGAAATTGTCTTTTCTAACCACCCAGCTTCCTTATAACCACAAATGTTCACTCCATGGCCTTACTAAAAAATAAAGGGACTTGTTCTCACCCACAGTAAAGAAACTAAGGAGCAGTAACTTTTCTTGATCCTACTCTAAAATAGTCCCATGCCTACTTTTCTGATTATTTCCTTTGTGACCTCATTTGCTGACTAACTCATGGCCCAACCTTCTCTAATGTCACACTCTGACCACTACATTTTATTCTTCTCTCTACTCCGAAATTGAGTAACCAACTGAGCTAACCACAGAAATGAACCCACTAACATTCCTGGTCCTGACTGGACAATGAGAATAAAGTTACAAGAACATGGAGAGGTGAAGTTTTATTTGTAGGATAGGAGACAGGAACTATGGCCAAGAAAAGTGTTTGTTCCTAAGTGTCTGTCAAGAGATGAATGGTAGGAAATGTATGCCATATATACATAATAGAATATTACGTAACTGTATAATTCATTATATCAATAGATAAATGGGTAAGAAAGATTTGGCATATATATATATATATACACACACACACATACTATCTATAACTATATATCTATAAATCTATATATCTAATACCTATATCTATATATTATGCAGCTGTACAAAAAGAGGAGCTCTTGTCATTTGATGGCAGCACACATAGACCTAAAGTGTAGCATGCTAAGTGAAATAAGTCAGACTGAGAAAGACAAATACCATGTGATTTCATTCATATGTGGAATCTAATAAACAAAACAAGTTTGTGAATCCACAAAGAAAAAAGTAGAATTAGACCTGTAAATACAGAGAACAAACTTATGCTTGTCAGATGGAAGTGGGGTGAGGGCATTAACAAAAAGAGTAAAGGGGAATGAGAGATACACACTTCCAGTTATGGAACGAATAAGTCCTGGGAATAAACAACACAGCATAGTGATAATAGTCAATGATATGGTAATAGTGTCCCATGGTGATATATGGTCGTTACACTTGTGGGGACATGGCATAATATGTAGAGAAGTTGGACACTATGGTGTACACCTGAAACTAATGTAACATCCTCTGTCAACCATACTCAAATTAAGTAAAAATTTAACTCAAATTTTTTAATAAGATGAGAAAAGTGGCTGTTCTCTTTGATTTTGTAGAATCTCATTACTTACCAGAGGAAAGAATAAGGACATGAAAATAAGTAACCAAGAACAAAGAAAGTAGAAAACCGCTAAACTGTTTATTGATTAGGCATTATGGGATGTTGTTTTCACATGTTTGTAGAAGATGTCAATGAAATAAGTGCTATTTTTATCACAATTCTACAAATTAAGAAATTCAGACTCTTAAATATGAAGTAACTTGGCCAAAATTATATTTTCATCGGATTATATAGCCTGACATTGATAGCCCATGGATGATGGTTAAGTGCCATCAGATGGCATTTCTGGCAAGAGCCCAGAAACATGATGACTCATGTGCAGTTATAGGGTTTCTGCAAAATTCACCAATCACCTCCACTGGTGCACTTTGCAAAGCTCTACTTCCAAATACCATTGAAATATTCCCCTCAATTTTCCTGGAATCCTTAGCCTTCAATTTTCTATCACCTCCAGCAATATCATTACCTACGAACAATTTAGGAACCTCTGTCACTTTTTGTTGGGACTTCTGTAACATCTACCAGACAGCTAGTTTAGGAGCAGTATTTTCCAGCTTACCCTTACTTCCTACACATGCATTTGGAGAATTCTTCTTTGTAACTACAAAATTCAATATGATTCAATCCAATCAATCAAATTCAATTGAACAATCAAGAATGTTTCAATGTTTCTATACTTAGGATGTAGGTAATAACCATGGCATCACGCTTGCCATGGTTGTGAACCTCTGTTATCCTCAACTAAGGGGAGGTGAAAACATTTCCTGAACACACCTGACAGGAAAAAAGGCATACACATGGCCCAAGATACGAGGAGATATAGTGTATTAAATTCTCTTTCTTGGAAGGGGATGTGGAGATATGTATGTGAAATAATTCTCTGTGTGGTGCGGAAAACTTTTGTAAAACCTGTCTACCATATTAAAAAAAAAGAAAAGAAAAGAAAAAATTCTACCTGTTATATAACTGCTTATTCAGCTGCTATGTATTGGGTGCTTTCATTTGCTAGAGGTTATACTAAGTTCTAAGTACACACAAGCTAATGACAATGATATGGTTACTGTCTTCTTAGTTCTGACAGAGTGTGTTAGGGGGTAGGAAGCAATAGCTTAAATGTGCACATAAATGCATATACACATACATATGAATTTATATATAATACATATGTACACATATATATTAAATGTATATATAATTTTAACACATGTTTAAATACTGTGGAAAGGGTTTTCTGGTTGGCAGCGTAAGGCTGCACAAGTGTCCTGCACAAAGTGTCCAGGCAAAGGGACACAAGGGGAGGCAGAAATTGAGCCTGCGCAGGCCTGCCATGGTCATGGGGTTGAACTGTGCCAACTGGGAAGAAGGACTATTACTTGTTCACACAGAGCAGATGCCTTTTTGCAATCCATCGCCTGGAGGAGAAATATTTTTCTAAATCATTTGGAGACACTCAAAGACAGAACGAGTTCTGAAGTACCTGAAGAAACATTTTAAGGATCTATGAAAGAAAATAAATAAGAGAGCCCAACTTCGTCGGGTTATTGGGAAAGTCCTCAAACAAGCAAAATGGCATTTCAGCAAACCTTCAAGGGCAAGAAGAAGTTAACCAGGTCAACAGAGAAATAAGGATGGGTAAGGCAGTGTCACGGGTAGAAAGCCCCGAAATTGGGAAAGTGTTTGAATAATCCGAAGAAAGACAAGAAGCGGGTAGTAAGTCTGTAGTGGGACATGGGGAATTTAACAAGAGGTGAAAGTGGATAGAGAGGTGGCAAATCATCCAGGATTTTTTTTTATTGTTACTTGATTGATGGAAGGATGAATGTAAGTGCTGATACTGAGGAGGTGGATGGAAAGACAAGTTTGGAGCATAAAAGCGAGTTTCCTCTTGGGGATGTCGTTCTAGGTATCAGCAGCCTACAAGTGCTACTTGGTAGTGAGATGGCACAGTGATTAGCAGCATAAAAGAAGGCCCCGAACTGTACTAATGGAGCAGAAGAGAAGATGAAAAAACTGGGAGTGAATGCAGGGCTACAGAAGAAAGCCCAAGGGGAGGGGCTTTCCTGGAGGACAAGAGAAGAGAGGTTTCAAGAGCCAACTACTTGATCAAAGGAGCTCAGTGATCTAGGTGAATCCAGACTAAAAATACCCATTGACTCTCTCCTTGGTGACTCTGGTAAGTATATAGGGCAGTAGAGTGAATTAAACAAAGTGGAATGAACCAAATGAGTGGATGAAAGAAAAAATGCAAGTTTAGGAAATACAGTCGATATAAAGGAAAACCTTTTTTCTCTCCTCAGCAAATGCTTCTGTACTCCAGATGTGTGGGTGATTCCCCGCACTATGCAACCCTTTAGGTCTCAGGTGGATACCAACCGTACAACCCAATTCAGTCCTGCTACTGTCCACCCAGAGACAGCAGGAGATCCACAGATTAAGCGCTCAGTCCCACAGGATTGCCTGCACTTCAGATGTTAATGGTGAGTCTAGCGTGTGACCTGTGCTTCTCACCAACCAGCCTTAAGTCGGAAGTTCCCACCACCCCCTCCACCGGTTTGATCACTTGTTAGAACAGCAAACGAAACGCAGTAAAACAGCTGACTTTCTATTGCCGACTGATGGGAAAGGATATTTCAAAATACAAATGAATAGCTAGATAGAAGAGATGTACAAGGCAAGGTACTTGGGCTAGTGTGCAGGGCATCCGTACCCTCTCTAGGGGGACCACACTACCAGAACCTCCACAGGTTCAGCAACCTGAGAGTTCTCCAATGACACCCAACTCTGGTACCTTAGGAAGTTTTGTTTTTTTTGTTTTTTTTTTTAAGGGTTTGTCTATTTTAAGGAGAGAGAGCACACAAATGCGTGTAGGGGAACAGAGAAGGGGCAGAGGGAGAAGAAGAGAATCTCTAGCGGACTTCCCACTGAATGCAGAGCCTGACACTGAGATCATGCATGACCCTGAGATCATGACCTTGAGATTAGAACCTGAGCTAAAGCCAAGAGTCAGATGCTTCACTGGCAGCCACCCAGGTGCCCCCGTACTTTGGGCATTTTTACAAAGGCTTCATTACTTAAATTTGATGGGTTAACTTCTTGCCCATTGATGATAGGTTCAACATCCAGCCTCTCTCCTCCTTCTAATCACATGGTTAGTTGCCCTGGAAACCAGCTCCCACTCTTAGGGCTTTCCAAAAATTACATTAACACGACTCCAGTATAGTTGAAAAAGGCTTCTTAAAATAATAAAAGTCATTTTTACCATTTAAGAAATTACAAGGATTTTAGAAGCTGAATGTCAGGAATAGGGACAAAGACCAAATATGTATTTCTTCTTAGTCACAGTATCACAATAGATCCAAACAATTTTTGGCTTACCTTCAGGGGTGTATTTCTTCAAAGAACTGATTTTAGGAGTATATCAAATTATACATTTGTTTATTTAAATATCAAAGACACTGGATCCTATGTTACTAGAAATAAGCCAGTTGAATAAAGAAAGGTTGAGCCTGTCATCTAGAGAAGCTGTAAGGAATTGGTTTTTGATAGGAGTGGCCCGTTTTCTCATTTGTAATAAAACTAAACAACTAATAGCCTATGCCTTCATTCGTTCCAAAAATAAAAATAAAATAATTTTTAAAAAATCTTACTGTTTATAGAGACTGTGCTAGATCTGGACACACCGACCTGAACATGATCAACACGGTCACTACCCTCACGGAGCTTTCATTCAGTTGCGTAGGACAGATGAAGGAGAGCGAATTTGCCCTCTCAAAATAAACCTCATTGGCATAAGGATGATTTTGGGCTGATCATTTTTTAGAAAAAGCAGACACATGGAAAGGTATCACAACTGAGCACAGAATGTGCTCATTCTGAATGAATGAACAGTAGCAGAATGGTAACAGAAGTTACCATTTTGTACTGGACATTTACATGTAAAGAAAATCTCCCTCTGTAAGAGGGTCTCTCCGTAGGGGGAAGGGGAATAGACTAACTCTCTAGAAACTCTTAGCAATGCAGAGGACAGGAATTTAAATCTGCGTAACAATCATACCCTCCTTTTTGTGCTTTTCCTGGTAACCTCCAACAACTACCCTCCACCTTGCCTTTCCCCTGCAAAAACAAAAACAAAAACCACACATCTTTCTTTGGTCTTTAGCTAGAGTACTTAAGGTGGGGGCTTGGGGCATTTCAGGGAGTTAATCACTTTTCCTGGGTCTCTCTCTCCTGCATACAGGAGATAAACACATTATTAAACATTTAGTTTGGTTTTCTCCTGCTAATCTTTTTTTTTTTTAATGGGGTTCAGGGGAAAAAGGGGTGGGGAGCGTCTCAGCCAAGAACAAAAGGGTAGAGGTAAAATTACTTTTTCCTTCTCCACATACACAATAAAGAAACACAAATCAGTAAATAAGTGAAATGACAAGAAGAAAGAAAGAAAGGAAGAAAGAGAGGAAGGAAGGAAGGAAGGAAGAAAAGAAAAAGGCAGGTTTTGGAGTGAGAGGAATGAGAGGGTGGAACTTAGAGCACTGAGAAAGACTTCTTGGACAAGGTGGCATTTGCTTCCTGACCGGACTGTGGGTGTGACAGGGCGAGGTCTGAAGGAGAAAGGCAGAGGAAAGCAGAAAGAAGGGAGATCAGAGGTGCTCCTCCCAGCCAGAAGCATTTATGTACTCCAGCAGGAAGCAGACGCTGTTGTAGCCATTCATGGTTTAAAATAATTTTAAAAAATAATAATAATGTCAGCTTATTTAAGGAAGAAATCTGCTGATAACACGTCCTGAAATATTTGACCTTGGAATCCCCCATATGTTATTTTTTTTTTCCTGTGCATTTTGAGGGGAATCTCCACATGGTGTACCCTCTATGCCCCTGTTTCAATGCTCGGTTTAATTTAAAGAAAAAATCATCTGGAGGTTGTACAAAACTTGTTCTTAAATGAATTACAAATAACACTTCAGTCTCCAATAACCGGTGAAATGATGTAACCTGATGTTTCAGCTGCTACAAAGTTCCCTGCTTCTTCAGGAATGCTTTACATTTCATTAGTATAATGATAGAGTTTACAGTTATCCTCAGTATGTAATTACATCCATTAATAGTAACAGTGCATTTTTACATTAATTATAATGAGAATTAATGGGCGGTTATATGGGTTTTCAGCTACATGGAAAAGTTTTGCTACCAATTACTCTTGTATGGCTGAAGATGAATTTATGTACAAATTTATTTGGGTAATTATTTTAGGAAATTATGAGATTTCAAGTTCCAGTAACCATGAATTACAAAAATTAGAAAAAAATATATAGGGTGGGAAATTAGTGTTTAGAACTCTGAAAGGAAGGAAGGGAGTTCGTTATAAGAGAAGGCAGCTTGGTGTGGGGACTCAGAAGGTGAAAACAGACAGATCTGAATCAGAATCCACGATCTGCCACTTACTAGCTTTTACTTAAACTCTCCCAAGTTCTTCTTCCACAGGTTAAAGCTCATGATAACTACTGCCTTGAGCTGTACCAATGTGAAGAGAAATTTCTGTAAATTTTTAGCATGCTGCCTGGGACATCATAAGTACTCAATAAATGCTAGTTACATATATGGAAAATAGGGAGGCAGGGTTTATGCAATAAAAGCTTAGGAAATAATATGTGCTTCCTTAAAGACATGAGAGAAGGTAAACACATGGCAAATAGAACTATACTCTTTGATATCCGCAAGAGAATATGGACCAGGAGTGAAAGCAAGGCTGAGAAAAGCAGGAGGTGGCTGTGGAAACTATATTTCATGGCCCATAAAATCAGAAAGGCATCACAATTTTGAAGGAAGACCAACCACACTTAGAAAATCAATTCCCTCCTAGCATGCATATTATCCGTAATAAGGTAAAATGAATTTACAAGCATCCCACTGAAACACAAGGGAGTGAGATACTAGACTTGTTCTAGGTGCCCAGGACTGGTTGAAGAGAAATTAATGTGTAATAGAAATTATTCCTAATTTAGAACTGGCACAATGCAATTTACATTAAGCCTTATTCCCAGATTATCTCTCAATCTATCTGTCCCTTCCCCCCCCCCCCCCCCTTTTTCTAGCTCTCTCCCTCATCTATGTTTTTCGCGCAAAGGTTTGTAGGAAATTTCTCCCGGTGATGGAAAGAGATGGGAGCTTCTCATACATTTTAAAGCATTCAGAATCTTAATTGACTCATTTTCATTTATTAAATCATCCAATCCTCATGACAACCAGTGTGGTAGTTAGGGCAGGGGCTATTATTGCCATGTTTGCGACTGGCAAATATTTGCCTCTGACTCTATTAAGCTCCATTCTCCTTTCCTCATCCAATGAATCACGAAGGTATTTGTTTTTTTCAGATCATCAAAACAGGCAGCAAACTACCTGAACAATCCATGTGTCCAGTAACAATTCTCTGTGTGAATTTGTCTTTCTCTTATCCATGGCTTCAATTAAGAACACATCAGCATTATGAAGAAAATACCTCGACATTTTCCAAATCTTGACGAGGCACAGAGCATTCAAGAACGAGATTCACATTGCCTTCTATATTTCCTACTCAGGGTCTATAAGTGTCCCATGCAGATGGCTGTCAAACAAGCCTGGGAACAATATTACAAACAAAGCTGCCTGATAGAGCCAGAAAAGGAACCCTCTGTCCTCCGGCTGCAGATTTGAAATGACCTCTGCTTGAAGCCTTTGTCTTCATTAGTGGAAAATTCTTCACTTCACATTTGGAGACGTGGGCTCAAGGGATGCAAGCTAATGTTCTCTAAATTGGGTTTAAAATTAAACCTCGGTCCTAATATCCTGCCATATTGAGAGTCTTAAAGGACTCTCATTTCCTCCAAAGGAAGCCTAATTTAATCTATCTTCCAGGTGGTCTCTCGGATATGTATGCCACAGCACAGAGAGAACCTAGACCTCTTCTCCCACCTTTAATACCTTCAGTTTGTGGGTATCCAAACCAGCTTTCCCTCCCATGAATCACTAAGCAGTGGGGAGATTTTATTTGGGCCTCGAACGGCACCATGTCTGTTAGATGCATGACCCAATAAAAAAGCTGGGCCCATTCCAGGGAAAATGATTCTGAATTCATTAGACAAGCATCTGTCTTGCTTAATTCCCAGTTGCAAAGAAACAAAAGGCTTGTATCAATAACAAGAAAGGGTGATTAATCAGCTCTACATAGAGGTCAGTGGGGAATAGAAAAATGAAGATTCTCATGGAATCGCCATCAAACCATCTCAAGGTGTAAGTGGGGAGTCTATTCCTTGACTATGCCTCCTTCCCTTCTTGTAGTAATAAATTGGAGGCTTTATAATTATTGAAACAAAATAATGTAATATCACTTTATTTGTTTTTTAAAGACGTATTGATTTGAGAGAGAGAGGGAGAGAGAGGGATCATAAGCAAGAGGGGGAGAGGAATGGGAAGAGAGAATCCACGTGGAGCGCAGAGCCTGACTTGGGGCTCTGTCTCACAATCCTGAGATCACAACCTGAGCTGAAACCAAGAGTCGGATGGTTAACCGACTGAGCCACCCAGGCACCCCAAAATAATGTACATTTTATCATAAAACTGTCATTGTAAACAAAGTAACAGAGCAGAGGGATCATGT
The DNA here is from genome assembly GCF_002288905.1 of Enhydra lutris kenyoni. Classification (NCBI taxonomy): domain Eukaryota; kingdom Metazoa; phylum Chordata; class Mammalia; order Carnivora; family Mustelidae; genus Enhydra; species Enhydra lutris. The sequence continues at coordinate 12,964,155 of NW_019154138.1, read as the reverse complement.
GATTTCAATAGATGTTCCTTTTATCAATTCGTTCACTCACGGCACAAGCGTTTGCTGGCACTTTACTGGGTAGTAGGCACTGTTCTAGACAGTTGGGTAACATCACTGTAGGTAAGAGCCTTAACACCTGCTCTTGTGGTAATTATAGTATTGTGAAGGAGACAGACAATAAACAGTAACTATAAAAAATATTCTGTTGGGGAGACATGTGTACTCACTAAATATTAATCTATTTATCCTTATGTCATGGTTTTTTTTATAAACCTCTCATAATCCATACATCCAGAAAATGCTACCCTTATGGCACTTTTAAAGTCAAATTGGTGTGTGTGTGTGTGTGTGTGTGTGTGTGCATACATGTATATGTGTGTGCGTGTGTACGGGAGGGTATGACCAAAGTACAGTAATTTGCCTGAATTCGGGTACCGAGGGAAAGGATTCCAGTCAGTCAGTCTGACTCCAAAGTCATCCTGTTACCACCATGCTATACTACATCTAAGAAATAATGCTGCATATATAAACAAATAAAGATGGGACTGTTTTAAATCAATTTTAATTTATTTTTATTTTTTCTGAGAATTCTCTGCATCCTGATTGAATTCAATCACTGTTCCCATATTCCTGTTTTTTCTTTTCCCCGTCCTTTTTCTTTCTTCCCTTCCTTCAAACTTCCTTCCCTCCAACACACTTCCTTCTTCCTTTTTTTCTTTAAAAAAAAATGTATTTCACATATATGTATGTGCTTCAAGGCTCCTGAGAGTACTTAAGCTAAAAAAATCAGATATAGACTTTTATTTCTGTTTCTTGTTTCTTTTCTGCTCTCCGACCCCCCTTCTCTGTTATAGGAAAAAGAAGCAAATTTCCTTTTTTGTCGTTTTCATCCTTCTCCCATGATTATCCTTCCCCTCAAAAACAAAAACAAAACAAAACAGAGCAAAACAAACAAGCAAACAAACAAACAAAAAACAACCCTCAAGAGTTCCTTCACCTTCTGAAGTAATGTTCTTACCAAGAAGTGTTTGATTTTGGCAACTGGGCTCTAACTTACAGTTATTTTCAAATTAAAAAGAAACATTTTCTACTTTGCAATGAAAACTAAAGTTCTGTCTGTCTTAGCTCCTAGCAGGAGGTGAGCGTTCATGTATCTTTCCCTTTCTCTACACTATTTATTTACTTAAATGAAATGGTAACCTTTCCTTCTCATCCTAACTTCAGGAATCTATTCCAAGTATCTGTGTTATCAGAGGGACTTGCCACACACCCAAACTCTGCAGAGGACTTAGAGCCTTCTGCACTTGTCTATATACTAGCATGAATAATAGAATCTAGTACTTAAGAGGTGGGAGAAACTATTAGGAAGAAAACTATCTGTGAAAAAGGTAAGTAACTCCTAAGATCACACACACACACACACACACACACACACACCCCCAAAGACACCCACAAACATTGTTCATACAATGTTCCTTTCCCTCACTCCATGCACATGTAGGAGCTACATACAGTTTCTGCTTTAAAAAAAAAAAGTATGTTTTGGGCATGTTTAAGTTGCTTACTGAGCCCACTGATCTTCCTTTACTGGGAACCTATCTTATAATAAATAATCTTGTCAACACAAAATAAGCCAATTATAAACAAAATGATTTTCATTTGCACTGTAACAAACTTCAATTTTTTTTTTTTTAAGATTTTCAGCTGTTTCTGTTCTGCAGATATTTACTGAAATTATGTATATAGGAAGTAATAGTTTTAGCATGCAATTTAGGGGCCAGAACCTCTCACTTAATTCTCTAAAAATACCTCCATAATATCATTGCATTAATACTGCTATCGCCTGTAACCGGAAGGTTCCTATTTCCCTTTCCTCTTTCCTTTCTTCCTTATACTATCCAGGTACATTTTCAGCTGTCATGTCACTATGCCCATCTTCTTTCATACTGTCTGTAAACAGTAAAAGAAGTGAAAGTCTGCAGGTCAAGTGTTTGCCATATTTTCAGATTTATGAGTAAATTCCCCACAACTGGTAAGGACTTGAAGTTTTCTCATGAAAATTAATTTCCAAAAACTATCTGTTTTACATAAAGTACATTAAGACATTGGTCACATTTATTACTTCAACTTTATCCTCTATGAAATGCAGATCTGAATGGCTATCAGTTTTACATAGAATGTAGCAAGTCAATGGTCCAAATTGCTTTTCCAAATTCATCTTTTTCCATCTGCCATGCCCATTCTATTGGTACCTCTGTGGTCCGCATGTATGTTTTTCTTTCACTTTGAATGGCTCAATTATGCTTTGTTCCATGTAAATCTGGTAAATTGCAATTCTTCCTCAGAAAACAATGCTCCTATCTCAAGGGTGCCTCTAAGTCGCAGGACCTGTACACCCTGATGACAGAAGTACACATGGTTCCAAGTGAAATGCCATGATGGTATATTGCAGAGCAAGACGCTAAACACCCTCACAAAATGAAAACAATCAATTGTCCACTCATTAGGCCATTAACTTCTAGAGAAATGAGTCATACTTATTTTACCATGACTCAGTTGAGAATCTCATAAAGAGTGTACATACAAGAACTGTTGGCTTTGTATAAGTAATGCTGCCAACCTCAATTCAGACCAGAATTCCAATGACAGCAACAATAATAAACTGGGGAGTGGCGTGAGGGATCTAATTTCCATACGTACCACATCATAGTATTTAAATTGTCCAGTTTGAAACAACAACAAAACAAAATATGCAATGAAACAGGAAAATATGGCCTTTATACAAGAAAAAAAATTAGTCAATATAAAATGTCCCCGAGGAAGCCCAACTTGCACTTAATAGACAGATACTCTAAAGAAGTTATTGTAAATACATGAAAAAACCAACAACAAAAAAACCCTAAAGGAAATTAAGTCTAAGAACTAATGGGAAGTAGGGGAACAATGTTTCACCAAATATGGACTATCCGTAGAGAGAGAAATTATTTAGAAAAACAAACAAAAATGGAAATTCTGGAGTTGAAAAGTGTAATAACTGAAATGAAAATTCTACTAGGGTGACTCAACAATAGATTTGAACTGATAGAAGAAAAAATGGTACACTGAAAGATACATCAGTAAAGACTAAACAATATAAAAAACAGAAAAATAAAAACTTGATACAGTGGGAAATAAACATACTAAAACAAGGTCAACATCACATGTCATCAGGGAAATGCAGAATTAAATAACAATGACATACTGCCCCACATTTATCAGAATGACCAAAATCAATAACACTGACAACAAATTCTGACAAGGATGTGGAGCAGCGGGCTCTCATATAGTGTGATGGAAATGCAAAGTGGTACACCTCCCCTTGGAAGATAGTTTGGTGGTTTCTTACAAAATTAGACATACTCTTAACCACACAATCCCGCAATAAAGCTTCTTGGTATTCACCCAAAGGAGCTGAAAACACACCCACACAAAAACCTGCGCATGGATATTTATAGCAGCTTTATTCATAATTTTCAAAATTAGAAGCAACCAAGATGTCCTTCAGTATGTGAGTGAATAAATAAATTCTGAAGAATCTAGACAATAGAATATTATTCATTGCTCAAATAAATGAGCTATCAAGCCATGAAGAGACATGGAGAAACCGGAAATGCATATTAACTATGTGAAAGCTGCCAATCTGAAAAGGCTATTATATGATCCAACTATTGGACATTCTGAAAAAGATAAAACTAGAGAGACAGGAAAAAGACCAGTGGTTTCCATGGGGTATGTGTTAGGGAGAGATAAATACATAGAACACAGAGGATTTCTAGGGCAATGAAAACACTGTGTGATATTATAATGATGAAACATGTCATTATTTGTGCAGACTCATAGATTATAACACTGAGAGTGAACCATAATGCAAGCTATGGACTTTGGGTAATTATGATTTGTCAATATAGGTTCATCAGTTGTAAAAAATACACCATTCTGGTGAGTCATGCTGATGATGAAAGAGGCTCTGCATGTGTGGAGGCAAAAGGCATAAGGGAGATGGTTGTACATCTCTCTTAGTTTTATTGGAAACTTATTTTTTTTTTACTTTTTTTTAAGGATTTTATTTATTTATTTGACAGACAGAGATCACAAGTAGGCAGAGGGAGAGGAGGAAGCAGGCTCCCTGCTGAGAGCCCAATGCAGGGCTCGATCCCAGGACCCTGGGATCATGACCTGAGCCAAAGGCAGAGGCTTTAATCCACTGAGCCACCCAGGCACCCCTTATTGGAAACTTATAATTGCTGTTAAAAAAATAAAGTCCCTAAAAAAAATTAACAGGGTATCAAACTTTTAGAACATAAATACACTGACATACACATAATGCGAATTCCAGAGGTGAGGAGAAAAAAAGAAGAAATATTTGAAGAATAATGCCTGAAAACTTCCGTGAATTTGATGGAAAAACATTCAGGAACTCCACAGGCCCATGTAAGATAACTCAAAGAGATCTACACTAAGATATATATCATTGCCAATCCATCAAAAGCCAAACAGAGAATTTTAAAAACAGAAAGGGAGAAAAAAATGGGCTCACTGCATGCAGAAGAGTTGGTAGATGCATGGGTAATTTTTCATCAGAATCCACAAAAGACAGACTACAGTGAGATGAACTCTTCAATATATGGAAAGAAAAAGACTAAATAAGAAATCTCTATCTAGCAAAACTTTTCCTTGAAAACAAGGAAGAAATTAAGACATTTCAGATAAATAAAAACAAAGAATCTGTCACTAGCAGACCCTCTCTATCAGAATTAGTAAAAGCGGTCCCTCAGATAAAAAAAAATCCAAGAACAAGACATAGTAACACAAATTCATAAATAAAAAAATAAAGAGAAATAGAAAGGTAATTACATAGATAAGTATGAAAACATAAATGTATAATTGTAGATTTTTTCTTATTCCACCTGATTGAAAATACAAAGACATAGACATTAGTTATGATATTGTGTTAAATGTCTTATATAAAAACATAATATGGTCAGATAATAAGAAAAAGAAAGGGAAAAGCGCAGAGTTGTATGGAAGAAATTACATATAGTATAGAATACACTACTGAAATTAGTTTGATATTAATCCAAACTATACAGTTTTAAGATAGGATTTGAATTCCCAGGTCAACTAGTAAGAAATTTTTTTGAGTAAAAAGAAAGAAAGAAAGAAAGAAAGAAGAAAAGAAGTAAAGAAGGAAGGAAGATAGATCAACAAGAAATTAAGATGTTATACTCCAAAATATCTAACAAAAATGAAGGTAGTGTTGTAGGAAAACAATAATATAAAAAATAAGACATAATGAATAGTGAAATGGCAGACATAATGGTAACTATCAGTAATAACACTAAAGAAATAACTGGACTGCATGCCCCAAACAAAGGTAGAGATAGCCCTACTGGAAAGAGAAGTACATGATACAAATACACTCTAAGAGACATATTTTAGATTCAAATACAGAAATGGATTGGTAGTAATGGGATGGAAAAAGATATATAACATGCAGAAATAAATAAAAAGTTGAGAGGCACCCGGGTGGCTCAGTCGTTAAGCATCTGCCTTTGGCTCAGGCCATGATCCCAGGGTCCTAGGATTGAGCCCTGCGCCACGCTCCCAACCTGGTGGGAAGCCTACTTCTCCCTCTCCTACTCCCCCTGCCTGTGTTCCCTCTCTCGCTGTCTCTCTGTCAAATAAATAAATAAAATCAATAGTCTAGAAGTAAACCCTATTATTTGTGGCTAATTGATTTTTAACAAGGAGCAAAGAAAGTCAATGGCGTGGGGGACGGAAGATTTGTCTTTTCATCAGATGATGCTGGGACAGATGCACACCAATTGGAAAGAATGAAGTCAGACTCCTACCTAAAACAGTATACAAAAATTTACTCAAAATGGACAATAGACTCAAATGTCAGACCCAAAACTATAAAACTCTTAAAAGAAAACCCAAGTATATAGCTTTAAGTATCTGGAGTAGGCAAGGTTTTCATATATATGATATTATAGCACAAGGAGCAAAAGAGATTGTGGCTAAATTGGACTTCAAAGTTAAAAATTTTGTATTTAAAAGGACACCATCAAGAAAGTGATAAGATGGGGTGCCTGGGTGACTCAGCTGGTTAAGCATCTGACTCTTGATTTCAATTCAGGTCATGATCTCAGAGTGATGGGCCTGAGCTCCACATCTGGCTCCATGCTCAGTGGGGAGTCTGCTCAAGGATTCCCCCTCGCTCTTCTCCCTGTCCCTACCCCTGCTCTCTCTCTCTCTCAAATAAATAAATCTTAAAAAAAAAAAAAAGAAAGAAAGAGACAAGACAACCTACAGAATGGGAGATAATATTTGCAAGTCATATATCTGCCAAAAAAAAAAATTGTACTCAAATGTTCATGGAAATACTATTCATAACAGCCAAAAGTGGATATAACTCTAACATTCATCCACTGATGGATGGATGGATAAATGCGGTATATCCATACAACAGAATATTATTCAGCCATAAAAAGAAGTGATGTTCTGATATATACTACAATTTGAATGAACTTCCAAAAATTATGGTTAGGTGAAAGGAGACAGACAAACAAGACTACATAGTATGCCATTTCATTTACACAAAATGCCCAGCAAAAGAAAATCTGCAGAGACAGAAAAAAGATTAGCTTTTGTCAGAGGCTTGGGAAAGAGGGAAATGAAAAATGACTGCTAAATGTATACAAGGTTTCTTCATAGGGTCATGAAAATGTTCCACACTCAGATAGTTGTTATGTACAAAATTGTAAGTTTCATGAAAGCCACTGAACTGCATACCTCAGAGGTTTGAGTTCTAGGATATGTGAATTATGTCTCCATAGATGACATGTAAAAAATAACAGCTTGAGTTCGACATTTATTTGTGCAATTATTTGATTAATCTGTCTTCTCCATTATACTGAATCTAAAAAGAGCAGGAAAGTATTTTGCCACCCATTCCACATTACCATATTGAATTCACTGTATCTAAAGTGATTTCTAGCACTTGGTAGACATGGAAGAAATGTTAAAATAGTGAAATTTTAAATCGTATCAAATGAATAGAATCTATGGCAACACTAGCACATGCTAGACCAAGTGTGTCTCTGATAAGATGAATGGGCCACTTTCAGGGGATAAATGATAACTGTTGAATAAAATTTTCGAGTAAACTCACTCTCCTTTCCTGATACCTGAAATGAATAGAACTCCCTTGATTAGCAGTCAGAGTCCCACATGATAGGCAAAGTCCATGTTATAGGGGCAACATGATGAAATAGATCTATTTTCAAAACACATTATTCCTCTGTGGATATATTCCATTTTGCTTGATAAATTGCTTGAATAACCCTTCCTATGATTACTCAGGTGACAAAAGTCAAGTCACAGTTATAGTCACTAACGACTCAGCAAAGGAACTTAGAAAAATGAACATTTCTGGTTTGCCCCGTAAGAGGTTTTACTCTGGAATAGTGGCAATTATCTTTTGTACTGTTACAATCTATATATTATTTGACCACGAAGTATAAAACCACTGGTTGGCACAGACATGCTTTGCTTCCACAACATTCCTGGTAATTGATAATTGAAGCTGACCTGTGAATTGCTCTCCAGTGACAGTGATGTCTTAAGCTGGATATCCCTGCAGTTTAGAGCAGGATTTGACTGAAACTCCAGAGTTTCTGTTATCTTAAAATTCTAGCCTATTTTTAGAACAATATTGTCTTCTTTTGCCAAGATTAAAAATGTATTCATTTCAAAATATCATGCAGGACTCCAAAAATCAACAGTTTTCCCTTAATCACTAAAAATTTCAAACAGAGTAAGAACCAACGTTTTAAGCTGCTTACCACATATCAGGTGCCTTATATACTAAAAGCTGTATTCCCAAATTACAGAAGAACAGGTTAATACCTCAGATTCTGAGATAATTTATCAGTGGAGGAGAGCTTAATCCTACCGTGGTAAAAACTGGATTTAATCCTACTTGAGTTTGTTTCTTTCCATTACACCGCTGGCTCTCGTGTAGGGATGATTTTGCTCCCAGGAGACAGTTGGCAATATCTAGAGATATTTTCGATGGATAGTATGTGGCTGAGAGGAACTACTGGCATTTAGTGGTAGAGGGTAGAACTGTAGCTAAACACCCTCCAAAACATAGGACAACATCCCACGACAAACTGTTATCTGGTCCGAATATTAAGTTGAGAAAATTTGCACCACACCAGTAGTTCCCCACTTTGCATACATATTCGAATCATCTAGAAAACTTAAAAAACATGGATGTCCTTTCTGAGGTTCTGAATTAATTGTTCTGACATGCGATCAAGATACTAGGATTAAAAAACAAAACAAAACACCTCCACTGAATTTCATGCACAAATTTGAGAACCACACGTCATGGGCGCACGCCTGGGGCTGGAGTACTGCTCACCGACAGAAGATTCCATGGGGACGACCTGCGGCAGTTGGGAGAGGAGAGACAACAGTCTGAGAAGTTCATGCAGCCGCCAAACCAGCGTGGGATCTGAGTCTGTCTAGAAGGTGCCGAGAAGCTCGAGCACAATGACCGAAAGAGCTGCCCGAAGGTGATAGAGTGTGGCTTTCACCTGGAGAAGAGCGTGGACCAGAGTCTGCTGGACTGGCAGCACCTGGCCACTGACGCGACGACACCCACCTGCGTAACTTCCCGGAGCCTCACTATTTGCACTAACTGGTCCAGTTTTTCAAAGGGTTGGGTGACCACCTCACCAACCTGCACGAGATGGAGAACCTGGAGGGCAGCCTAGCAGAGTGTCTACTCAACAGTCTCACTCTGGGGGATGGCAGTGAGAACTGAGCTTGGACTGCCTGCCCCATGCCCCTGGGGTGGATTCCCCCCGGTCACCATGCAGCACAAGGAGATCTAGATCTAGATCTATCTCTGTAATAGACATATCCTTTTATGTATCTCTATCTATATTTATTTCCATATCAATTTAGAGAGTAAGGGATTTGTAATGAAATTCAAATGTAGGCTCAGGGCGCCTGGGTGGCTCAGTCGTTAAGCATCTCCCTTCAGCTCAGGTCAAGATCCCAGGATCCTGGGATTGAGCCCCGCATTGGGCTCCCTGCTGCCGGAAAGCCTGCTTCTCCCTCTCCCTCTGCAGCTCCCCCTGCTTTTGTGTGCTCTCTGTCAAATAAATAAATAAAATCTTGAAAAAAAAAAAAAAAAGAATTGGCTAAGGTGACTAATGGATCCTGAGAAGACCCCCTGCAAGTTGGAGGCCCAAGAAGTGGTGGTGCATTTCCGGTCCAAATCCCAAGGCGTGAGGACCAAGTCAGTCCCCATCAGAGGGTAGGAGAAAACCCAGCCCTCCAGCTCAAGCAGTCAAATGGAGAACAAATTCCCTCTTTCTCTGCCTTTTTATTGTATTTAGGCCCTCAGTGCACTGGAGGCTTTCTAGGCACTTTGGGGAGAACGCTCTGCTTAACTCTCTATAAATGAAAGGCTACTCTTTTCCAGAAAAACATGCACAGACACACCTAGAAATAATTTTTACTCAGCTCTCTGGACATCCTCTGGCCCAGTCAAGTTGAGTTTACATAAAATTAACTATCCCAGTTGCCAAACCTAAAGTCACACACGTGTTGTATCTTAGTAATTCTCCGTGGACGCTCCAAATACGCCCGCCCTCGTGATTCTTCCTGCTGTGGCCTGGAGGGAAGAGCTCTGCACGCTGCTCCCAACAGATTCCCTCAACCTGTGTTTCTCTCCCTTCGTAGCTATAGTTTTGCAGTGGCTGCTACCTGAGATGCATTACCATCCCTTTCTTGTAAACTGGGATTCTTCATTAAATTTTCTTTGGACACCCCTTTTGAATGGGTCACCTTTTTTTTTTTTTTTTTTCTGAGTAGCTAAATAAAACAAAGTTTAATGAGTAAAGCAATTTTTTTTGTTGTTTAAATCTTGGATTTTTTTTTTTTTTTTACAGTTAAAAATAATGGGTAGTTTATCATTCCGGTTTCTAGGAAAAACATGATCTCAAAATAGGGTGTTTTCAAGAAAGTTTTTTTTCTTAAACTTTTTATTTTTTTTTATTTTATATTATTTTTTATTATGTTATGTTAGTCACCAGGCAGTACATCATTAGTTTTTGACATAGTGTTCCATGATTCATTGCTTGTGTATAATAAGCCACAGAAATATATATTCTGACCTTAATCAACGCCCTATTCTGCTCTCCTATTGGGAATAGCCACGGCTTTTTACAACTATAAGCATGAGGACAGAGAAACTTGTCAACATACACCGATGATCTTTCTGGCTTTAAGATAACTGGGAAGAAGGCTGGAAAGTAGACCCAGAAGGAGAAGGCAAAGCTGTTTGGCATAGTGGTCATTTTGCTCCTGGCTCCTTCCTCATTTATGCGTGTAACTTAGCTTATAAAATATTTCACATGAAATATTTCATTAGGTCATTAAATCTTTAGATCTTAAATGTACCTTAAGGTATCTTTAGTATAAATGTAGCCTTACAAGTCTTGTGGAAAATAAATGCATATGTTTTTAAGGACAAAGGCCATCAAATTATTGACCAATTACCATCTAATGAGTCTTCTAAAAATAGTTTTTAATTATATTTTTCTTTCTTTCTTTCCTAATTTATATATTCATCCATTTACTCCTACATTAACAAAAAGCCACCAGGACATTTACTGAGCAGCTACTACATGTTAGAACCTGAGAATTTAGTAAAAAATGGTCTCTGCCATTTGTAATTTAATGAGGAACAATTATATTTGAAAAGAAATGAAGAATGTCTTACCATTATATTTTTGAAATCCATTAAATCAATAAGTTACCCCGTGAAACTCTATGTATACATCCTTTGGTTCAAATTTTTTAATTTTGATGGTTATGAATGGTTACATGCTATTTAGTTTATAAAGCAGAGTGTAGAACTCAAATTTCCTGAAACCAAGGCCAAATTGAATTATTGCCACTATAATGAATTCTATCATTAAGAATTTACCAACCACCATTTTGCACCAAAGGAAAAAAAAAAGAATTTATCATCCTCACCTGTAAATACTAGTTGTTTCCTGTCCTTTTACCGTCTTGTTTTAAAATGACATCCCAGCCTTGACATTTATCAAATATATAAAATACTTGTTTCTCACAGGCCTAGAATATCATTTTTATGAGAAAAAAATCATGAAAGGTATCCTTTACTTTCTGACTAAGCCAACCACAGAATGCTGATAATTCAATATGAATACCTTTGATTTTCAATAATCATATAAATGAAACTTAAAATTGTGAATCCTTTCAACTACCCAAGTTAATTCTTTAATAATTGTTCTGAACTCTATATTTTGTTCAGAATAATTCGGTCTAATTTAAATAAATAGGAAGTACCCATAAACTGTGCAGAGCAGATTTCTTTTTTTCAGAGAATAAAATCATTTAATGAACCTCCAAGAGTGGAAAGCTCCATTATGCACTTTCTAAATAGGTAATTCTTCCATTATTGATGCTGTCCTCATTTTAATTAATAATCTTGAGATAGGAACAGGGACTTCAGAGTCTGTGTCTTGGTTTTGCATTTAGAAGTTGATTTGGACATCGCTGTTTAAATGAAAGGGTGTTTCCCACATAATATATCAGAATTTTAAAACCGACAATAGGTTAAGAAATAAATACCTAGATTAATAAACATTCCAAAACCATGAAAGCTCGACCACTGAAGGAACCCACTAGGACCAAGAGTGAGCAAGCAGTCATACAAAAGCCGAGGACGACAAACAGAAGTTGCATATGGTGTCTCCCCTACTATGTTCACAGATAACCTCATTCAACTCCTTAACATGACCCACAACATCAGGTATGAATTGTTGTCTGAACACCTTTTCCACACCAACTCCTGCTACTCTTGCATTCTCCAGCCATACAATCCTCCTCTTTGTTCCTAGAATAGGCAAAGCTTGTTCATGTCTCAAGGATTTTATCTGTTGCCCCCTCTGTCTGGAATGTTCTTCCTCATAAGATTGGCTACTCATCATTCAGGTTGCAATTCATAAACCGCATCCTCAAAGCTTTCCTTATTATTCCCCATTTTATTGTTTTCTGTTGATTTTATCTGATACTTTATCTGAAATTATTTCATGCACCAATTCACGTACTTATCTATCCTTGTCTCCGCCACTGGGATGCATCAGGAGAACTGGGGTTTTTGAGTGGTTCATTATTATTGTTGTGGTACCAAGAACAGTGCCTGGCTCAAAGCATGTGCTCAACGAACATTTTATGAAAAATTGGAGTGTATCACAAGAGGCCGTCTAATACAGTGAGCACCCATGTAAGGCCTGCATTACGGTTCCTAAATTCAAAATCTGGTTCTGCTACTTCCAACTATGCAGCCTCGGATGCTCAGTTTCCTCATCCTTAAAAGGGTAAATAATAGTATCTACATGTTAATTTTTTATGAGAATTAAACATGTTTGTATTTACGAAGTGTTTGGGATCAGGATAAGCATAGAGCAAGTACGAGATGGGTATTGTTAAATGCCTGTACGTGGGACATGTGTGAATGTGTGTGTGTGTGCATGTGTGTGTGTGTGTGTGCGCTCCATAATTCTTGCAGTTTCAGAATCTTTTTCGACGTAGCTGTGCAGGGTTCCACTTAGCTATTCAATGTCAGCACCTAAGGTGAAACCACTTGGCTATCCCCGGCCTGGAGCTCTATCTATTCACGTACATGCACGTAGAAATGCAAGCGCTTGCATGTATGTGTTTCATCAATTTTAAACATTTCAATTTTCGTCATTAACTACATAAGAAAACTAAACCCTTCCCTTAGGGGCCATTATCCAGAATCTAGTGCCACAAGGAAGAACCTGGATACTTTTATAACTTCGGATAGAAAAATTTGGTCTCTAAGGCAATCCCCACTTACCCATCCTCCCCATAACATAGCCTCTCCGGATTCAGGTATTTCCTGGTAGGTTAACCAGACCTCTTGTCTTCACTCTCCATGCCCATGACCTGGCCCCATCTCCTGGTGGTGCTGTCTGCTCCGGCTCCCCCTGCCCTTGGATCCGCCTACTCAGGACTGTCACCAGTTAGAGCAGCAGCCTCTTCTTGCCCGAGCTCATTTAAAGGTCTTCCCTTCCAAGCTACTTAGGTCTTGCTCAGCCGCATGCTTAGATGTCAGAGTAAGTTAGTTTCCCGTAATTCCTTTGCTTGAACTCCCATCTGGGGGGTTTAGATAAGTAGAAAATACAAAAGAACAATTTGTAAACACATGTTTCTATAGCTCTGAACACAATGTGGAGGAACAAAGGGGAGCCAGAACTCCCTGATCTAATCTCTGGAATTGCAAAGAAGTCATGACTATTTTGACTTATTTAATTTTGTGGAAATAACATTTGAGCTTAATGTGAATGCAGTTTTTATTTCCATGTGTTAATTGTTTTAACATTTTCCTCATTTAATAATGCACAGAGTAAGTGATAGAAACAAAATTATTTCGTATTTGTTTAAGATCTTTTCCTTCAAACATGCGATGTGAAACCGTTTAAGTTGTAGAAAGGGGCTCAGAAAACTAGTCAGTGAAAAAGTATAGTGAAAGCAGCCTTGAGTAGGGACCTGGGATATATATTTTGTTGCATTTGATTATTCCCACAAAATGCTATGTGTCTAGCACCTTGTACCAAGTATTTTGCTCACTGTTGAGGAGATAGAGATTTTTAAAACACAATTGCAGCATAATAGGAGCTCAATTTCCTGGGGAGCCCATAAAAGGCATACAAATAACATTAGATATGAAGTGAAAGATGATACAGAAAGAGACACTTCTAATACTTGGAGACTGGAATAAACTGGTTTTAAATTTAGACATTCCCAGTGAGATAGCTTGTTGTCAAATGAAATCCCATCCCATTATCTTGGTTAGTGTTCTCAGAGTAGGATGGGAAAATAAAGGAACCCAGCTAGAAAAGAGAAACTTTGAAATCCCAGAGAGGGAGTGAATTTTCTATATGGGGTTCTGTGTTTTCATAGCCAATATAGTTCTCAGAAACTTCATTTACAAATAATGGATTTGGGCAAGAAGAAGCTAAGAGGTTTTTAAGATCTGATAGTCTATGTCTAGCAAGACCTGTTTCCCAACCTGTCTTACTATTTTTTCAATATATTTATCAGATTTGTTAACTTTCTATTTTATCTAAGCCATAAAAATACTCTTCTAGGCCTTAATGCTTACAGAGATATACGTGTGAATAGACAAAGTGCTATTACAAAGGGCAGAAAAATCAAATAAATTGAGGGAAACAATGCAAGAATGCCTAATTCTTAGAGTTTTACTTGAGTTGTTTTCTTCTAGGAAAGCATTATGAATCAACTGCATGGAGAGAGTACATAATTTACTTTTTGGAGCTATTTTGTGAGTACGGTGAAATAAATTAGCATAAGCTGTAGAAGAGGAAAGAAAAAAAAAGATGAATGATAAGTTATAGTGTTTTCCTGAGAACTCATTAACTTCTCTACTGAAAAGACTACACAGCTGAGTACCTTAGCTATGGTGCTTCTCCCCATGGGTAACTGGTTCAAATCCATAACATGCTGCTAGTAACCAAAGCCAAATCTAGCATATCACTCTTCTTACGTTTGTAGAAACTAAACTGATGGGCAGAGTTCAATCTCTTAAAGCCACTGTGTGTTACCAACCCATACAATGATCTTGCATTTCAAAAAAAATCAAGAGGGAGAGTCAATTCAATCTTAAAGTTGAACTTCTCTTCCTAAATATTACTAAGTCAACTAACATTGATTGGTTGTCTATACTATGCAGGTACTTACCAGTTGATGACTAGAGCACATACAAAATGAACACGTTGTTCCTTTTACAGGGTTTACAGTCCGATGGGGAAGGTAACTGATAAATACATTTGGGGGGACCCTACTTGCTCATCATGGGGACTGGTACTTGGGCACCGTGGGTTGGATATTTTACCACCCACATTTTCTTCCTTCCTTCCTTTCTTTCTTTCTTTCTTTCTCCCTTCCTTCATTTCTTTTAAAAGATTTTATTTATTTATGAGAGAGAGAGAGAGAGAGAGAGAGATCGTGCACAACAGATAGAGCACAAGCAGGGGGAGGGGTTAGAGGGAGAGCAAGAAGCAGAATCCCTGCTGAGCAGGGAGCCCACATGGGACTCAGTCCCAGGACTCTGAGATCATGACCTGAGCTGAAGGCAGGAACCACACAGCACCCCTCATCCACATCTATATCACTCTTTTCTGCCTTGCTGTAAACCCTGGGGGCGGGTGTGTGTTGAAAACAGTCAGACTGCATTATCCAGACTTCTCTGGATACCAGTTGAGGTAGGCCAATGAGTGGCACCACCAGAAACTGGAGAGCCAGTGGAAAGAGAAGGCAGGATATTTTTTTCTTGTCTGTTTTCTTATTATGTGGCTGTGGTTCTGGCAAGGGCTTAATTCCTCTACCTGTTACCACAACTTACATGAAGCAACTACTGTTTCAACATTCCTGGCCATATCTGGCTCTAGTAACACCATCTGATCCTTTGCGTTTTTAGGTCTAGGGGTGAAAATGTCATCCAGTGGCCAGAAGTCAGACGTTTCACTATCCATTGTTCATTTCCTTAAATTTGCTCGTATGTCTGCAAATGTCCCTTCATTAAACTCTCATGAATTAAATTATATTAGTATTCATCATTTGTTGGAACTTGGTGATATGGTTAGCAAGACTAAAAACATGGTTAAACTGGGAATCAAAATGAGTATTCCAAAACTTACACACAATTTTTAATTTAAATATATACATTTATACTCATCAGTCTTTTGATGTAAGGAAAGCATATTTTGCAAAATACATGCCTATTGATTAGAAATCAAACTTGCTTCTATTGCATGATGCTCCCTGTCCAATTTTTTTAATTTCAATTTCATCAGAGAGATGAAAACTTACATGTGTAAAATAAGTACAGCATCAATTTGGAATTTCTCCCACTCTTTTGTATTGCTTTTGCTCACCTAACGTAGGAACGTTTTTTTTCAACGTTCTTTACAGTGTCTTTATAAATATTCCATTTTGTTTTCATAAATACAGCTATTCTTTCTTGCTGTACTATAATTAAATATTGCATAAACACAATGAAATACAATAAATAATTGCAATGAAAAGTGCAAATGGAATAAATGGGGTTGGAAACAAACACAACATATTTGAATAAACAATGCAAATAGCAGCAACAAAGTGTCAAGACATTCTAGAGAAGTCTATTGGCTGTGTGTCTATGCTTTTACCCAGGAAATGTACAGTGTTGATTAAGCCAATATTTTGGTTAATTAGAAGAGGATTATGAGCATTTTACTGTTTAATATGAACATTTATAAATAAAATTACTAAGAATATGAAAGCATGAAAACTGTGTACCTAATAGTCTAGGAGAAGGGAAACTAGGAACTGTTCCCAAAAGTAATAAAGGAGTTAATGCCTGAAGGATGAGGAGGAGTTACTAAGGCAAGGAGAGAAGATTATTCCCCTAAAAAGAATAACATATGGAATACGTTGATATCTAAAAGGAGCACCAGATTTAGAATATGATAGTAAGTTCAGTTGAGATGTGTTGATATCATACAACTTGGCCAGTGTTTTCCCTCTACAATTAGATATTAAAATCCACCTTATAGGGATGAGTGTGGTTTAAGTGAGTTGGCACATGTAAGAAGTTTTTAATAATGGTTGTCCTATTTATGAAGTTAATCCAGGGGCACCTTGGCTCAGTCAGTTAAGGGTCTGACTCTTGATTTTGGCTCAGGTCATGATCTCAGGGACATGAGATCAAGCTCCACATCCGGCTCCACACTCAGCATGAAGTCTGCTTGAGACTCTCTCTCTCTCTCTCTCTCTCCCTCTGCCCCTTCCCTCAATCCCTCTCTGTCTCTCTCAAATAAATAAATAAATAAAATGTTTAAAAAGTTAATCCAGTCTTGCTTATATCAAAGCGAATGAGTTTGTTGGTAATTGTTATTAAAGTCCTGGAAAGACACACTATCTGTATTGCTATCCACAGCTGTTTCTCCACCAATTGGACTAGAACTTGCACCATGATAATACTTTCCCCAGATATTCTTATACCCCAGGGGGCACTCCCATGCCCCTTCTGTTAATCGGATGCACCTCACCCTAGTGAAGCATGCTCCTCACTTAATCCCTTTCTTACTGGTATAGGAATAACTGCAGAAATTGGAGCCGGGGTGGAAGGTATTGTAACCTTATGCATGGTCTATCCTAATTTATCCCTAAAGGTCACAAAAAGCCTAGAAACAATAGCTAAACCATCCTAACTATGCAAACCCAATTGGAATCTTCAGCTGTGGTCATCTTGCGAAACCATAATGGTTTAGATCTCCTAGCTACGGCCCAGGGGGTGTCTGCCATGTTAAAAGAACAACGTAGCTTTTGGGTCAATTAATCAGGACATATACAAGAAAATATCCACAGTCCGATTAAACAGTCTTCCTCCCTCTGGTACTGGGCTATGCAAGGATGGTTTTCCAGGAAAGAAACCTGGTCATACCTATCTCCTGGCTTTTTCCCTTCTATGGACCCACAGCCTCAATACTCAAGACTCCTCATTATTGCCCCCACCCTTTAATCTCTTTGTTAAATCTGTCTCTTCTAGAATGCAACAATTCTATATACAAATGATGATTCAATAAGGATTCTAGCTCTTGCCATCCCAGGATCCCCTTCCTCTAAATCCCATGGACCTGGCCATCATGGAGTTTCACTCTAATTGCCTAGCAGCATGTTAATATAATACCATGCTCTGGTCTATAACTGCAGAGAACCCCTGATGGACCAACACATTTATGCAGGGATAGCACCCCTCTCCCCCAAAAAAATCCAGCATGAAGCAGCTACTGAAGATGAGACCTCTGCTCAAATGCCAGAGATTTATTATTGTTGATCTCTCAGGGGAGAATGTAGAGGCCAATTTTAGGCAACAGGCTTAAGCAACGGAAATTTGAGCAAGGCAAATGGGCCCACAGTGACCACTAGCTAAATACACATAGGCTCCT
Source organism: Enhydra lutris kenyoni (assembly GCF_002288905.1). NCBI lineage: Eukaryota > Metazoa > Chordata > Mammalia > Carnivora > Mustelidae > Enhydra > Enhydra lutris. The sequence goes on along the minus strand of NW_019154138.1, from coordinate 12,946,036 downwards.
TAAGCAACCCACCTAGAAATGGTCATAGGCCCTAACTAACCAGCGGGCTTATTTACAACCAGGCTCACTACCCAAGATTACCAAAAAAGGGAAAATCCCATTGTTTCCATACTTCCTCACTCCACCCTATAACTATAACCCCTCACCACCTCCACGTGGCAGACAGTCGTTCCTTTGCTGTGGTACCACTGCCCCTCACAACATATTCTTCAATAAGCTTCTATATCCTTTGATCTACCTTGGGTGATCTTTTTTACTGCCCGTGCCACCAGCCCCACCCCATCAGAACACACCACACATATTACTAAAGTACAACCAGCCCCTATTGAAAATGTGGCAAATTCCAAATTTCCAATAAGGCAGCAGTTATTCATTTGGTCCTTATTCAATGTGTTACGAATAACTTAAAGTATGTAAAAACACTATAATGTTCTACAAATCTGTGGAAAAATTTAACAGTATCCCCACAATAATTATTATGATAATTGCCAACATAATATCTATTACTTCTCAGAACTGTTTCAAATATTCCTAAGTAGACCTATCATAGGGTATGCATTACATTGTTCAGTGTGACTTGGGTTGCTATCTAAATCTGCTCTGTTGTCAATAAAATCAGAGCTAAAAGTTTGATATTCAACCACTCTGGGCTTCACTTCTGCACCACCACTGGCTTCCCCTCCCATCCACTTTAATTTTGTAGCTGTGAGAAAGGCAATATCTTTCTTGTGATATTGGACTGAAAAAATCTAACAGTCTTGAGAACTGAAAATTTGTTTTGTTTTGTTTTGATTTTTAAGGCAATATACTCTGGTTAATTTTTCACTTCTGAAAAATATTGCTATGCAAATCCCTACAAATTATTCTGAACAAAATTACCACATAAATTCCCGTGTTCTTTTATTTTGCAGCATTACAGTTTGAATGTGAGACTTGGATACTGATTTTAAAATTCTTTCAGGTGAAGCTGAAGCATTAAATCCCATGTATAATGTGCTATTGGATGTCCTGTGTGTATATGAAGTTGAGAGAAGAGAGTTACACCCACATCCTACTTTGTCCAAAGAGAAGGACAAGGTTAATGTGCTTGAATAGGATTTCTAAGAGACTGAAATCTTACTAAGGTGGGGGATGTTATCTCTTAAGTATACATACTGATGAGCTTACACATGAATAGATAGGATGTCCTAGATCTTCATTAAAATAGTTTATGGCTTGACATGCAAATGAAACATTAGTAGTTTTATCTTGATAACTGAAGCTCCATGATAACTAGAATTCATTATGCTAATCTTTCTGCTTTTATGTATATTCACAATTTTCCATAATAAGTTTATGTTGTTTTTGCTTGTTTTATTTTTAAATTCACCCATGCAACTTTACCTGAGGGTCTCTTGCACACTCTTCTAACTTAGGTTGGACAGAGCAATCAAATCTCTAATTCATTTTGGATCTCTCCTGTCTTCCTCCCACCCATGCACGGGCTATACAGTCACCTCAAGCTCTACATAGGGTCTAGGTGAACTCTAGCATTAAGTTCAGGGATATAGTTACCTACCTTCTGCCTCAAGTCCAAGTTATATCCCCCATCCCCATTTGTTGGAGTTTGGCAGTGAGCATTAATGACAAGAAAATGATACTATGCTCCCCACTGGGCATGAGTCCTTATGATTTCTCTCCCCTGGGGATCTCCAAGTGAGGAAAGTTAGCTGGATTAAGGCAACATCTATATACTGGTCACTTAGCCTGACACAAACTTAATAGCACCAAACTGAACACTAAACCCAAGAAAACCGTTAAACACCTAATTTAGAGGGTTCTGACCTTACTCCTCTTGATAAGGAGTATCACACAGGCCTTCACTGATAAAGCCGTTAATTTGAGCTTTATCCCCATGTACTCTTTCAGTAGGCCCATTTTCAATCAACCCTAAAGACAAATAATTTTTCTCTAACTTAAATGAGATCTACTGCTTCTTCCCCATCCCCGCTCACACCTCTTTTTTTTTTTTTTAAAGATTTTGTTTATTTATTTGTCAGAGAGAGAGAGAGAGCAAGCACAGGCAGAGTGGCAGGCAGAGGCAGAGGGAGAAGCAGGCTCCCTGCCGAGCAAGGAGCCCGATGCGGGACTCGATCCCAGGACTCTGGGATCATGACCTGAGCCGAAGGCAGCTGCTTAACCAACTGAGCCACCCAGGCATCCCTCACACCTCTTTTAATTCAGAACTAAATTCTTCTCAACTGGACTATATTAAGAGCATAGTTACCAGACTCTGTCTTTAGTCAATTGCCAGGCTACCCATTCTCCAAATTGTATGAGGAAAGGGTGGTCTTTCTAAAGTTCAGGGCTGAATTCTATTATTCTTCTATTTAAATGGCAGGATACTTCCCCTCTCCTACCTCGGAAATACATCTTCCTCGAAGAAAGTAGTAGAATTATTTATCAAGATGCACATTGTTCCAGGTCCTGCACCGGCTCACCTATCATCACTTCTGTGCTTCAGACAAGCTCAGTTTTTGCCAGACTCAACCATGTTTCACTTTCCTATTTCTCCACATTTGCATACTCTTCCCTTCCTCATAGCCCTGCTAACACCCAAAACAGTTATATCCTGCACCCTTTATTTTGCATTATCCCAAGTTCATCAGCTTATCTACTAAACTCTTCCCTATTTTCCCTTTAAAATATGAGTCAATATTGAAATTTCTTGCACTTCAATAAGACTGGAAAATCCTTAGAGCACTAGGCAGAGACTGGACTGTGTATGTGTGTTTATGATTTGGCACATTAACATTTCCATGGCCAACACAGCTATAGGGATTCTTCACCAAGCCTTCTGAAAATCTGATTGTAAGAACAGTGTGCCACACTGCTTAAGACAAAGTCCAAGCTCTTTGGCATGGTATGCAAACTCTGCCAGGCCTGGAACCTACATGCCTCTTGAGTTCTTTTTTTCTTTAATTAAAAAAAAATTTTTTATTTAATTTTTAAATTTTTTTGTTTGAGAGAGAGGATGAGAGAGAAAGAAAGCATGAGAAGGGGGAGGAGGATCAGAAGGAGAAGCAAACGCCCAGCTGAGCAGGGAGCCTGATGCAGGATTCAATCCTGGGACTCCAGGATCATGACCTGAGCATCCACCCCTGTTGAGTTTTAACTCCAGTCAATATTGTCCTCCTACTTTAACCTTTATCAATAATAAACTACACATCTTGCCCTTCATTATGCTTGCTTGTCATTCTCCCATTTCTACCTTTGCTTACCAGCTAACTTCTACTTATCTTTGTGGACTCAGTTCGGTCCTCATTACCTTATAAAGGGTTTCATCACCTTTGTTCATGCAGATCCCTTTCCAGAGACACCATTCCAGGTCTCTCTTACTGCCTAACAGTTACATTTTTGAGATGCATCTTAAATTGGAAAATATGAAATCTTTCTTTGATGAGCTGACACCAACCTGCCTCCTCTATTTGTTTACATCAAATTTTATAAGGTTGTGTGTGTGTGTGTGTGTGTGTGTGTGTGTAAAATCTTTAAAAATATATTCTCCTCAATGAGTAGGCTTGTCTCTGGGTCAAAGTTGTGCTAGCCACTCTGCTAGACAGTTGCCATAAATAGTAGGATATTAAAAGGCCTGAACCTTATTCTGTCTTGGCCGATGGCCATCTCTATCATAGACAATCCCATTTTTGGTTGCTGTTTTTGTTTCTAACTCTTGACTGTAACCTCTGTCAGTATGAAGAAAGATAGATAAACAATAGCCCTACTAAGAGGACTGCTCACAAGTACTTGCTTTCTCTCATTTTAGCCTTGTGGAGGATAGATGGGGGAAGGCCAAGGAGACCCCTCATTAAACAATGGAAAGTAACTTGAGGAAGTGACATTTGGCGTAGAGGAGTCATCACCTAAGGCAAATATCTGGTGGTGAAATTTCCACTGATATCATCAAACACATCCAATCAAGTCTTTGTCATTGCAGAGAGTACCAACCAGCTGGAATGTAGGTAACTACTTAGCAGTACACTGAGGCTGACAAATGCTTTGAGAAAAGAAGCACTGGGATACGGAAAAATGTGCAAGACTGAACTTATTTCTCTTTTTTGAGGCCATCCCAGTGACTCATTGGAATTGGCCTCAGAGAAAGAAAAACAAACACTATAAAAATATAATTTTGAAAAAATATATATATATAATTGTGTGTGTGTGTGTGTGTGTGCACGTGGTTACCTAATGTTTAGAACTGAGTGTCATCCTTGCTTATATATGAAAGGAAAGAAGACCAGATTTGATGACAAAATGATAAATAAAAGCCCCAGTTCTGCCGCTTTACTCTTGAGTAACCTTGAATAAATCATACCACCTCTGGGAACGTGGGTTTCCCTGGCTGCAAAATGTAAGCACTGATACCTGACTTGACAGAGTCTAATGGTCATGAGAGGTTCAATTACAACAATTAAAAGGAAAAACACTCTGTAAACCATCAAGAACTATGTGGATTTTGTTATTGCTATTGCTGCCCTATAAGCCAGCCCAGGAAATCTGGGCTTGAGCAGGATAAACCTTGGTATAAACTTGTATGACTAAACAGATGGGTGGTTCCAGACATCTAACTTTCAAAAAGCTCCCTGCATGTTCACACTCAAGTTTTTCTTATTTTAAAGGTTTGGCCTTCTCTTCCCTGAAAGGATGAGTTTAGAAAATTAAATCATTGCTGTTAGATTTTGTCTAGGGCTTTTTGGCAGTGAAATTTTCATAGGTAAACATGAGACAAGCACTGGAACAAGCCGGAGTCTATCTTGGGACCAGTCGTGTGCACCATCAATGCTCTGTCCAATTCCAACCCCCAGGGACTTCCTACCTGTTCTCTGTGGTCTTCTGCAATCTGCCTGTCTTCCATCTTGCCCTGCAAGTTTCTTATAGGATAAGCGTTTGTGTATCAGAGCTGCTTTTGTCTGAAAGCACAGACATTAGAATTGTCTTATTATTTATAATCCCCCTACATCCAACCAGGGATAGCTCAAATTCAATGACAGACTAATTTAGGACTATGAAAGCCCAGCTTCCTTTCCCAGAGTTTGGACACTCCAGAGCTCACCTAGGTATTGATTTGGCTGAGGCTGGGACCATGTCTAAAATGTCATCCTTTGTTGGGCTTCGTCCTCATGCCAAATATTGCCCATTTCCTCTTGTCCTATTTCCTCCACTATTTTACATCTTTCTGTTAGAAGCATTTTCTTAATAAATGACCCTCATTTCTACTTTGGGGATATCTAACCAAAGGCAAATCCCTTTAATTTTGAGAAGTAAAGATAGAATATGCTCTAAGCAGTTGGCTGAGGACCCCCCAGAATGGATTTGTTGGAGTAGATGGGAGAAAAATGACTACAGAATAGAGACAATTAGTTTGGTAACAACAGAGGCATTATCTCCAGAGTTTCCTCGTTTGAGACCATATTGAATGAAACCTAGTGTTATTAAGTAGTAACTAAATAACTTCTCTGTGATATTTACTGTAACAGGCATTGAGAGTATATAAGACATGATTTATCAGACTATAAGAGAAGGCATATTACTTGACAGTTGGACAAACTAGAATTTTATATTGTACTTAAAAATTAATATTGTCTCTATAATTTATAAAGTGTGAAGAAACTTACATTTATCCACCATAAATGACTTTACATCCATTATCTCATTTAATTCTTCTCACAACCCTGTGAAGCAATTATCGTTTCCATCTAAAGATGAGGTGAATCACGTAAAAGCAATACAATACAACAACTTATGCAAAAATACACAGACTATGGGACTGATTTACTACAACCCAAATCAAGTGTACTTCAAATCCTTGCTCACTGTACTAGGCTATGGAGTTTCACAGAGCAGAACACAAGAATCTCTCAAAAACAAACAGGTGGCACCAATCTATTTTCTAAGTGATTTACTAAGTTACTGGATGAGGAAAGATTAAATTTTAGCTCCATTACATTGAATGGTGCAACCTCCTTGCATTCACATGCATTGCACCGAGACACAGATGTGGGCATGCATTTCAGCATTCTTCTAGTATTTAGCGGTATTCGGAGCATGGAAATTTCATCCCTTCCACCTCTTCTGTTCTGAAGCAAGGACTCCAGAAGAACTGGCACACAGATGATATGGTCTATGAATATAAAACATAGCCTCCATCCTCAGCCTAGAAAAGTGAAATGGTTATTATCATTTCATTAGTTATAGAAGAAGACAGAATTAGTTCCAAATCCCAACTTTGACACCTACTAGTTATGGGATCTTGTATGAGTAAAACTGGGTGGTCCTAAGATTTCATTATAGGTAAAAAAAATAGTCTGCGAAGACTCTTAGGAATTGTTACTATGTTTAAGACAATATATATGTCTTAACTAAGAGAATTAAAAGAATACATACTTGCCGAATAAGGACACTATCTGAGAAAAATGTATGCTTAAATAATACACATTGTTAATTTCCTCTTCTCAGGAAACTCAGAAATGGGTATTAAATCATAGTTATTTATGTTCTGGGTCAAATAAAAGATGAGAAGTTTCCTGGCTATGGAGACATGGGCAAGGTCATGAGCAAGTTCAGAAAAGGGTAAGGGCACTCGGGCTGGAATTGTGAGCCCCCTTGGAGAGGCGGGTTTTACACAAGGTTTGTCTGAGACTTGGGGTACAATATATGTGTTAGTTGTGAGTAATTTCCAATCTGTCAGTTAGTTATCACACAGAAGGAATGGAAAACAAACTGCCTACTTTGTTTTGGGGACTGGGAGAGTTTGTTCACATTTTTAAGCAATTAGGACAGATACTTAGGATCTACAATCACTTTGCAAAAATAAAAGAGAGTTTTCCTAGACATATTTTCAGAGACTTAAATTTCAGGAGTTATATGACAGAAATGAAGTCTAACACACAAGAAAGGAACAAAACAAAACACAACAAAACAAAACTCTGCTTCTTTGATTGTCCACTGAACAAAGGCCAAATGTGACAAGGAGGCAAAGGACATTCTTTCAACTCCCTTGAAGTAAAAACCTTTTGTGTATTTTCTGGATTTATTTGAACAAAGAAAAAAAAGAACTGAAATGAGACAAGGGATGAACAGTTTGTTTACTCCAATGGCTGTGATATACTGGTGCCATTTTTCATTTAATAATCCACATAGAGAAACAATTCCTCTTTGTTCTCTTCTCCTACCCACTGAAGAGCCCAAGACCATGCCCTAAGAAGATTAGTAGACCTTGACTTTGATTCATTCACAAGGCTGTAATTGGGCAACTTCAAACCTGATTAAAATCTTTCTGTGGTACTTGAAGGCCCACTTCTGTACAAAGGCTTCTGTTGACTCCTTTCTAAGAGGGCATTCATCATCACCACCTAATGATGGAATGCATTGGTGTGATCAGAAAATTCAGCATTAGGATCACTCTTCAGTTTTGAAACACATGCATAGTTTAATATTCTTTGTGAAACAACACTAAGAGTGAGTCAGACAGGGCATTTTGCTCCCTGTATTTCACAAGATTACTAAAAGATCAGGCATAGCCTACAACTCAGGAATCCTGTTTTTAACACAGGGTTCTACATCCTCCCCACTATTCTATAATTAGGTGCCTCAATACCCTTGACCAAGAAATTGATCAAGGGTAAAGAAGAAGGACTCTTCCCCTTATAATGCCTCTTTTCGTCTCTTCCCCTTATAATGCCTCTTTTCATGATAGTGAGTGAAGGAAAGAGAACTGTTAGGCTATTAGCCTCTCTCTGGCAGGATTCTCTAGCAACGAGCTCACCTTCCTCCCCCACATTTCCCCATTGTTCATTTTCCTAAATGTTCCCTCCTCCCTGTCTCTTCTTTGTAGAAGATAACAAAGGCTATCAATCTCCCAACACTGTTCAGATACTTTCTTGGCAGTTAGGAATTAGACTTATTTACATGGGTTTCTACAGAGTCCAACACACTTTCTCCAGAATCACTCTCCCTTCATTTTTGTTTAGTAGATGCATAATTATCTTTCTTCACCATAACAGAGATAGATGAAAGTTATACATATAATTTTTTAAAATACAAAAAAGAAAAGAAAGATTAATCAGTCCCAACATCCAAAAATAGTCAGTTTTTTCTAATAATGTTATTCATAGTTCTATTACAGCTGAATATTATTGTGCTGTATACTGTAATGTATATACCATACATATGTAATATATAATACATATTATATACTATATAATACATATAATAATACACAATATAGATATACAATGCTTGTATGTATACATTCACACACACATATATATGCACACTAATTTTTTTACCTAATATACCAATAATGTTTGAGATTCTTTATAATATTGTAACATAAAAAATATGATAATATAATTCATAAGTTAAATTCACCAAAACTTATTTAACCTCAAAGTCAAATAATAGTTGATTATTACATAGTCTTTGTTATAAATATATTACTATCTGTGAACCTTTATTGGTGCATATGTATGTATGTTTCTGAGTGTGTGTATGTGTGTGTATCATATATTTGTGAAATACCATATACTACATATGTACATATATACTTTTGTATAGTGTATATATAAATAAGTCTCTAATATGTATATTATATATGTATATTATATAATACATATAATATATGTATCTCTAAATATTATATATTATAGGTATTCATGTCTTAAAAATGATTTCTTAGCTTTAAGACCATGACATCTTTAGGATCCTTGATACATAATCCCATAGACATATAAAAGGAAATTTAATAACCTCCATCATGTTTCTTGTGGAATCTACCATATATTTCTTTATCTGTGTTAAATACCTCAGTTGAAATTTCTGTGCGGAAGCATGTTTGGGATAGTCTTGAATGTTCTAGAACTTGCCCTATTGAGTGCGTACATCCCAAATGAACTGGTTTTGATAATGATTAACAGGTTCATGTATTTTGTGGTGATGGTGGGGAATATGTATTTCTATATTATCTATTTTGTTTTTGGGACCCCCCCCCAGCCTTCAAAACATCAATAATTTTTTATATGTGCTTTGTCATAATGACTTTGACACAGTCATGCAAACACACAGAGAATGTATCATGCTCCCTCACTCCCAATCCATACACACCTAAACAGAAATCTCAATTTTATCAGAACCCTGCTTATATAAACACCCCATCAGATCCACCCATCTACTTCAGTTTTGACATATCCTTCAGAGAGCACAAAGCGTTCTCAGACCTTGAGGTCTTTAAAAAATGCTCAGGACAGCAGGGTTCCACGTAGCAGTCAGCCATAGATGAAACTCTCTCTGGCAGGAATATAAACTTGGTATATTATTTATTTTAAGTAGTTTGTTGGGAGGTTATTTGGTTCAGTATCATCACTCACTGTTTACTGGGGCTGGAACAGCTGAAAAATTAGTATCACTCAATTTTTAGAGTATTACAAAGGAATTCATTATATATACATGTATAGTTTCAGTTCAGTTTCTAAAATATATGATGTTAAATGTTTAATATAGAAACAATAAATGACCATCTAGGCAGGATATTGAAAGTTAGATCTTCTAAAATAAAAGCTTCTGAAATACCATTAAACTGAATGTGAGTATCTATCTACCATCCGTCTATAGCGTAAGATACACATCCATCCACAGAGCCAATCACTGACATTCACTTATACACAGTATTTTTTGTACTCAAAAAAGTACTTAAGATAGGCACCAAATTGAAACATTTGTTTTTTCTCTCTTTCTAAATAATGAACTCAGGGGCGCCTGGGTGGCTCAGTGGGTTAAGCCTCTGCCTTAGGCTCAGGTCATGGTCCCAGGGTCCTGGGATCGAGCCCCACGTTGGGCTCTCTGCTCCGCAGGGAGCCTGTTTCCCTCCCTCTCTCTCTGCCTGCCTCTCTGCCTACTTGTGATCTCTCTTTCTGTCAAATAAATAAATAAAATCTTAAAAAAAAAATGAACTCAGTTCTTTGAGAAATGGAAGTGTTTTATTTGACTTATCCCTAGAATTGAATGCAAGTCCACTCACATAGTAAATACTCAGTAAACAGTTTTTTGAAATCAATTAACGAAGGCAGGGAGGAATTAAGGAAGGCGCTAATCCTAAATGCACAGGAGAGCCTCCCCAAACATTCTTAACTCCAAACGCCAAAATTGAGAAACCTTGTTTTAGATGGAAGCATAAAGAGCTTGTAAGAAAGAGTTGAACAATTAACACCTGGCTCTTTGATTAAGAGAGATTAATAAAATATTTGCCATCTTTGGAAGAAGTTATAAAGCTTTCCAGAAGAAAAGAACAAGAGTAATTTTGTCCAGATTTTAAAATGTTGGAGCTATGAATTGGTGAGTCCCAAGAATACCTGAGCCACTGGATTGGATTGGGTTGGTATACGCTTTGTAAAATGTGGCTGTCTGCACCACTGCTTTCCACATATCATTCTCTGTAAATCAGCCAGTACAGAGAAGTTTCTGTGCTCCATTTAATTGCCCCAGTCAAGAAGATATTATAGAAGTAAAACCTCACAGGGAGTATGTTGGCACTTACCTAGACTCCTGAGAGGCAATGACCTTTTAAGTTTCCAATAAAATGGCCTTCATTTTAACCAGTTTGTACTGCTTTAGTCTTTAAAAGAGAATGAGACTATGAACAGTCCATTTTCAATGAAATTAACAAATAGAACACTTCTCCAAGAGTTGGTTAGAGCTAGGTCTCTCAAGCTACATTAATTCAACCTAAAGCATTCTGTGCTTGTCTTCTTTTATCTAATTATTAGAGAATCGAGTTCCTTAATGTTGTGGGGAAATACATGAGTCTTCTACCTTCCTTTAGTCTTCCATCTCCAGGAAAAAGATCTTGATGACTTTAAACTTTCCTCAAAGTGACTTTAACTTGTCTTCAACCATCTTGGTTATGCCCTTAGAAACCATTCCACTTTCTGTCCATCTTTTAACTGTTGAAGATAGAAACTGGTTGTACACCTTTTATTTTAAAAAATAAAAAGCAGGTGCCTGGGTGGCTCAGCGGGTTAAGCCTCTGCCTTTGGCTCAGGTCATGGTCTCAGGGTCCTGGGATCAAGCCCCACGTCAGGCTCTCTGCTCAGTGGGGAGCCTGCTTCCCCCCTCCAACCCCCGCCTGCCTCTTTGCCTACTTGTGATCTCTCTCTTTGTCAAATATATAAATAAAATCTTTAAAAAAATAAATAATAAATAAAAGAAAAAAAAGAAAAAGCAATTCTAGACCCCAGTGTTCTGATGGACAGCCCATGACAAGTTGATACATAATGTGATCCTCTTTGCAGATGTTATAGAACGTAGTTTGATTTAGCAACAAGGATACATTCTCTGGAGAGAAGAGGATAAGGATTTGAATCCTAATTCTACTACTTAATAGCTATGGTGAGGCACATGAAACCCATGAGTGCCTATGTACCCAACTGTAAGACAGGATGATTATTCTACCTACTAAGCTTTCCAGAAGAAATGAAGGGCAAACTGCTTTATTCAAAGTCCACTGATTTTAATATAAAACCCGTCTAAGAATACCCTCACAAAAACATCCAGAATAATTTTGACCAAATATCTGGGCACCATGGCCCAGCTAGGTTGGTACAAAATTACCCTTTACAGCCACCTTCACATTCTGACCATTCCTACTCTTAGGTATGCATCTAGGTAAAATGAAAGCCAGTGTTTACAAAGAAATCTCTATGTAAATGTTTACAGTTATTTTATCCATAATTGTCCCCAATTTGAAACAAGTCAAATATCCTTCAAATGATAATGTATCCTTCAAAAGAATACTACTCAGCAATTAAAATGAAAGAAAAATGGTATTAGAAGCAGCAAAATGAATTGCTCAAATGAATCTCAAATTTATTGTGCTAAATGAAAAATGCCAGAGAAAAGACTACCTAGTATAAACTCCATTTGTATGACATTTTGAAAAAAGAAAAATAGAAAGAAAAAAATTAGATCAGTAGTTAACAGCGGCTGGGATAGAAGGTGTTCATCTCAAAGGGAAGGAAATGGACCTGTTGTGGGGGGAATGCTGAAATGCATATCCTCATGTTTCACAGCTGCAAGCATTTGACAAAACCCAAATAGTAAATTTTACTGTATTATAATTTTATTGCAATAATAGTTTTCAAGTTAATTCTGCAAAATGAAATCAGTACACCTTTAACACATGTTAAATGTGTTATATGTTAATATAATGTGTTAAAAATATGTTATATAATCTTACCTAAATATAGTTTCTGCAACATAACTAGATAAAACTCAGTGATACTAGGACCACAGGATGAAAACTGTCAGTCCCTTTGCTTTCAAATCCATTTTACTCAGAAAAGTCAGCACTGCCATGTACAAATACTCAAACTAAAAAGGAATTATATGTGTAGTTCTACTATTTTTAATCACTCATGTTCTTATAGCTTCTAGTTTGAAAGTTATCCCCCATGTAAACCTTTTTCCTATTAATTTCTTCCAAAGAAAACATGAATTGCCTTGGCCAGTCTTTTAAGAACTTTCAACTTCAACTTACATGCTTTTATATGCAATAGGTATTAAACGCTTGCTGTTCATGAGTGCTACATAGTCTCATTAAGTCATTTACTGCTAACGACAAACGTTCAGGACAACTAGATTCTTTATCCGGAAAACAGGGAGAGTAATGTTTGAAATGTTTATCTTGCTCAAGATCTTTTAGCTAATAATCTAATGACCCAGGAGGTTTACCTAAATTTGACTAAAGATTCCAAAATATTTTTCTTCGAAGTTTCCCAAAAAATGTTCTAAACTAGAGCCACAGACACTTGGATTCCTAAATTCCTCAGCTGGTTGCACAGGTTAGAACAACCTCCCAGAAAACTTTCTCAAGATAAGATTGCATCCAAATTTACAAGTAAGATAGAGGTAAATGAACAGTGGAGGCCAGCCTTCGCAGAACATGTTTTCTGACGTCTTGTATCAGAATCTTCGTAACACCTACAAAAAGAGATACAGGAAAAGTGGCATGAAAGTCAGCCACATAGCATTGCTTATGTTCTTTCCAAGACCATTTGTACGAATCTAGAGTCTCATCAGTTAAATGCATCAACTTTTCCAAATGGAGAATGCAACTGTTAATAATTTATTCACACAATCACACACAAAGGGACAAAAGAAGTAAAACTCTTCATTGCTTTGAAAACAAGCAAATTCTGTTCATTGTAGTTTTGTTTGGGCAACAATGTGATATATCTTTTTCCCAAGCTATGCTAGTACCTCAGAACAGAGTTGGAAACTCTGTATTCAAAGTTAGTATAGTAAATTGCCAACAAGATAGAGTCTTCCAAACAAGAGGATTCTTATTTATGGCAGATAACTGTGGCCCACCCCCTGGATTAGATATCCACTTCCAGTAATGACACTAGGCAAATACACAGAACTCTACGTGCTTCCCTTCACAGTAAGACAATAAGTATTGACCTTGGTTGGTCATGTCATCAGAAGCAAATGGCCAAAAGAGACTGGAAATCATAGTGAACCTGCTAGCTTCCAGTCATGCCAGGTATCTCTGTCAAGATATTCTATAGAATGCCATTAGTGCAACAACAGGGAGACAGAAGTCAACAGACAAGCAATAGGGGTCACTCATGAAAGCCGAGAAGAAAAGTGAAAATTACAGTTTTGACATTAGTAAGTGGGAATAAATAGAGAGGCTTTCAGAGTGGTGTTTGTAAGCAGGGAACAGGTAATTGCATATAATAAATGCCCTGGAATTGTCATTCTTGGGTAGTATGCCCTTTCTCTATTTCATTGCCTCCTTTGGATATTTTGTAAGATTTGTTCATTCTCTAGTCTTAGCACTCTATATAGATAATGAAGCCTCACACTTAACAAAGAATCACTCCTGGAAACTGGAATTTCCTTCCCCTGGCAGGAAGAAGCAAAACTTCTTTTGAATATATATTTGATTCCATACATTTCTGCAGTATAAATTCCCAGGTCATTTATTCAAACACACTTTTTTGGGTTCTTGTGTCAGCTCCTGTGATGGTACTACCGGCCGTTGGGTTCTCTAATGTTCAGTGGAGAAAAGGAAAAAAGAACCAAGATTTACTTAAATCGTACATCAGGCATAAAAATCACACATCAGACGCTATACATGATGCTTTTTGTTATATCACTCATTATTTCATTAATCATAACTAACAGACAATTCCAAACCCTACAGTTTGGAATTATTATAAAAATAGAGAATAGAACATAAAGGTTAGGATATTTATGTTATTACTTACTAACACCTATGTGTCCTACTTCTTGTTAATGAATAAACCAACATGATCATTGAGGGTAGAGACCTTCCAAAATTTCCTTGTCTACCATACTTTGTGTTGACTTAATTTTGGGCTGGCTGCCTTCATGGTTGCAAGAAGGATGCCTCAATATTAAGCGTCACATCCAGACGTGACGAATCCATGGGGAAGAAAAACAGCATTGTCCAGGATAAAATCCTTTCTCAGGAACCTTTGGCATCTTTTTGAATTGGGGAGAATTATATCACAGGCATGTTACTAAACCAGTCATGGTTTAGTTTTGTAATGGAATAGGAACATGATATTTGACTTCAACTAATAAAGGTTAACCTCAGAGAAAGGCTGGACTGCTTGGGGAAGGGAAGACACCAGAACAAAACCGAGACTTTATAATGAATGAGAAGGCACAGACAATCAGTATATTCTAGAATCAGTGATTCTTTTGACACTGACAACACAGAGCAACTAATGACCTGTATGGGATATGGAAACCTAAGAAGCACAGATACAAGTATTTAGTGTAGTCTCTTTCGCCATTATGATATTGTCCCCAGTGTTTTTATTCTATTTGACATGATGGTTTTAAGCAAGGGTTTGAAGGGTGAGACTTGCATTACTAAGTTGCCACTGTGGCCCATTAAACATTGGAAAAATCTGTGTATGAAAATGTCATTCCTTGGGGCACCTGGGTAGCTCAGCCGGTTCCCAGGGTTCTGGGATAGAGTCCCACATCGGGCTCCCTGCTGAGTGGAGAGCCTATTTCTTCCTTTCCCTCTACTGCTCCCCCTGCTTGTGTGCACTCTATCAAATAAATAAATAGAATCTCAAAAAAAGAAGAAGAAAAGAAGGAAAGAAAACATCATTCCTCTCAGGCCATGTACGTTGACTTCAGTGCTTTGTGGTTTGTTGGGAAAAACATAACAAATCCAAAGCCTGGTCACTAAAATGAAAACCTTACTGGATCAACAAAAATAGATACAGAACAACAAAAATACAATATGTGGTTAACCACAGACCACACAGTCCCTTCTGCTTAGCTCTGTTAACATCTGGAACTCTTCTCTCCATCACTGCTACTCTATTGGCTCTGGTTTAGTAGTCGATCATGTGAATGTGGAGAATCCTTGTGAGGCTAACACATATTTCATGAGTCCACATAGAAATCAAGCTTCCCAAACCCATTACATGCCTATCCCTCTTTGTGGGAGAATGAAGTGTTGAGTTTTTTTATACGCATCTTGAACAATCGAAGTGTGCCATTGAAGACTAACTCTCGGTCTAAACATGGTGCTCAATCAATCTCTTAGCCAGCAGAGAGGGAGGTGGCAAAGTCAACTCTTGCTGGACTTCTGACATGTCAAAAGGCAAACATAATTTAGATGAGGTTAACCTTTTGTGAATTTGTGAAAATTTGTGAAAATCACAAATGTGACCCTAAAGGATCACATAAAATTCTTGTAGATGCATGATCTAATGGGAGAGATTTGCCCAATTTGAATTGTAGTTATAAAACAGTAATGAATTTAGCATGGCCAATGGACTTTTGCTATCTGGGTATAGTGTTAAGAAATGACTATGTTGACTTCACAACTTCAACACAGCAAGTAGAAAATACAAAAAAATTTGGGTTTAAATCCTGACTATTTCATTGATTAATGGTTCTATGACTTGCAGACAGTATTACCTAACTTGCAGGGTTGTTTGAAGATGATAGATAATGCAAGAGTAGCCTTAATATAATGTTAGAGTACAGTAGAATTAAAACTTCAGAGAATCTGTGGATACAAAGACAGGTATAATTTAGTGTGCTAATCCTGTCCTGATTGTCCTCCCAGCTATATGTCTTGTGTTCTCCTGCTCTCCTGTGCATTACCGGTAGACTTACTCCTAAAGGCTACATTTCTCTACTCCTCTGCCAGCTTGTCTCTGCCTGATTTCAGTCTTTGTAAAGCTTTATTAGGAGAAGTGAAAACAAGAGCAAATGAAAACCAAATGCAATATGGTTTCCTTTGTTGGATCCTGGAACAGTAAAAGGGCATTAGTGGAGAACTAGTGAAATCCATATAAAGTTTGGAGATTAGTCAACAGTAATGTACCACAGTTACATTTGTTAATTTTATTAGCGGAGATCTGGTGAAGGTTATATGGGAACCTTCTGTACTATCTTTCAGATTTTTCTATAATTTGAAATTATTCAAAAATAAAACATTTACCTAAAAATTTAGTAAATGAAAGGCAGGATGCTTATCTTACAACCCTTCCCCCAAACCCTTATCAAGAAGCTTCTCCATCAGTGGGGTATTTCTTCCATGGCTCCAGCACCCAGTGAATGACACACCTGTCTCCATTTTCCTCTGGAATATGTTAATATGTTAATCTTTCTTTCTTTCTTTCTTTCTTTCCTTTTCCTTTCAAACTTGGGATGAACTTCAGAACCACAGTCTCGGTGACTTGGATTCTTTATTATTTCTGGGTTGATGGGATTCGTAAAGATAGACTCACAGTAACCATAAACCTTAAGATGATCATAAACTAAACAGTAAATAATCTCTTTAGACTCCTGGAAAGCTCAATTTGAAGTAACCTGTACAGCCTCTTCCTATGAGCTTAATATATTCAATTTAAAATATAATAAGATGGTTTCCTAATGAGCATCGATTAAGAACCAGAAGAGTTAGTTATAGAATTTTATTATTCAAGGATATCTGATAAGAAAGCTTATATTCTTCTATATAAGGGGAATATATTGACATGAAGACACAATATGTCTTTTTATGGAGTAGTCTTTTATGGAGACAGAGTAAATAAGACCAAACAAGGCAGAGGGCAATTAAGAAGTGGTGCTCACTTCTTCATATGTGATTCTCTTCTCCTCCATGTTTTTATTAACCTTAGTGCCTGATCAAACTCTGTCTTACCGAAGTATTTCATACATTCTAATTGGTCCACTCATTTTATACCCAAATTTTGCATTCTGTCTTTTTTGCATATATTCGTGCTGATAATTGTACATAGCTCAATCTATTTCCAACATCTTACTGGGCATCATACTTATTTGATATTAAGTTAATAATATTTTATTATTTTATTCTTCTGTTATTGCCATCACCTGTTTATATTGTGTTTCTCCAAATAAAAACACCATAAATCTGTTCAAAGAACTAAGGTGGATAGTCGAAATTGCTAGGTTCTCAGAGCTCCGGGATCACCATTCACCAGACAAGTTCTAATTATTCTTGTCATGGACTTTTCCTATTCCTCTGGAGCCTACAAACAATTTTCAATGACTGTCACACTAGCAACAGGGGGGAAGCACAATGATTCAGCATCAGCACAGCTCCCTGCTGTCATGTCCTTACCCTAGCTAATGAGCACCCAGTTGTGGAAAGAGCATGGGCTCAGAAATCAGAGTGTCCTAGTTTTTAAGGCATTAGAAATGGGATCTAAAACAAGTCTCTTTAACCCCCAGTTTCTTCATCTGTGAAATGGGATGAGATTTTATAGCTCTTAGTAAATTAAACAGGGGTAATTTAAAACAAAACTACACAGTGCTTGAGATATGGTCAATATTCAGTGCTCATTAATTTCTTGTTATATGTAGAATAATCCAGTGTATTCCTAACCCCTTGTTCCAGGATCCAATAAGAATATAGCAAATAAACATAAAAAAAAAACACAAAATAATTCTCACATAGTATTATATAGCTGGTTCCTCTAAACATCCCATAATTTCTCATCATGTCAACTTGTAGCCATGATTCTTAGGCTTCAAGGACCCCGATTCCTGTGGAAATGTTTTGGCTCTAACTTGAATTCAACTTCTATCTGCCAAATGCTTTGGTTTCTTTATTGGTAGGAAAGGAAGTAGGCATGAATCAATATTATAATGAAAAGAGATAGAGAGTCTGGCCAATGTGGGTTTGACGCTTGCCCCTGCCAATTGTTATCGGAGTAACTCTAGGATAAGTTTGTTCATTTATAAAATTATAATAATAATACCTGACAGAGTATTTATGAGTATGAAGGGAACATGGGAAGAAATGAATGAAATCTTTGACACAGCAAGATGTGGCCAAATATGTTAATAGTAGACTCAATTGATGATATTTATTTTTGTTATTACTGAAGTTATTTTCCTGGTTCTTCATTTTTCAGGGGGCACTTGCAATTAGATGGTTAGACAGTGAGATGTATCCTAGATACTCCGCATCTGATACTTCTCTCCTACACCAGAGTCATGATCTACCACCCCTTCCTCCTGCAACTGGCATGTCTTCTCACCATACCATCCCCTTTTTAGCCAACCACACTGCCACTCTCCTTAGTTAGTAGACCATTAGTTCATAATTTCAGGCCTGAGGAGGAAATGAACCTGCTATGCCTTTGCTAACTATTTTTTATTTTTATGTTTTTATATTTTGACTCTACTTCCCTAGCTCATGATTCTCGTTAGTTTCCTATACCTATAGTTTACTTCCTTTGCATTTAACTCCAAGCTTGGCTTGCAATTGCTATCATGCAACTGTGTGTGGTAAGAACCCATTGCAGGAAACAATGTGGACAACTTTGACATCCTAATTGGTCTAGTAACCTACTCTCTAATTCCTGCATGAAGAAACGAGCTTATGGTTTCAACCTGACTGCTCATAACACCATTTCTTTCAGGAGTTGTCTTTCTTTCCTTATATTCCCAATTAAGCTGTATATCCCCATATAGGTCACAGGTCAGTCGTAGTCTCTCTTATCAAGAAAATTTATATCATATAACTGGTTTGATGAGACAAAAGGTTTGGAAAGTAAATTATATGGAGTTTCAGAGGCTAAGGTGCAGGCTACATCAGAATTCATTCACTAATTCACTTATACTTTTTAACAAATATGCTTGAATACTTCCAATAAGATAATCCAAATAAATTCAGAGAAGATAGAACAAGACTCGTAATGTAGAAAAGCTGGATTCATATCTTGCTTTGACCCCAGGGAACAGACTTGAGCACCAGTCCCTTGCATTAAACAAGAGGAATTAGAAACACGGTATTTAACATGTTTCCCAAGAACTAGTATACTTAATAAATACTGTTTCTCTTTATTTTTGTTGTTATTTTCTTGCCAAAGGGAAATAGATGGGCCATATTTAGAATAAATGAAAAGCTCTTCATTTTACCATTATTAAAATAAGATTAAAATACTATTCACTTTGTGCTCTATAATTATTATAATTAATACTTATCCCCACTAAGTATTAACTAGGGACCATGGCTTCGGTGAACTTGACTACAGATGTGTCAAGAGAGGTCTTTGCCCTCTCATTCAGCAGTTGTATATTTGTATGAAATGGGATGATGATGAGTTTGGTAAATATTATTTCTGAGTGAAACTGTAGGCACTTAGAAAGGAAACTGGAGTTGAAATTTGGCAGATGAGTCATTTTTGAGACCTCTGTGTTGACAGAGGAAGGATCAGGGTGATATAACAAGGAGGAAACCCAAGCACTTAGTCCTCTCATCACCACAGAGAATTAGAATCATAGTAATGGTTTATAGATCCACGAAATAGCTGTCTTAGCTTTTAGAATACTACATTTTCGATAAAAACAACAACAAAGCAATAACAAAACAAAACAAAACAAAAACCATGGACAAGCAGAACTATTGACTCCTGAGGTCTCATCAGTTTGCTTACAGACTAAAATTTTTTAAATGCCCAATCTAGGATGACACAGCCAATGTAATAACCTGACAATCTGAAGAAATGTTAGATATCTAGATGCATTGTACCTAGTTTTGGAAATTACACTGTAATAGTACATACTGGTTTTCAATGTATGGAGGAGATTTTATCTGTGGATGCTCCTATAGACTCTTCATGTTCCCCAAAAATTCAGGTGTTAAGTCCTTATTCCATGTGTGACAGTATTTGGAGATGGGGCCTTTAGCAGAAGGAAGACGTATAATTTAAAAACAAAGAAATGTGAAAAAAAAATGATGTACTCTGGCATATACCATTTGTCTATAGTAACTATTCTATGATTGTAATTCTCTACTTTTTTCTTTTCTGTAATAGGTAACTTAAAACGCATCTCATGATATCCTCACCAAAGACATTATTATTATACCAAACCCTAATGTATAAATTCTATTTCCTTACTAAACGCTCATCTCACCCACCCAAATCTTAAACCATCTTCCCTATCTTCCTAATTACCATAAAAATCCAAAATCATAATTCTATTTTTAACATCCTAAATAGTCTTGTACTTTCCTATATTACAAAATACCCTGGATAATAGTGATATTGAGGACCTAACTAGGAGAGACTATTGTATTATCAATCCCACTGTTTCTAGGACTCCGACATAAGAGAAGTCAGTCGGATTTCAGGCACAAAGACAGAAAAAACTCTATGTCCCTCAGTTATGTACAGATAATTCAATTATCTATTAGAAGATAGACTGATAGCTACGTGGTGACATTAGTAATGAAAAGATTAGAAAACCCAACAAAGAATAGTGAGGGATCCCAGAGATTAGCTACAGAGGGAGGACATTCAGAGCTGCGTGTTCATAGCAGGAGTAGGTATATCAGAGCCCACAGTACAGTCAGCCTAAAGGCACCAGAGCCAAGGCAAGGGTGTTTTAGTGTGAAGAGCAACCATGGAGGGTGGCGCCATCTGGTGGGAACCGGATCCAGATGAGCTGGGTAGCCCCTGTCAGAGGCAACACAGGAAACCAAAGGAGAGGTAAGAAATAACCATCACTTCTCTCTCCCTTCCAAACTTCTGCCAATGTGTCTTGTTGAATCAAGAACATGAAAAGCCAGAGAAAAGGGGATTCTGGCAAAAACTGTTACAATGAAAAGAGAACAGAGTAAGAGAAGGACAGGTAATACAGTGAAGGTATGTGGACCATTCGTTGGCACACTCTCTAATCTACCCTATAGAAGGAATGCATACTCATTAGTATAACAATTCCATTTGACTCTGACGTTATCCTGTCAATGGCTTTCCCTTTACATAGCTATTAAATGTTTTGGCTGGTCTTATCTCCCACTTGTTTCTATTCTGAAGATTATACTCCAGAATTACTCATACTTGCTTTTGTAATATTTTGCAACCATAACATACGCTGCTTACATCCTCAGCTGGGCAGGATTCTCAAGACAAAGGCTATTTAACTTGAAGTCTCATAACAAATAACTCATCCTCTATGTTTAGTCTATAAGTCAACACAACCATCATGTAAAGACACAAGGGCACCAGTAAAAAAAAAAAAAAACCCATCTTGTCGGTTGTGATACTGTATGATCAATTTGTCCTACAATGAAACTGACCACCCTCACAGGCAGCAACAGCCAGTTTCAACTCTCTATCTCTAGCAGGTAATAGTACATGTGACATGTATTAGAAACTCAATACATACATGAGGAAAGAAGGAATAAATAATCAAGCCAAAAATGAATGAACTGAAAGTTGACATGATACATTTTTCAAAATCTGATAACTTTCTTTTCTCCAACTCCAGGATACATTTTATAATTATGGTACAATATATGAATTCTTCCTGATTGGTACCGTAAGAAGAAAAAAAATGTAAGAGTGCATCATCAGGATATCAATAGAGTGATAATTCCCCATAAAAGCACGCTAACATGCAATATCGTCATCTGACAACTCTTGGCCTTTTGACTACAATAGGTTATTGAGTAGTAACTGAACATGGTGGCCATCATGGCGGTCAGTGTTTGCATTGTATTCCCATGAAAATCAATACGTCATGGAATTCTGGGTGACATATACTCATGTTTATGTCCCTACTTATTTATGCCAACACACCATGTAGAATCCTACTTTTTAATTAAATATATATATATATATTTTTAAATTATGCTTAAGCAAACATTAGGAAGAAACCGAGTTGGCATTTAAGTCAATCACCTCATTAGCAACCAGTTTTTATAATAGCATGATATATATAGGAAAAGTACTTACAAGTTGTTAGACTTAATATCAAATTTAATTGTCTGGAGGTCTTTGCCATCTGATAAAACCTGCCCTCAGGTGATAAGTTGCTGTTTTGCACTGGAAAATATCAAAGAAAATAATAGTCATTGTTGGTTTGTGTATGTGTTTGGTTGGCTCTCCCCCACCCTTCCTCCTTTTTCCAGGCTGACCTTTATAGAAAAAAAGAAGAAAAAAATCCTGGTAACACTGAAATCAAACTTCTTCATAAGGATATATAACCCGAGATAGTTTTTCTTTTCTTTTTTTTAAAGGTTTTACTTCATTATTTGACAGAGAGAGAATGAGAGCATAAGCCTGGAGACAGAGGGAGACGGAGAAGCAGGCTCTCTACTGAGCAGGGAGCCCAATGCCGGGCTTGATCCCAGGACCCTGGGATCATGACCTGAGCCAAAGGTAGATGTTTATCCAGCTGAGTCCACCCAGGCACCCCCTAAGATAGATTTTGATAAGTTTGTAATTAAAATTCAGAAACTTCACTTTAGTAAATGCTTAAAAATATTACACACAGTTTGTTAATTGTTCCTCCTTGGTTTTCTAGTATCATTGCAAATGGAAATTCAAATCCAGTATGTAATATGTCCATGAGACTGCATTTTATTCCCTTTATCTAAGTTATTTGGAAAAACATGGTCTTAGTCACATCAGGCCAGTATAAGGAGAAGACCACAGACTGGGTGGCTTGCAACATAAATTTATTTCTCACTGTTCCGGAGACTGGAAGTCCACAATCAAGATAATGGCAGATTCAGTGTCTGTGAGGGCTTTCTCATTGAAGGACAACTTCTTTCTGTGCCCTCACGTGGCAGAAGGGGTGAGGGTGATTTGTTGGGCCTCTTCTACAAAGGCACAAACCTCACTCATTCAGGGTGCACCCTCATGACCTAATCATTTCCCAAAGGCCCCACCTCCTAATAACATCAGCTTAGGGGTTAACATTTCAACACACAAACCTGGGGGAAGAGAGATATGCAATCTCCAGCAGAGATATTTACTTCCCTTCCACACCCCCTTTTTTTCAGAAGACAAAAAGAAATATTGGACAGAATGATAGCAATGTGAGGTCTCTTTGCTTTCTCTTGTCTCATCCTTTTATTGCTTTTAGAATCAAAGCTGTATTAAAAATATGAAACTGTATTACAGGCACAAGGGAATAAGTTGACTATAGACTAAAAAATGTTGGAATGTTATCTGAAGGAAGAATTGTCAATGAAGGAGGAGAGGTCGTTAGCTTACTGTTCTTTATTTCTTGTGTCTCTTTCCTTTTATTATTTTTTAAAAGTTTCACTTCTAATCAGTGAAGCATATGTTAGCAAGACCTTTGCACAGAGGTGGGAAGGGGAAATGCATGAACCATAATACAGGGGTGGGTGTGTTTGTGTGTGTGTGCGTGTGTTGTCTTGAAGTGTGAAGCTCTGGCTAGACACCAGTCAGTTCCCCTTCTTGAGCAGCAGAGTAAGTCAACATCCCCTACTAGTTCCCTTACTGGGCTCTCCTACTCCAGGGCTCTATACCCATGGGCTCTGACTATCAGATAACCAGGGACAGCATCTATGCCCCACAGCCTGCTGCAATTATTCAAATTAGCTAGTCTTAATTAAACTTGATTGTCCTGCCTTGCCTTTCCTGCCCAAAGAAACTACAATAAAGGCTTATCCACAGGTCATCTCTCTCCTTCTACCCCTTAACCAACCCAAGTCCTTCCCTTGAGGGATTAATGCAGGGCCCTCTGTATTCTCTCCAAGAAATTGCAAGCACAACAGAACTGCAAAACTTGTTTTGGTTTCTCTCTCTTAATCTGTGTCTGGTCTCTCCATACCTCACCCAAGGTAATACAGTTAAAACAGGAAACCAGAACTTTTGCTTAAATAAAAAGGCATTTTTTACTGGGAAGGGGGCACATCAAGTCAGTAGAACTTAATAAGTCTTTGAAACATCTAATTCTTGTGGTTCAAATTCCATGGTCACCTAGCAATTGGCAGTTCATTCCATTCCTTTCATTCAGTCACTCATTTTAACTGAGTATTTATTCAATGACTGCCAAATGGCAATCACAGAGCCTGGCACATAAACGAGGAAGGCATGGCACCCACAAGATGGTGGGCTCCATGATGACAGACTCTGTAATAGCTTAGCTGGTTAATAAAACAGAGAACCCAAAATTCATATGCTGGTTTTCTGGTCCATAGGGCAGTAAGGGTTTTCACTGTAAATCAAGGAACTAGAATTCTGGTAAATATGTCCTTTTTTGAACAAGAAATGACCCATCTCAATGTGCAGTCATCCAAAATATATTTCCTAAGTGACACAAGCTGATTTTGGAGGAAGGTAGGTATGAAGACAGATAGAAATGAAGAGAAATGAAGCAATTTCTATACTAATGGAGCATGAAGTATATGCTGTTTCCTATTCTTTGATGAGGAAGGTAAAAAGTGGAAACAAACCAACATGCTGATGAGGCATGAACCAGATTTTTTTTTTCTTCCCTTTTTTGCTGGAGTAGGGAGGGGAGGGCAATATTTACATTTGCCCAAAATCCAAAGTTAAAATACTCCCTACCAAAATAATAGTTATATTCTATACATCATCATAAAGGAAACATAACATCTGAAGTATAATTTTACCACCTGTGTATCAGATGCAAAAAAAAAAAAAAAAGCCAAATAATTTACTCGCTCAAATTTTTTTTACAGAGTGGTAACAAAGGTCCTTCACTTTGTGTCTACTGAATGATACGACCCAGTCTCCATCTTTAGATCATCCAGGTCTAAAGGCAAAAAAATAATGTGATTAAGGGCACAGTTTCTTTTCGAAGACCAAATTGAAGTAATAATTAAAACCCTGTAACTTTAAACAGGATAACAAGTCTTGAAAAATACAGAGCATTATCTCCTGGGCTAGCAAGAAATAATTCACCTAATTTGTTCCCCATTAAGTCTAACTGATTCTATTACTTAACAGCCTTAGGGAGATGGGGGCGGTATGAGAGGAGCTAGAAAGTATTATTTTGTATTTTTCTTTTGTAAACATTTTGTACATTAAGGTAGTTCTTAAGGCAGTGGAGTACTAGGTGATTCTGATTCACTTAGATAACTAGAAAAGTTGAATTTTAAGAAGTTTGAAGACATCAGAAGACATTTCTGACTAATACCAGTCAGAAAAGTGAGGTGTTAAGGGATCATCCTTCAAGTCGGAGAGAAATCTGGGAGAGCAAGTCCTGCCTATGGTATGGCATTTTCAGGGAGGCAATAATGATTCCTTCAGTGGAAGGGCAGAGCTGAGCCAAGCTTCTAATGGTTTCACGTGGCCGGAGAGAAAGAATTCTGGGCTTCTGAAGAAGACAGGACCTGGTAGTGTCACCATGATTTCAATTAGAATCCCAAATCAGTGCTAGGACAATAAAGAATGACGTGCTTTTGGAAACATGTGAAAACCAGTTTTGAATCACCTAAAATACTACTTGGATGAAGATAACATGGCATTACTGGAGCCCGTAGTCCTGTTTCTAGCCAGAAACAAACACCAATTCCCTCTGGGAAAAAAATGCTTTCATCTGCAGTTGTCAAGCTACTTCTGTAATATTGGCATATACAAAGTTCAAATTTAAATGAGGCAAACATAGATGAGAAAATTAAGTAATGTGACAGAATACAAGAACCACTAAAATGAACAACTAAAACTTAATAGAAACAGAAATTTAGGGGATAGAGATGTAACAGCAGATAAGACTCAGCTAAAGAGAAAATTAGTGAATTTAGAGGAAAATTGGCAAAACTATGCAGAGCGAGAGATATGACATATAGTTTTGGGGGAACCTGGTGGCACAATCAGTTAAGTGCCCAGCTCTTGATTTCGGCTCAGGCTTGATTCCGTGCTTGTTCTCTCTTCCTCTCCCTCTGGCCCTCCAGCTTGTGTGCCCTTTCTCTCTCAAATCGATAAATCTTAAAAAAAAAAAAAAAGGAAGAAAACATATAGTTTCATTAATAATTAAAGCTAAAATAGGCACACCCTATAAACCAGGGATTCAACACTTCTTATGTACATCACAAAGGCGTGTATATATATATATATATATATATATATATATATATATATTAAGTTATGCACAAGAATTATACATACAATTATATTAGTAGTATTGGTAACAGCCAAAAGTCTAGACACAAGTCGCTGTGAACAGTAGTCTGGACCAGTAAAATGTGGTCTATTTACACAATGGAAGAGCATACAAAATAAAAATAAACAGACAATGGATATACACACCATTCTGGATAAATGTCACAAACCTATTTATGAACAAATTAACCAGAGACAAAAGATACCATACCATGTGATTCTACTTATGTAACTTCAGAGTCAGGAGAAACTGTTCTATATTTTAGATAATAGAAGAGTGGTTAGTTTTGGAGAGTTGGAGGAGTGATTTGGAGAGGCACACCTGGGACTCCTGGGTGCTCCTCGGGGGAGTATTACCAATTTGTGGAACAGTACTGAGCTTACATTCATGACATTTGCGCTGTTCTGTAAGTATGTTTTGTATAGCTATTTTACTTACAAAAAAGGAAAATGCAAAGTGCAAAATAGGAAAGATTTTTTTTTAAAGATTTTATTTATTTGACAGAGAGATCACAAGTAGGCAGAGAGAGAGAGGAAGGGGAGCAGACTCCCTGGATGCGGGGCTCGATCCCAGGACCCTGGGATCATGACCTGAGCTGAAGGCAGAGGCTTAACCCACTGAGCCACCCAGGTGCCCCAAGAAAGGTGTTCTTAAGGAAGACCTAAATTAATACATCTTCTACTAGATCAATGGATAAACAAGGTCTAGGACCTTGAGATAAGTAAAGTTTTCTTCTTAAAAGGACCCATGAAAAGAATCAATCACAAGGTAAAATGTGTATAATTTGGACTATCTTAAAATTAACAATGTCTATTCATTCAGAGTACATTAAGGAAATGAAAAGATAAACCACAGAGTGGGAAAAGGTTTGTAACAAATATAATAAAAAAAAGAGCTCTCTTTCATTATATATAAAGAACTTGTACAAAGTAATATAAAAACATCAGCCTAAGTTAAACATCAGTATAGAGATTTGAATGGGTCTTCATCAGAGAGCTTTGTTTCTTCAGGTCTAAAAACTACCTACAATTCATTGTATACTTGTATGGGAGGGAGTATATGTGTTTTTGCATAGTACAAGGTAAGCAGTAATAAAATTCCATGTTATTTCCACTTTGAATAATGATTTAATCCAACAACAATTATCAAATAAATCATCATTTTCCCAATGTTTTGCAAAGTAATCTTTGTCATGAAAAAGTTCCCAACTATGCTGGTTTACTTATTTCTGTCCACTTGATTCCCTTAATTAATTACAGTATGCATTGCATAAATATTTGCTAAATTTATAAACTAAAAAAAAAAAAATCTAGTTAAAGGATAGGTAAATAAATAGAGAGATTACCAGAAATCTTAATAACCTATCTCTCAAGCGGCTATCTCTTTGAGGGATAGAGATCCCATTGCCTTTTACCTAGGAAAGAATTTTGTACCAGAAATCTTTTCTTGCCAATTTCTTCTGCATAATGTGAATTCACTCTAGCATCCTGGTCATGCATCCTCTGCAAGGTGTAGGTCCAGAGAGGATGGCATGAAATTTAAGTCCCTTTTATCACTCTGATGTTTATCATCCTAACAGAGACCTTTGTTGTTGTTTAAATACACTGCCACTCTGATGCCCAGAACTTTAAATGACTTCTACCTTGGGTGCCTGGGTGGCTTAGTCAGTTAAGTTTTTGCCTTTGGCTCAGGTCATGACCCCAGGGTCCTGGGATCAAGTCCCACCTTGGGCTCCTTGCTCAGTAGGGAGTCTGCCTCTCCCTCTGCCTCTGCTGTTCCCCCGGCTTGTGCTCTCTCAAATTAAATAAACAAAATCTTCAAAAAAAAAAAAAAAAAAAGACTTCTGCTTTGAGGCTGGAACCCAGTATCAGCTCCACTAGAAAGCAGAATTAGCCTTCCTTAATCAGGGCCAGAGATCCATGATGGTGCCTGACTGTGATTTTAAGTAACTGAACAGTGGGGTGGGTTTTTAGGCAGCAATACATTAGCTTACCAACACACAAACTGATTGGTATAAGTTTCGTGAATCTACATAATAATGTGTACGTCTGTCACAGGGCTTCCAAATCAGTGATCTCATTATAATGCACCAATTCCTCTTTGATACAGGACATTAACTGATTTCCTAGATAAAGAAACAGAGTCTCAGATATTTGGCTAAGACCACTATTATGTGACAGAGCCAGGAGATAAAGCCATGCTGTCTGACTCCCAGATTATTGCAATTTCCCATTCCACTGTGCTGCTTTTTCAGGAATTAAGATGAAGGGACAGGAGGAATAACAAAAGAAAATGTAATGATCATATAATCTATAATCTATTTATTTCATAATAGATTGCTTGAATATCCCTAAATTTCTGAGATTTACCAACAGCACCTAAAGACTTAACTTTATTATGATTGTTTGCCTTTCTTTCTTTACTTTTTTTTTTTTTTTTTACTTTTTTCTGCTCTCCATGTTGCTGTCTGTGACAAAAGCCCATGAAGAATTGAGTTAGGAAATAAGGATTGGAGGGGAATGCAGAGAGAAGAAAACAACAGAGTAGCTAGCTAATCCATAAACTGAAACAATCAACCCTTAATTGAATGCACATGTGTAAACTGAGTTTTTTTTTTTTTTTTTTTTTTTTTCCCCTAATAGTGAGGCAGTAGGCAATGATTAATGACTGGAAGAAATCAGTAAAGAATTCTTCCTGAGGTCTGCATTGTGCCTTGAATATAAAAATCTACTGGAACAGGTGACATGTCGCCAAGGGTTCTGAGGAGCAGACAGAAGAAATTGCAGATCTGCCAACAATTTATTTCCAAAGACAGAGAGAAATGGTGACGTAGCAATGTCACAAAATAACACAGAAAGCTTTTTTATTTTAAATTTTTCCTTCTGTCTGAAGAATAGTGAGACAGACTATAGTTTTATTATCTGAGCTACAGAGAGAGACAAAATGCAATAATTAAGAAATCCAAAGACTGTCATAAAAGACAATATAAAGCAGGAAGTTGAATAATTACTTAAAGTGCTCAAAAAGCTCAGCTCAGAACTTCACTGTTCTAAGTATTTTGGGGAAATGAGGACTTATCTCAGGAAGGAGGAAATATTAAATCCCTAGAAAAATAAACATGATTGCATAAGAATACTTATTTAGTCATCCATCAAATATATATTGAAACCCCACAAAGCCCTCAAATGTAAATTTTGTAAGAGAAGAACCATGAAGAAACTGTTCACTAGTCCATCTCTGCCAACTAGAAAAGAGTCTATTACATAGAAGATGCTTAAAAAAATGCCTAATCAGAGAATGAATAAAGGAATGGCACTGCCCTCGTGGCATTCACAAAGGAGTAAGACAGATGGCTGCCGTATTTCTAGATTTTTCTTGGGATGTATATAATTGTACAGGAGAGGTGCATGCACATGTACCTCATACCTACCTACACATCAGAATCACTTGGAGAACTTTGGAAATAATACCAAAGCCTCCTCTTCTACCCTCACGAATCTCATTTAATGTGGCTGCTTGGGGCCTGGACATTGGTATTTAAGAATGCTCATGTGCAGTGAGGGGTGAGAAATACACATCTATGTCAGAAGAACTGAACTCATCAAGAAGTTCTGAGAGAAGAGGAAGGGTTAACAAGGCAAATGTAGCATACATAGGGTAGAATCCCAGGCATAGTGACAAGCATGTACAAAACCCTGAGGCTAGGAGAAACCTGGCAGTAGGAGCAGCCATCAAGGATGGCTTGGATACAGAGGGAAGAGGCATGGGATGAAGTTGGGGATAAGGTAGATGGGTGCCAGGACACACACATTTTTGTCTATGTCTTTAAAACCTTCAGTGCCTTCTTGTTATTAGGATAATGAAGGTAGGGGGTTGCTGAGAGGGATTTTAACATTCTGAGTCTTCACTTTGTCAGCAGGTTTAAAAATAGAAGAGAGGTAAATATTTATGGAAAGAATAGTTAGAAGACCATTGCAGTTGCTTTGTACAAGAGTACAAGTGAGCAGTTCTGCCTGGAATGAGTCCCAGATAACTGGTGTTCTAGGTTCTAAGTGCTCTGTCCCCCACCAACTGTACTCTTTCCCACTGAGACTTCAGCCTTCTTCAAGGACCTGTGCCTACCTCCTTCCCCCTAAGATCTCCAAAGAGAGGGCCACATCACTGGCTCAAAGCTGTGCCAAGGTGCCACTGATAGTGGTAGATGGATGGATAATATCATGTAAGTTGGGGTGATCACATAGTTGTGCATTAGCTCCTTAAGGTGTGGGTTACAGGTTGGAGTACAACAAAAGTAGGTAAGGCTTTTCAATAAGGGTCAGACTTGTGGCCAGTATGTTCCATATACAATTTTGTTGGTGTCCCTGCACATACAGTAAGGGCAGTTCTGGCAGTGAGCAAAGAGGGAAATAATAGACAAGTACATGATGTGTGGAAAGGCCACAATACACAGCTTCATCCTCTGAAATAATCATATTAAAAAAAAAAACTCAGGATTTGCAAATTCCAAGCTATTTTCTTACTCATATTTCCCCCAATTATTTTCATAACAGTTCAACGAGCTAGTCAAAACAGGTGTGATTTCCTCCATTTGCAAATGAAGAAGTAGACACTTCTCCAGATTATGGATTGGCAAGATACTTTTTTTCTGTAAAGGGCAAGACAGGAAATCTGTTTGGGTTTGCAGGCTATATGCTCTCTGTCATCTCTGCCATTGTAGCTACTCATTTCTGACACTGTAGTTCAAAAGTAACCATACACAATATGTAAACAAATGGGTGTATCTGGTTTCAATAAAACATTATTTTTAAAGAGGCAGCTGGCCAGATCTGGCTCACTCATGAATTTGCAGAATCCTAATGAAGGTGGTTATTATTTCTCTGCAAACAAACAATATACATGGGACTAGAAGTCAGATGCTTTGGTTTTTGGCTCTGTTCTGGCTACTTCAAAGTGCTTAACATAGAAATCACCTTATCTGAACTTATTTTACGGATGAGAAAACTGAGGACCAGAGTGGTCAAGTGAGTTGGTCCCTGAGCTCTTTTGAGCCAGAACCCTGAATAGCATTCATTCATTCATTCATTCATTCATTCATTTAAAGATTTTATTATTTATTTGACAGAGAGAGCAAGAGAGCACAAACACGGAGAATGGCAGAGGGAGAGGGAGAAGCAGACTCCCTGCTGAGCAGGGAGCACAATGCAGGGCTTGATCCCAGGACCCCAGGATCAAGACCTGAGTGGAAAGCAGTAGCTTAACCCACTGAGCCACCCAGGCACTCCCAGGACTAGCATGCAGAGCCTTTAATGCTGTCTTGTGCTCTGCCAACCTACCACAAAATAAACCACCCCATGAAATAGACCTTAGCCAACCCTGGACTTCCTGTTCTGTTGTTCTGTTCTCTTTTTATGTCTCCTTAGAGGAGGCTGGGCCAGAAGCTGAAGAATATAATAGCAAAAGAGCAACAGATTGGCCAAAATTGGGAAGGACTTCTTTTGTATCCTCCAAATTCCCAAAGTGGTTAATTCCAGCTCTGAAATCCCAAATTCTGCCTATACTTAAAAAATATTTTTTAAACTAAATCACTCAGAAATATCACCTCAGATTTTTATTTCATTTAATGGTTGCATTTTATGCCAACCTGGGTTTTTTTCTTGTGCTTGTATTTGCTGTGGCTACTGTTGTGTTTGTGCATGTTTGTGTATGCTCTGATCTAATGAGACAGAAACTTCTGCAACCTCCTTGAAGCTGCAGACCACTTGATCCAAACTCAGGGCAGAGCTGCATTCTAGAAAACACGGTCAGGAAGGCAGAAATGATTCCAAGTTAGCCCAAGGGTTTTACTTCCATGTCTTGAACATGATGTAGGGGATCTTCTTCAATATCATTTTCCCCTCATCATTTTCCACAGCAGTTCATGTGTCTATGTCCTTCTCTAGCTATCACATTTCTTCTCTTCCTGCTTCTTCCCTGTCCCCAGAGTCTACATCAAAATGCCAACAAGAAACACTGGCAAAATATTTCACAGAGAGTGGAGACGGGAATAAACAGAGTAGGTAGATAAAGCCAGAATCTTCTTTACAGAAAAGAGAAGATAAAGGCAAGGATTACTCATACCCAGATAATGTTTGCCCAGACACAGTTAAAAAAAATTACCCTTTTACTTAGAATGCATCAACATTCATAGTTGTTTTAATGAATGTACCAAAGGCCTCTTTTTGGAGACATGGTGTCTGTTGGCTGACGTATAGCATTTGATAATAAAACCTGAGCATGTCAGACATAACTGATAGCCTTTCTTGACTCTTGTTATAGTTGGAAACCAATTCAGAAGATGTAATTTATTTAGAGTTTAGTAAACCATTCAAAAAAGTTCTGCTGGGAAATCTAATACAGAAATTAGATGCATTCCGTCTGATTGAAACTACCAGTGTCCGTCTACATAAAACTGACTGACAGACAATAAAATAGGTAATTACCATCAGTACAACATCAAATGTAAGATAAGATGAAAAGATTAGATTAGAACAGCCACCTGCAAAGGTAGAAATTTGGAATTTAAAATGCATCTGTAGCCAGACAAATAACCATTTAAGAAACAATTTTATGTACTTCACTTGTATTAGGGAGTGAAATACAATGATGTACCAAGAAAATTTTTTCAGGTTTGAGGTTTTTCTTTAGAATAAAAAGAATAAGAAGCAGTAAAACAATGTCCACACAAAAACTCTGTGCAAATAGTTAGAGCAGCTTTATTCAGAATCAGCAGTAAATGGAAGCAACAAAGATGTCTTTCGTAAGTAAATGGGTCAAATAAACTGTGGTACATCTATACAAGAGAATAGTAGTTGCTGATAAAAAGGAATGTGCTCTCATGTCAAACAGAGGCATGGATGAATCATAAATGCATACTACTAAGGGGGAAAAGGCATCTAAAAAGGCTGGGTACTCTATTTCCATGTATATGCTATTCTGAAAAAAGAACTCTATAGCAATGGTAAACTGATCAGTGGTTGCCAGGGACCAGAAGGGAGACGTTAAATAGGTGAAACACAGGGGATTTTTTTTTTTTTTTTTAGGGTGTTAAGACAGTTCTATACGATAGTGTACTGGTGATACACGACACTATATTTATAAAATCCAGTGAAATTTATAGCAAAAGAGTGAATCCTAATGTATGCAAATTAAAACCAAAAAAATAATTTAGGAGGTTGAGGGATCTCAGAATGGAACGCAGAGTGTAACCAAGGAATCGAACAGTGTAGTAGAAATGTATGAAAAACCTCACTGATGGAGTGAGGAAGAGGCTGGCCTAAGGAACTTTGGAAGTGAGGTCTGTAAGAGTGCAGGCAGACAGAACTAGAGAAGCCTTGCACTCTAGTTGAGAAAGTCCCCCTTCCCCACAGTAGTGTGGGTTGACATTTCTAAAAACCACAATATGTGTATACTGGAATTGGACAATTAAGTAAATAGATGGTGGCTGGTGGGATCCAGGTTCCAGCTGCTGGAGTGAGAGGTTACAAACGAGCAAGGATGACTAGCGACAATGATCTATGTAAGAATGGTTTCGAGTTGGAAATGTCAGCCGACACTCATACTTAGTTTAATATAGATAGAGAGATATCTAATGACATGTTTATATATGTGGGTTAGCACTACTATCTGTGGGTTAGACAACTATTCCTTCGCTGTCAGCTGTGAGATCCTATAAGCAAAAACATTCTAGTAACAGTGAGCTTGCTAGTATGTAGAACTTTGTTTCTAACACCACTTTCCTAAAAAGAGAACCCAGGGGTCCTTGGAGAAATGGGTGATTCTAAGACTAGGATGGGAAACATACAAGATAAACCTGGAGCATCTTATAATTCCAGGAAGGAGCGATCTGTTCAAAATATGCACACACTATGGTGGGAGTTTGGCAAAGGGATACAAAAGCCAACCTAAAGGGCTCCCAATGGCAAAGCTAGAAAAATTTGAAGAACATAATAAATAAAACCATATTGGATTATAGCCCAAAGTATGAAATAGGAATCCAATAGTCCATATTCTTTTCTTTTTAAAGATTTTATTTATTTATTTGATAGAGAGGGATGACAAGTAGGCAGAGAGGCAGGAAGAGTGGGGGGGAAGCAGGCTCGAAGCAGGGGGAAGCAGAGAGCCCGATGCGCGGCTTGATCTCAGGACCCCGAGATCATGACCTGAGCCGAAGGAAGAGGCTTAACCCACTGAGCTACCCAGGCGCCCCATCAGGAGTCCATATTCTTATAAGTAAATGATAGAATTTCTAAGAAATTGGAGAAAAGAGAAAAGTCTCTCGTGTAGAAATATTCTAAGTAAGGCACGGTGATATTTCACCTTCAAGGAAGTGGAGCATAACTCCCACTACATGCATGGCCTTTCTTCCAAAAGTACAGAATGGAGGGGCACCTGGGTGGCTCAGCTGGTTAAGCATCTGCCTTCAGTTCAGGTCACGATCCCAGGGTCCTGGGATGGAGCTCCGCATCCAGCTCCTTGATCAATGGGGAGTCTGTTTCTCCCTCTTCCTCTGCCCCTCTGCCTGCTTGTGGTGGTTTGCTTTCTCTTTCAAATAAATAAATAAAATCTTAAAAAAAAAAGTGCAGAATGGAAATGGGGAAAAATGGTGACTTTACATCGGATAAACATAACAAGTACTACATCAGCCGATTGGATCAATGCTAACACCAACAGTGAGAAGTCAAGTGAGGAGTATGTGCACTTGATATGATATAATGACACTTCCCCACTGTAATCTTCCTTCCCAAAATCCAAATGCCAGTCTAAAAATAACAAAATAACAGAAATCCCAGCCGAAGGACATTCTACAGAAAACTGATCAATTCTCCTCAAAAATTTCTAGGTTACCAAAAATTTTTTAAAAAGGCCTCAGAAACTATCATAGCCTAGAGGAACCTAAGGAGAACCGAAAACTAAAGATAACATAGTACTTTGGATAGAATCCAGGAACCAAAAAAGAACATTAGGTAAAAACAATTGAAATCTGAATAAATTATGGATTTCAGTAATCCTGACAAATCAATATTGGTTAGTTGATCATGACAAATGTATCATAGTAATATAAAATGTTAATAATAGATTTAGATATAAATGTATCTATAGATATAGATAATAGATTTAGATATAATAATAATAGTAATAATAGATTTAGATATAAATGACAAATGTATCATAGTAATATAAAATGTTAATAATAGATTTATTAACATTTAGAAAGGGCATGAGGTATATGGTAGTCTCTATTACCGACGTAAATGTATAATCTAAAACTGTTATAAAACAAAAATTGCACTGGAAAGCTATAGAAGATTTCAGCTGAGGTATATTTTTATTTAATAAACAACCCAAAGCCAGGTACTCAAAGAGTAATGCAATAACTAGCTCATAGATTCTCTCTGTAGCATCTCACAATTTGACTTTATGATCTCTCACATCCTTTCATCTTAGATATAAATTTCCTGGCAGTGGAATGTATCTTATTTGTCCTCGTAGTCTCACAGGGTCTAGCGCATTAGTTCACAAATGTAAGTGCTCAAAGGTTTTGGGAGAATTGAAGTAACACATATTTATGGTTCCATAGAACTAGGTAAATGGATGGATTGGAAACAAAACGAATATGAGCATTCATAACTACTGTAAAAAATTCTAAAAGCTGTTGTTGAATATACAACATGGATTTAATAGTCAGTATCATAATTAATGGCCATTGACAACTAAAGGGAGAAGATTATACTTTAACTGGTACCTAAGTTTGAGTCATAAACATTTCCAAATTCTTGATTTCGGAAGTAAGTGTCTACTGTGTATACCCCGAGTGACTCAGTGAATGTTCACTCACATAAAAGCACAGCAAACTTTTAACATTCATCCATTTAATGATCATCATTCCTACTTTTGCAAGCAATTTGCAACATGTAAAATATAAAGTCAGTTTGAGTCAGATGGATGCCTCTGGACACCTACAAATTGCTTTGTGGTTGCTTAGTAGAATTCACTGAGCTAACCATGGGGCCCAGCTAAACACCAAACATCTTCATAACAAAACAGTTTCATTTACTTTTTTTTAAAGATTTATTTGAGAGGGGCTGGGGAAGGGCAGAGGGAGAGAATCTTTAAGCAGACTCCCCGCGGAGCATGGCTCCCGACATAGGGCTTGATCTCAGGACCCATGAGATCCTGACCTAAGCTGAAACCAAGGGTTGGACATTTAACTTACTGAGTCATCCAGGTGACCCTGTTTCTTTGTGTTTAATAATCACATTGTCTATTATACCTATTATACCCTCTGCTTATAAATCGTCTTCTAGGTCATTTCCGTGGATGTTAAGAAGTTGTGTCGAACAGCAAAATAAACTTTGTGCAAAAGAAACATTAGAAGTGCGAAAGTGTGTTTGATGAGAAAAGTCTATTTTATGAAACAGACCCCCCACCCCCCAGTATTCCTTTCTAGATATAACCATTATATTTTAATATTCCTATTTCATGCATAGAAAACTTTATTTCTTTTCCTCCTTTACACAAGGTGGGTACACTTAGTTTTTGTTTTTGTTTTTTAAATAAATGGAAGGTATTCTATTGTATTACCATCTCCTAATTTATCTAAGTATGCTCTTAGTGCTGGATATCTATTTTCAGTCCAATTCTCTTACCAACAACATGGAAGAAAACCTTCCTTTACTTACAAATATGTCTAAATGTATATAACACATTTATATACATCTGTAGGAAAATTCAGAAGTGTTTTTGCTCATGAAAAACACAAGCGCATTTTTATTTTGGCTAAATATTGCCAAACTGACCTCAAAAGAGATTATATCAATGATAAGGACCTAAAGAAAATAAAGGGGTGAGGAGAAGGTACAAAATAGTCCAAACCAGGTATGCTGCACTGGGTCATTTGGTGGTGGATAACGTGAACACAGAGACACCAGATCAGCAGTGAGAAAAGAGACTGTGACGGAGCAAAGAAAAATGTGCTCTGAGACAAAGAGAGTGCTTGTCAGCGTTCTGGTTCTGGTCCCTGTAAAGTCTGGTTGTACTTCTGTTCCCAAAGCTATAAAATATTATTGAATGATGTTCTCACATATATAATTGAGCAAACTTCAGTGAGTTTCTAGTTTTGATATTAAAATAGATTTGACTGATACACAAGTCTCCATCTGACATTTTTCTTTGTATTGTAAATTTTGGTTACACCAAATTTAATACTCCACCTTAATAATGTCTAATTTTTTAAAGAGATCTAACAGCATACTGATAGAAACCTGAGAAAAATCCTTGTATTGTAGACATATTCCCTCGAAGCAGAAGTGACTTCCATTAACAGAGTATCGGATCCAAAAATTCTTTTCTATGGATTTTGTTTTATCTACTGCCAAGTGTTTTCTAAAATCCAACTAACTCATGTGTTTTTTTTTTCTCATTGTTTTATTGTCTTTCCCACTGTCACATTATCATGTCCTTAATAAAAAAAATATTCTGAAGACAGGCCTTTTGTAGGAATAGAATTAGAGATCCAAAAGGCCTTCATGTCCTGTAACATCTTGCGATCATCCTACATGTTCAAAGGCTTTGATGAATACTCAAAAGCAAGATTAGAAAACTAAGTTGCTAGGAGCTCTAAAATCATTTAAGTGCAACCTCTTTTTGAATTCAGCCACTATTCGATGTAGTCAGGGTCTGAGAAATATTAAAGTTTTAGAAAATCTCAACCATCCATCAGCTGGAAAGTAAAGGCTTTAAATTCTAAGCCTGTTACTCTTCTCCTGGGCCTATACCCATAGATTATACAGTAGTTTGGAGAAGGCCGAAGCATGCTTACAATCTCATTTTAAATAAAAGACAGAACAATAGAGAAATTAAAATAAATGAAAGCAAAAAGGCAGGGGGATGCTGGACTGGGAATGATTCTAAGGACTCTTATAATACTTTCAAACATCTTCTACTCCCCTTCAAAGTTTTACTGATGGTCAAAAGCTCAGAGAATGAAAAGCATTTGTCCCTAGGTCACACAATTTATTCTAATGACTGAATACATCTCAACTCAATCTGGTTTTATGGCATGATTAATAAGGATATACACTCAGGCCAAGCCTGGATGGAGGAGCCCAGGTGCCATTTGACTCAAGTGTTTAGAACAATCAGTCAGCAGCCCTATGTCTAAAGCAGAAGCTGCTCAATGAGAAGTACGCAGCTAAAATTTATCTGACTATGTGTTTTGCTTTTGCTTTTATTTTCTTTTGTTTTTTGTTTGTTTGTTTGTTTGTTTTGTTTTCTTCCCCCTTCTGTCCTTACACTATATTAATTGGTCCCAATATTGAAAAATAGAGGGACTTCCCATAAAAGGGTGGATTTCTGGTGTCTCACTAAGGTGAATCAGTTATTTCAACCCAGGGCCAGCAAAGCTGTCTTTGAGGTGTAGCCAGTCCGGTTGGACAGGAAATACATGATCTCAGTCCTCTGTGCTCCCAATCAGCTTCATTCACTGTCCTTAACTGCTTAGCACTAGCATTTGAAATTCCCTTAGGTTTCATAGGAACGTCATCATGTCCTATTGGTGTTTCTTTGGAAAGGTCCACTTTGCCCTTCTACACAAGATGCTTCCATGGAGAGTGCACCACATTATGTTTTTGTGGCTAAAAATGTGGACTTGGGAATCAGTCAACTTTGATTCAAATTCTGGCTTTCTCACTTGCTCCTTGTGAGTTGGGCAAACTATTTAACAACATCCTGCCTCAGTTTTGTCAGCTGCAGAAAGGGTCTGGTAACATTACCAAGCTCATTGAGTTATTGTGGGTGTTCAGTGAGTTAATCAAGAATACATTTGCCAGAAAATGTCCAATATTCTTTAACATATAAGTATTAGCTATTATTATATTGTCTTCTTAGATCTGTCTATTGTCCCAAAATGCAAGTGAGATTTATAAAGCAAAGTCGATATGGGAAACTCCAGATTCACAAATGTAGACTTGTTTTACTCAAAAACACGCATTGCTTTGTAAATGAATGATCCTTCCACTGTACACTCTACCATAATCATCAAACTTTTAGTGTTTAAGTGAGTCTATATGATTTTAATATCTTTGTTCCTATACTCTAATTTTGATATAATAACAACTTAACAAGAAGAGAAAAGGAAACATAAATCAAGAGCTTGCAAATTCTGGTATTGTCTCTCAATGACTCCTTTCCTCTGTAGTCTTTTTTTTTTTTAAGATTTTTAAAATTTATTTATTTGACAGACAGAGATCACGGGGCGGGGCGGGGGGGGGAGCAGCCTCCCTGCTGAGCAGAGAGCCCAATGTGGGGCTCGATCCCTGGACCCTAGGATCACGACCTGAGCCGAAGGCAGAGGCTTTAACCCACTGAGCCACCCAGATGCTCCTCTGCTAGTCTTAATATAACAATAAACTGTACAAATGAGGGATTTTTCTTTTCCAGTTAGCAACTCAGAAATTGTCATCTTGATATTGCTGTGTTTTTTTTTCTCTTCAAACAATTTTACACACACGGAAATGGTATAGATATATCTTATACTCTTCAGCATTTATATATAGGTAATAAAACCCTGTTTCTCTATATCTAAAATGGGTATGATCAAAAAGGAAACTACCTAGACTTGGAGCTAGAGGAGTATATTCTAGCTTGAGTACTTACTAGCTATGGGATACTGTGCAAGGAATGAAGTTCCACACAGGTTCTTACAGCAGGGATCTAGTTACCGAAACCAGTAGACTCAGAACAAGGAAAGAATCCATTTACTCAACTTGGACTACAAGGTAGGACATGAAGACAGGAGTTTGTCTGAAGGTACAGGAGGGAGATGGGTCAGGAAGCCTCTGATGTCACCTCCTATACTGTTAATATACACACACATACATCCACTGATAAGGTGATTTCCATAAGACATACAATGCATTTCACATAGGCAAACTTTCTGTTCTTACAATTTCCCCACAGAACAGGAGCCACCACAGCATTTATTTTCCCATGATTGTCTTTGCCTCTATCCTGGAACTGTTTTACTTTTAGGAAGGAAATTATGATAA
The DNA here is from genome assembly GCF_002288905.1 of Enhydra lutris kenyoni. Classification (NCBI taxonomy): domain Eukaryota; kingdom Metazoa; phylum Chordata; class Mammalia; order Carnivora; family Mustelidae; genus Enhydra; species Enhydra lutris. The sequence continues at coordinate 12,905,495 of NW_019154138.1, read as the reverse complement.
TGTAAGATACTGGTTTTATATACTTGGATCAGTGGCCGGGTAAGAAAATGTACAATAAATTAGAATTTTAACAAAATGGACATGATGATCCCATACAAGTGGTACTGAAATGGTATATTTCGTGGTGATACTGTGTATAAGCAACATGAAATTAATTGAACCCGCTCTAAATTTCTGTACATTTCCATAAGATACTGTGGCAATGGACTTTGTATTCTCAGCTACTATGCTTAACAGGCAGTTCACAAAAATGTGATACCAACTGGAACTCTACATAATTCCATTAAATGGAGTTGAAAACTCAAATCACTAAAAAGTCAAGACACTTAGCTAGATAAGGGGTTCACCATTCTTGGATATTGACACATTCTAGCAAACTCAGAGAGATAATCATCAGATGCTGTTTTCAGGGAGTTTTAACCAATACGATATGCAAGACTTGGAAAAACAACATCAAGCTGTTCACTTCAATGGTGTCCTCAGGCTGACAAAATTCTTCTCGGCTTACTGAATGCTGTCAGTGTTTCCCTCTTATGCTTTATTGTTTTGCAGGTCATCATAAATATAGGGTATCCATTAAACAGTCTTGCTACAAATCAGACACTACAGATATTTGAACATTTCCACTACCTAGTACTTAAAATGTTAATTTGTTCTTTCCCAGGAGCAACTGAAACATCTGGTGTTACTTCCAAGGGAAGTCATTGGTGCAGTCTGCCTTCTGAATGGGAATGTGATAGGTGAGCTAGAGGGTAAACCAATGCCCTGTGTGACAGAAAGTAGGCTCAGTGGAAAAAGGAAGCAGATAGTTCTTAGTAACACACTTCCTATAAAAATAGCTGGAACATCCACTAGATTATCTCATTTGCAAATGACTCTCATCTACTTTTAAAAATTTTTGTAATTTTGACCTAGAAATATTGAAAAATCAAAATTATTTTCTGCGGTGACGGGGAATTTATCAAAAATACCATGAGGTGGCAATTTACATCTTTCTCATACCATATAGCTTGTCACCATACCCAAAGTTGGACACTTAAGTCAAGACTCACTGGAAGAAATTTAGGTATTGTTAGATCAGAACTCTGAGACTACTTATATTCTCAGAGAGAAGAAAACGAAAAGAGGTATTAATATTAAAGGTAGGAAACACTGAAGATATGGTTAAAAATTAAGATATTTTTGTTAACAACTCACAATTCTACGCTTTTATTTAAGACAGAGTACAGTCAATAAGAGGCATGCTTGTTCATGCAACACATCAAAAACCATGGGACTTCACACTTGGAATTTCTATAAAAACTTATAAAAAACAATAATTCTATAGCTCATAAGTGGAGGATTGTCTTTCTGAAACAAGAAAGGAGCTTATCTATACCTTTGTTTCCACCTCTTTGATGGTTGAGGCCATGAAAGTATATCTTTATACATTGTGTGCTTAACACTTTAATAATCTCCTAAATGCATTAGTCTCTTAAATTATGTAAAGAACAAGATTTGGAGTTACAAACCAGAGTTACAGTAGTACAAACTTTACACTAATATTTTCTCTTCTTTAAGTGTATTAGTTTCTGAAATCATGTAGAAAATAAAAAGTACTGTTACAAGCCATTGTTACAGTAACACAACCACTTGTGACTCCTCTTGCATTTAGTTTTACTGAGATCTTTATTTCTCCATTCAGTTCCCTGTTACTGGGTGTTACTGTTTCACCTTGCAGGACTCCCTGCAGCATTTTTTGGAAGGCACGTAGAGGGGTCATGGACTTCCTCAGCTTTTGCGTATCTGAAAATGTCTTCATCACTCCTTCACTTTTCAAGGATTGTTTTGGTGGAGATAAGGTTCTTGGTTGACAGGTTTTTGTGTTTGTTTTTTAAGATTTATTTGTTTATTTTTTAGAGAGATGGAGAGTACAAGCAGGGGGAGGGGCAGAGGAGAGGGAAAGAATCCTCAAGCCGACTTCCTGCTGAGCCATCCAGGTTCCCTGAAGAGCGTGCACAC
>NW_019154138.1:12759328-12903484 GCF_002288905.1 Enhydra lutris kenyoni | reverse complement strand
GTGTGTGTGTGTGTGTGTGTGTGTGTGTGTGTGTGTGTGTGTGTGTGTGTTTTAGCACTTTGCATATATCAGTTCCCTATCTTCCAGCTTCCAAAGTTTCTGATGAACAATTTCTGGATATTCTCACTGAGGATCTCTTTTATGTGGCAGTTTGCTTCTCTTGCTACTTTATAGACTCTTCTCTTTGTCTTTTTCTTTTGAAAGTTGGATTATAATGTGTCTTGTGCCAGTCTCTGAGTTTATCCTGGCCACTTGGATGTTTTTATTCAAGTTGCTCAAAAAATGTGGCCAATTTTCAGCCACTGTATCTTCAAATATTTTCTCTGCCCCTTTTTCTCTCTCTTCTTCTGAGACTCTCACAATACAAATATTGGTCCTCTAGATGGTTCCAGATACCTCTCAGGATCTGTTCACTTTTCTTCAATACTTTTTCTTTCCATTTATCAGACTCAATAATTCTAATTATACTATCTTTAACTTCACTAATTCTTTCTTCTGTCTCATCAAGTCTGCTTCTGAATTCCTTCAGTAATTTTTTTTTTAAGTTTTCTATCTCTTTGCTGATATTTCCATTTTGTTCACAAATTGTTTTCTTCACTTTCTCCCCATCTTATTTTAGTTCTCTGAGTATCTTTAAGACATTTGTTTTAAAGTCTTTGTCTAGTATATCTGCTATTAGATCATTTATTTGACAGAGAGACACACAGTGAGAGAGGGAACACAAGCAGGGGGAGTGGGAGAGGGTGAAGCAGGCTTCCTGCAGGGCAGGGAGCCCAATGTGGGACTCAATCCCAGGACCCTGGGATTATGACCTGAGCCGAAGGCAGATGCTTAACGACTGAGCCACCCAGGTGCCCCCACCTTCAGTGTTTTAAAAAGGAAAAGATGTGATCAATCTCAATCTTATTTTTAGTCCTGTGGGATAACATCTATAGCATTTATTATGCATACAGATATATGCCAACTTAAAAGATGAGGAAAGTAGAGAGAATTCTGGGAAGATGGCAAAGCAGGAAACCCAGGAATCTGTCTCTCCACCTAGACCACAATTATCCTGGCACAATCTTTCTGATATAAGTACTTCAGAACTCTGGATTTTGTCAAAAGCTTGAAACTTCCAGGGGAAGGCTTGGCTGGGTAAATTATAGTTAATTTTGGGCAATTTGAGGTCATGGAGGTTCCTCAAAATGTTGAAAATAGAACTACCCTATGACTCAGCAATTGCACTGCTGGGTATTTACCCTAAAGATACAAACGTAGTGATCCGAAGGGGCACGTGCACCCGAATGTTTATAGCAGCAATGTCTACAAAAGCCAAACTATGGAAAGAACCTAGATGTCCATCAACAGACAAATGGATAAAGAAGATGTGGTATATATACACAATGGAATACTATGCAGCCATCAAAAGAAATGAAATCTTGCCATTTGCGACGACGTGGATGGAACTAGAGGGTATCATGCTTAGCGAAACAAGTCAATCGGAGAAAGACAACTATCATATGATCTCCCTGATATGAGGGAGAGGAGATGCAACATGGGGGTTAAGGGGGTAGGAGAATAGTAAATGAAACAAGATGGAATTGGGAGGGAGACAAACCATAAGTGACTCTTAATCTCACAAAACAAACTGAGGGTTGATGGGGGGAGGGGGGTTGGGAGGGGGGTGGGGTTATGGACATTGGGGAGGGTATGTGCTATGGTGAGTGCTGTGAAGTGTGTAAACCTGGCGATTCACAGACCTGTACCCCTGGGGATAAAAATATATGTTTATAAAAATAAAAAAAAAAAGTTAAAAGTCAAATGTAATGGAATACAATGGAAAGATTTCATTTACTGCTAGTATCACCTGAATTTGTTTATCAGTTCAACAACAACATTCATATATTGTGAGTTTCCAAGGTAGATGTCATTAGAGTTAAATAATATATAACATCTGTTTCCAGGAATCTTATTTGTTATAGCTTAATTGTAGAGATTGGACTCTTGAAAGGAGGAACAATAATTCAGAGCTATATGGGCTAACTGTTCACTGAATACTACATGGTTAAAAACTGAGATGGATTTAAGAAGGCAGAGTATTAGGAGAAGAATTTATTGAGGAACGTGATGCTTGGTCCAGGTCTTAAAGGATGTAATGAAGAGAAGGCATATCACAAACAACATCTGAAGTATGCCACTAGTATATAAAGAATGGCAAGGTTAGACTGCTTATAGTTTCCTTTCTTTCCTCCCAAAAATCCAGAGTACTATATTTTTTTTTCTTATTTTACCCTCAGAAAAATACCTTTTTTATCTCATGAATGACTAGCTAATCTTGAACTACAGGTTCTTAACAAAATAGAAATATGAAGTTAAATCAGGACTTGGCTGCCTTTTGCCTGTGTTACCATGAACAAGTTGTTCAACTGAAAAGCTAATCAACTGTGCCTATCCCATATGTTCATTTGAACTTAAAATGAGATAATGCACCTAATTTGTTTGGCCAAGTGTCTTCTATGTATACATGTCATACATGAGCACTGCCTGTTCTGGAATTTTGATAGGTAGGAACATTTATCTTTAACAGCACTCCTGGGAGATTAAAAAAAATTAAAGACAGATATAATTACTTTCTTCTTGAGCATGGCATAGCAGTCTTGCCAGGCTGCCAAGGGCTCTGCCAGAAAGAGGGTCTGCTTCTGATAGCTCCCGAAAATGCTAAAATTAAGGCATGTGAGGAATCAAGTCAGGTGGGAAACTTGTGAACTACAGAGGGGAGACTAAGGAAGAAGAAGCCATGAAAACCTTTTGGGGAGAACTAAAGCTAGAAAGGAAAAAGAAATGATAATGGAAAACCATAGTCTAGGGATTCAGTAAAGTGAGAACAGAACTCAGAAACAGTCATTCCTACATTTTCCATGGTATAGAGAAGCTGACTGTGTTGCAAATGCTATGGATAAAGGGGAGAGTGAAAAATAAGTGTAAATAAAGAATATAGTATATAGGGAAATGGAGATAGTAACTTAGTTGAAAAATAAAAATTTTCTATGGCAATCAAATTTTAAGCTGTAGCCAAATCTCCCAAATGTCTACAGCTTAAAGGGCGAGGTATACTCTGTGGCTCAGCTTACCTGAAGCACGTTACAAAATTTCTAGAACCTATTGGTGAGTATGTTACTTATGTCACAGCCTCTATGCATTCCTCAGAGTCTTTTGCCAAAGAAAAAGGAAATTCTTATTCCCAAATGATGCTTTTACCTACTTGTCACCATCTTCAATGTTTTTCCCTTTTTGTTGTAGGCTCTATAATTGCTTTCTTTCTGTTCGGCAGCTTCTGCTTCCATTCAAACCTCTGGTATACCTATTCTTAATATTCTGATGTTCTAGACAGGTTATTGATAATAGAAATTTATAGAATGTACTTTTTTTTCTCTTTCCCACTACTTCCCCCTTATTTTTTCTTAAGTATATCTGGAGTGGATGGATGATGAAAATCTCAGAGAGGTTGTTAAGAAAAATCTTTCTGTGTATAGAAGAGAATAATGGTCCATATAAAATTTACCAAATTTTATATGCCTGATAAATATTTTCACTCATAATCATGTTTAATGTTGGAATGACTCTAAAATTTTTATGAGAAAATTATAACATACGTTTACAGACAGGAATATAATTTTATATTTATAGGCTGGCCAATGAGTTCATGAGCCACATACCTCTACCTCTTTAACTTTCAGATGAAACATTGGATTTTGGTATCTAGAACACAAAGTACATTCAAGTGATCCTATTTTTTTAGTAAAAGGATTCTCTTAAAAACAAAGAGATAACCATGGGAGTTAAAAATACAGATTTTAGGGGCACCTGGGTGGCTCAGTGGGTTAAGCCTCTGCCTTCGGCTCAGGTCATGATCTCAGGGTCCTGGGATCGAGCCCCACATCAGGCTCTCTGCTCAACGGGGAGCCTGCTTCTCCCTCTCTCTGTGCCTGCCTCTGCCTACTAGAGATTGCTATCTGTCAAATAAATAGATAAAATCTTTAAAAAAATACAGATTTTAGAATCACGATTGAGTCATAATCCACATTTTGTCACTTACTGATTCTGTGACATTGAACAATTTAATTAATTTATTTTAAGCCACAGGTTCTTCATCTGCATATGTAAAGAAAATAGTTTTAGATATTAAGGGAAATTACATAAGATATTTCTTATTTAATGCTTTCCTTTTCCACAATCTAAGCAGAAGGACAGTTTTATATTTATTGCTTCGAGGTGGAGGAATGGGGCAGGAGAGAAGGTAGGAAACTCGTCCAGTCTCCGGTCTTTGGTTTTCAAAAGCTTAACCTCTTAGGAGATTATGCTTTGTGGCTGTGAGACTAAACATGAAGACAGAGTGTGACAATACACAGAAGAAAAATTAATGAGTGAAGTTTAGTAAGAATTTGAGGTTTATCTGTGGCTCCTAAAAGAAAAAAAAAATCAAATGAACAGAGAAGCACACAAAGGAAGAAGAAACAGACCCATAAATACAAAGAACAGACTGATGGTAGCCAAAGGGGAAGGGATTGGGGGATGGATGAGTAAAATGGGTGAAAAGGAGGAGGGGGTATAGGCTTCCAGTTATGCAATGACTAAGTTAAAGGGATGAAAGTTACAGCATAGGGAATATCGTCAATGTTATTATAATAGTGTTGTATGGTGACAGGTTGAGCTATATTTGTGGTAAGCATAGCATATCATATAGACTTGCCACATCACAAAGTTTTATACCTGAAACTATTGTAACATTGTGTGTCAATTATACTTCAATAACAGTAACAATAATAATAATGACAAAAAGAATATGAGAAGCCTATCTATGCTAAAAACTAGGAACTTATACTCTACCTTCACCTGTTGGGCTGGTAGTTGAGGTTGGGGATGGGTAGCTAGGGAAGGAAAAGAAGCTAAAAGAAAAAAAAATATCCTTACAGATTAAGGGATACAACTTTACCAAATGTGTAGATACTACTAGGAAAACATCATCAAGGCTTGATCAGGAATTGGAGCTCAATCAAATTTCATGGATGGTTCAGCTTTCCCCAGATAATCACAGCAAACTCTCTTTCATAACAGTGACCCGTGGCCCCAGGAGCCTGGACCTGACAAGTGATACCCAGCATAGTGATACCAGTTCCATCCTGGGATTCTGTAAGATAGGATAGCCTATGTAGATTCAGTCATCTAGAGAATGAATAAGGTCCTAATGTCATCACAAACCTAAAAATATAGGAGCAAGGGAAGCTCTCCATCCCTAACTAGGTTAGCACTGTGCAAGTAGAGCTGTAATGGTTCACCTTAAGATCTCCACTTCAACTGAGCTAATATAGTGGTTAAACACCACTTCTCCATCACTGTCACCATCAACATGCACATGACAATAGAATGGGAATACCAGCCTAATTCAGACTACTATTAGGATTACATCATCTTGAGAGACAGAAAAAAATAGCTGTAGACATAAGCCAACATTCATATGCAGTGGCTGGCATAGTGCTTTGCACCAAATATATGGTCAAAAATGGTATTTGTTTTCTTTAGTAAATTGTCTTTGCCATCGTCACAATTACAATCATCATCACCACCAAGGGTAAGATCATTAAGGCTCACAAAGGGCAAAAATCATTTTCCCAACAGCACATAGCACGTCAGAATACCTTTGAAGCAGTACTGAGTGTTTAGAATAAAGATCCCTGAACTGGGGTGTGAGAATGCCTAAGTTCCGGTGTGCTATAGTTGATTGCCTGAGAAGTTACAAAGTTTAGCTTGAAAACGAGACAAACCTCTCAAAATACAATCAGCTGTCTTTATATTTGTTTTATTACCTTTTTTTTTTTTTATTATGAGAGCATTCAGCTGTCATACCCAATGAATGCCAACATCTGCTACTCTGTATTTAATTTTCCTAAAAGGAATGGCTCATCTGTGTGCCAGAGTGTCAGAAACAAGAGGACTGAATGTATGCCTCTGGAGGGCAAAGCTGACCTTTATCTCTCTGGTCAGAACCTCTTTGATTGTCTATCCAGCTCATGATGACACATGGGTCAGCTTGGGGCTCCGACACAGCAAGACTCTCATGAATTTAATCAGTTGGATGGTACCAATTCTCACAAAGAATGAGACAATAAATATCAACCCGCTCTTCAGCCAATTCTAAATTATCTGTATGGGTGATGATACTGTAGCCACGGTATGCACTGATTGTTCATGCTCACCGGGATTTTCTTTTTACCATGTTTTGCATGTTGTCAAGTCCTGTGTATGGCTTTCATTGCAAGAAAAAAAAAATCAATTCCCAGCTTCCCTTAGAGCTAAAAGGCAGACCTGTGAGTTGGGTTCTGCCAACCAGTCATGCTGATATGAAACTTTAATTTGAAGTCAGCAAACAGGCATAGCAAGGGTGATGGCAGAGGCAGCTGGGGTGCGTGGTCTATGGTACTGGTGAAAGTTTCCAGTACGATGCAGAGGGGCACGTTAGTGCTAACAGCTTCTGTGTAACAAGTTAAATCCTTAGTGTGGTTTGGAAGTTGCTCCTGTTAATTCAGCTTAGAGCAAATGCTTGCAGGCTTCCTAAGGATTCTATAGGATACTCAGTAATTATATTAAATTTCTTCTAGCTTACATATGTTAGAGTAGATTATTCTATCTACAAAGAGAAGTCCTCAACATATAATAGAACAATGAAAAAGAGCTCTATTATGAGTTGAATCCTGTGCATTTGCAAGAGGATGTGGGACTGGATATGGACTTCCAAATTTAAAGGAGGGGAGGGAGGGAGATAGACTGCCATCTTTCTTCCAGCTCTACTTACCCGCTCAAATCTGAAGTTATGAGGCCCCCACCTGGACAGAGCCTACTTCTATTCCCAGGATTTAGCAACTTCAGCAGAAGAGAGCTAACTTCCCGGCTAGTTCCAACAGTGGTCTAGGATTGTGTTCCTCTCCTCTCAACCAGTTTTGCACGCTTACCTCTGAACTAACTCAGTGTCATCAGGAGACACACACTACACAAATCACAAGGCTAAAACATTGCTTGCAACAAGTAAGGTACTATGTTAGATGATTTTTAATCTGTGATTTTAAAAAAAGACATCAGATAAAGCACTTTCATGAGACTGACACACTGCCCACTGTACAAAGAGGGCCTGAACGACAAAGCACTTTTAAAACGAGACTATGAAGCAGATGGAGAACTTAGTCAAAGGACGGCACTTTCCATAGGACACCTGCCAAGTCCTGACTATGGGCAATGCTAACCCCACCACCCCTCGACATCATCCCCATACTCTTCGGGTTTTAGAGGTTGAACTAAGTCACTCTCTTCCTTCACAGTTATTTTTCAAGTGCCCTACATCCATTCATCCACACCAGAACCTGAGTACCCAAGGAAACAAGACTGATTAGTGGGAATAGGTCTATTAAAAAATAACCCTAGGGATGCCTGGGTGGCTCAGTCAGTTAAGCGTCTGACTTTGACTCAGGTCATGATCCCAGGGTACTGGGATCAAGTCCCCACTAGGGTCCCTGCTCCGCGGGGAATCTGCTTCTCCCTCCCCCTTCCCCACCCCTACCCCACCACTTCTGTGGGCTCAGGCTCTCTCAAATAAATAATAAAATCTTTTTAAACAATAAAAATAAAAGTAACTGTAATTAGGGCCAATTACCAACCCTCAGGCTCACAAGCTTCAAGAGGGCTTATTATTATTGCTGTTGTTGTTATTTTATCACAACCAGAAAAGACCAAGAGATCAAATGTACTCAAGAGGGCTTTGCATCTAGAATGAAAGCTCGAATTTATTAAACACGTATGTCTATACCAATACATTTATGCTAACATGCCCACAGTGACAGATTCATTTGCACACTTGCACGGTTGCACACATAGACCCACATACACTTTTCCATAAGATTTCTTAATTATCCAAAAGGAGAGGAGCTGCTCCAGGCTCCGAGGCAGGTAATCCAACTAACTTATGACGCCGTAACACTTACTCTAATTTACACTTTACAAACAAGCCTAAATATATCCTCCCTTGAGCTGAAATAGTAATTCAGCTTGTGCTTACCCTGGAACTTAAGGGAACATTCTCTTTCTGAGGTTAGAAATTATGCCTAATATATGCAATGTTTCCCTTTTGTAATGCTAATTAAAACAAAGACTGAAGTAGACAACCGATTCAGGTTATTTATGCTGAACTACCTGCACCGCCCTTCATTTCATCAAAACAAAATACAAAACTGGCTTTTGTTTGCACCAAGGGCTACATCAATGCTCCGTACATTTTTTTAAAATATGTAACACTTTGAAAAAGGAATATTTGAATGTGATGTTAATTGAACATTGATTGTCAGCTTTAGCCTAGCACTTTATAGTTATTTATATACCACTGTAGTTTAGATACTCAATAAAATTTTGAGGATGAACTTACATGTCTCCTATTTAGCACTGAAAACGAGAACTTCACTGTCCATTAGTAGAATGCAGTGGGAACATCCCAGGCTTAGGAAGAAAAAAAAAAAGAGATATGATCATGGTTTTTATTTTTTTAAAGATTTATTTATTTATTTATTTATTTGACAGAGAGATCACAAGTAGGCAGAGAGTCAGGCAGAGAGAGGGGTGAAGCAGGCTATGCTGAGCAGATAGCCCGATGCGGGCCTCGATCCCAGGACCCTGAGATCATGACCTGAGCAGAAGGCAGAGGCTTAACCCACTGAGCCACCCAGGTGCCCCTGATCATGGTATTGATATTTATCTTGTTTTTCGGTTAAGCCAGAGGCTTAGAATGAGATGTGATTAATTGTGCTCCAAATACCTCTTCTATCTTTAAACTGAGGAATTATTGACATGTCATTGTTACTTCCTTTTCATAAAGCACGGAATGAGCACATAATTTCCTTCTGGGTTGTTCAGTGAGTTTGATTTTAAATAGTGTCACAAAGGAAGTGCCATGCACCCAGGCTTCTGCCATTCATACTACAGAGGGCACAGATTTTCTTCCTGATAAAGGGAAGAGAATAAAGCCACTTTCTCTCCTGTAACAGCAGCACAGACAGAGGAAGGGGCAGCATCCATGGAGGACAGTCCAAGTGCTGAGGAGATACAGCAAATAATGATTTTACACTCCTGTGGCACAGTGAGGAGGTAACTGCTTCACAGCATTTTGATCTAAAAGATATTTTGCTTGAAGGAGATATTCAGTTCATACATTTATTTTAGTAAGTAAAATAGACATTATTCCAATTTAATTACATATTTACTTATTCAAATGAGATTAATTTAGACATCTTAATGTCTGCTCATTCTTGTTTAAACTTATTTCCCTCCACATCCCAAAGGTCAGGGTGGACTGTGGGGCACTCTGTGGCCTTGACCAGTGAAATCCTGGAGACGTGATTACAATATCTCCTATCCATGAAAATGCTGTGACGTCATCAACATCCACCATCAGAATGGACATCCCAAGTGGTTTCCAGTTCAGTGGGAGCCATAGCAGTGGCTGCATCAGTGGTAGTGCTAAGTTAGTCCACCTGGTTGAAGCATATCTGGAAAGGAAGTACCTAAGTTGTACCAGGAACCAGATTTGGCATTTTACGTGGATAATTTCACATAGTCCTTACTTTAACTCTGTAATATAGATACTACTATGCCCACTGAACAGATATAGTATCTGATCCTTAAAGATGCTACATACATTCCCAAGGCCACATGGTTAGTAAGACAGAGAGCCAATATGTGAACTGCTTTGAAATGGCATAAGGAAGATGTTCTCAAAGGAAAGGGTGCATATGAAGAAGAGTGAGCCAAAAAAGTGTGCCCACTGCAGTTTCAAGACATACTAAGGAGAGTAAGTGCTAGCATCTGTCTGAGAAGATAACACTGAGAATTAATTGGGTGACTTTTCTACACCCAAGTGCAGGCGTGCACTGTTTACAGCATGGGACAGGCTAGGGACAGTTTAGAAGAACCAACACAAAGCAAATAAAAGAATCACTTTTCTTTACTATACTATTAAATTAAAACTATTATTTTAACTATATTAAAAATATTGGTTTATTACATCTGTGCAAGAAGCATCCAGTTTCTGAGACAAAGACAAGGGTTAGCACTTGGACAAGTAAATGAGAGGATGCATCCATCCAAATAACAGGTGAGTGTTTCGGTGACATTTTATGTAATAAAAATTTATAGGCATCTTCCCAGATTACAGCAATTCTCCATTCTTCCTCACCAGTGTCTTTCATCTCCTTGGGTGAGTCCCCTGACTCAAATCCCCCATCCCCACAAGCTCTAGACAGAATTTTTATGTTCACCTCTGATCCAGCTAATTTTCTAACTAGAAATTTGGAAATGGGACTAGGAGAAGTTATTATGATCTGTTTTCTCATGGACAGTAAAGACTCACGTTCTCTTTTGGGGATATTTTTTTCTTATAGATTTGAACAGCAAAGAGTTGGAGGAAATTTCATATGATTTCTAGTTTCTGTCTCTTATCTTGTCTACACTCCTGCTCCTAAATTCCATAAGGTATCTTCATAGCACTTAGATTAAAAAAAAAAAAGCCAATATGAGTTGGTTTCTATAACTTAGGAAAAAGAAAAAAAACCTCAACAAAATTGATTTAAGTAACATGTATTTTTTAAGCTTTTATTATTATTATTATTGTTATTATTAATCTTGAGGAATAGGTTAAGGCTTTCTTAATGATGCTTTCTCACCTTTTATAAGACTGTAAGGTAGGGAACCCTGCCAAGTTGTATAATAAGCAGACATCTGGACTACATAAATTTTATATAAGTATGTAAGATTAGATCCTGGGGCTTAATCAGATAAGGCTTATTCTTTTCAAAATGCAGCTTTACAGAAATTTCAGATGTGCTATATTTCACATTATCAAATGCCTCACAACTCCTTACTTTACTGAATATGAATACATCATGAATGTGCAATTAAAAAATTCAAACCAAGATGAAGAAAGAGCAGTTGATACCATCTATCACCTTGTCCAAGTATAAAATTTGGTCTTAATTACACTAATTAGAAAATAGACTTTAAAAACTATGCATAATTTTCAACAGGATAGTAACATAACTTTTTTATGTTTCATAATCAGTTGCAGAACTGTTAAATCCCCAATCGGTACCATTGCTAATTTATAAGCCGCATACTTACAAAGTGACGTTAGCTCTTACTAAAAAAATAAAAGAAAGGAAGAAAGGATATTTGCCTTTCTTTGTGTGTTACACAGGGATTAAAGGATGAGTATCCAAATAGACTCAACTAGTTTGTGTTCATTCTGTAATGTAGCAGTGAATCCTAAAAACACTTATCTGTTGCTTGAGAATAATATCGTCTATCGTTTGAGTATGATTCCTTGTTAACTTGAATCCAATAATACCAGTCTTCAGGATGCCACCATATAAGGCTCTGATTGCCATGAGCTATATCTGAATGCTTTTCACTAAAGCCATCATGTGCTAGTCAATGGAGATATGGCCAAAGAAAGTACCTAAATAACTGAAATTAAGTTTTTATTTCTGTACCCATTGTATTAAAATGATTGATGACTCCATATCTCTATCTCTATATTGATCTCAGCCAATTTTGATGGTATCTTTGAGATGGGCTGAAAAATAGGCAAGTTGTAAAATACATATGGAATTCACTCCAGGACTGTGGTTCTCAAACCGGGGAGGCAATTTCGTCCCCCTCCCGCTCCCCATCCCCACTCCTGAGTTGCGCTGCCACCCGGCCCAGGGAATGTTTCCCAAGTTTTGGAGACACTTCTTTGTAGTAACTGGACTGGAAAAGTGCAGCTGGCATCTAGTGTTAAAAGCCAGAGATGTTGGGGCACCTGGGTGGCTCAGTGGGTTAATCCTCTGCTTTCCGCTCGGGTCATGATCTCAGAGTCCTGGGATGGAGCCCTACATCTGGCTCTCTGCTCAGCAGGGACCCTGCTCCCAACACCCCCTCCCCACCATGTGCTGCTCTTCCTACTTGTGATCTCTCTCTGCGTGTCAAATAAATAAATAAAATCTTAAAGAAAAAAAAAAAGAGATGCTGCTAAGCCTCCTCCAATGCCCAGACTAGTCCTGCATAACGGAAGTCTTCCGTTATAATAGTGCTGAGGTGGAAACTCTGCTAGAAGGGGCCCCTCTTCCTAAAGAGCTATTTTCAGTTATTTTGATTGGTGCCGGAGTGAGATGAAAGACCCCCATCTTGCAGCTGACTGGGAAAACTCACCAATAGGGAAATGCATGGTAATATCAGAAGTGAGCCCCTTGGAACATGAGGGCACTCCAAATTAAAGAAATTACTTTTTTGATCAAGTGGCTTCTCGCATGGTCCGATCTTTATAATTTACCCCAGAATGAGAAGCAGCAGGTTTTTTTTTTCTCCTTTAAATTCACTGACAGTTATTGAAAATTTTAAGCAATATAGTGAGAATAGCTAGTATTATTAATCAATGAATTAAATAATCGTTCACATAGAATATCATACATTTTTCTCACAGTGCTGAACAGATTTTAGTTCATTAGGTATTATAAACTCTCTTAAATGGAAAAAAAAGTGGGTAATTTTACTCTAATTTTGCATATGGAAATTATGTGTCTCAAATGAGTAAACAGCCAGGACCCTGAACTACTTCTGCAAATAGGGTAATTTAATTGTGTAACACTTGAGGTGTCATGGCCCTATGCGAGAAGAGATGATTTTCATTTGAGACCCCAAGCAAAAACTGACTCTGCCCATTAAAGGGTGAACTATAAACCTTCCCAAGGGACCGTATGGTAGAAAATGCTGATTGTGACAGAGAAGGTGACACACAGAGACAAATATTTCAGAGTACCAAACAGCTGCAGTACAGTGAAGCCATTCCTAGTCTTGTAAGTAAAACAGACAGCTCCCATTTGATAAAGCAGACTGAAAGGAAGCAAAGTCTCCACGGTAATCAAAAATAATGACTACATTAAAAGGCAACGTTATGCTAGTATCGGTCACTTCCTTGTTTGAGTGCACAATTTGTAGTTCATTCTTGCTCTGTGCTGGGACTGAGGGAATATAAGAGAGGAATGCCATCAGTGTACCATGGGAAAAACATCAGTGACCCTAGAAAAAGTGATCAATGGGGCCAGTAAGAGGCACAGTTGTCTGCTCATCCCCACGAGCATTGTTCTGATTCAAATTCTTGTCATTTATTACCAAAATTCCTGGACAATGTGGCCCTAAACAGTCTGTCTGCCTCCAAACACCCCATATTTCTCTTTCCCACCATGTACAAACACACGAAAAATGATTTTAAATTGAATGCAGTTGTGAAAAAATGATAATGAGAATCAAGAATAAAAGTTTTCTCAAACTCACTATTCTAATAAATTATATACTTTTCCACTTTTTTCACTTCCTTATTTCTCTTCTAATAGTGTGATGGTCAATAGATACAATTTTTAAGACTAATTTGTCTCTCACCACATAATAACATTTCTGTTTGCTTTATAATCTCCATTACTAGAGATTTTATGGATGTATCATTTGCAGTAGAATTAAAGTGTCACAGATTTGTAACTATAAAGGACATTTTAAGGAAATCTTGCTTATTGCTTTTTCCTTTATTTTTTTTTAAAGATTTTATTTATTTATTTGGTAGACAGGGATCATAGGTAGGCAGAGAGGCAGGCAGAGAGAGAAGGAAGCAGGCTCCCTGCTGAGCAGAGAGCCCTAGCGGGGCTCGATCCCAGGACCCTGGGATCACAACAGGAACTGAGCCAAAGACAGAGGCTTTAACCCCACTGAGGCACCCAGACACCCGTTTTTCCTTTATTTTTAGATGAAGATGCTCATTTTAGTGTTACTTATACTGAGCAATTAGGATGGTTCTTTTTTTAAAAAATTTATTTATTTATTTGTTTGAGGGAGTGAGTGAGTGAGAGGGAGAGAGCATGCGGGTGGGGGGTGGAGGGGGTGAGAACCAGAGGGAGAGGAAGAAACAGACTCCCTACTGATTAAGGAGCTGGGCACAGGGCTCCATCCCAAGACTCCAGAATCATGACCTGAGCCAAAGGCAGATGCTTAACCAACTGAGCCCACCAGATACTCCAAAGATGGTTTTAATAACTAGCCGGCAGCAAATCAGGATTACAAGGTCAACATATAGAATAATTTTTTTTTTCTTTCCTAACTTCATTAAAAATAACCAACTGCTCTCCAAAAAATGTTGCAGTGGTTAACATGGGATTCTGGTAATACATGAAGATGTGTTTTATATTATATTATCTTCATTTGTCCTTAGTGTTAACCTTTATTATTAACTTTCATTAATTTAACACAACATGTTGTCACCATATCGCTAAATTGGAGTTTTTCATAGTGAGCCTGAAGTTTGGGTCTCTGTCTGAAAGGTTCTTTCTTATGACTATTCAAGGTTTAGTTTGCCACAATTCTCTGTTTGTGGTTATTCATTGGAAAGCTGAAGGTCATGTATGTGCAAGGTTCAACAGTAACCATGTAGTGGGGAAAGCTATGTGTTCTCTGTCTTCCATAAGTTTGTAATTGGTAGGTTAAAAAAAGGTATGTGGGGCGCCTGGGTGGCTCAGTTGGTTAAACGTCTGCCTTCAGCTCAGGTCATGATCCCAGGGTCCTGAGATGGAACCACATGTCAGGGTCCCTGCTCAGCGGGAAGCCTGCTTCTCCCTCTCCCACTCCCCGTGCTTGTATTCCCTCTCTCACTGTCTCTATCAAATAAATAAATAAAATCTTTATAAAAAAATTTAAAAAGGTTACGTGTTCAAATAACTATGATAAAATCAAACATGAAAAATGACTGAAAAGAGATGTTTCAGGAAAAAGAAGTATCGGAACAGGGAGTAAAACAGAGAAAGCTTCAGAAGTCATGGCATTTCAGCTGGGCCTGAGGAAGGAATAATTGAGGAATGGAAGACATGCCTTGCAAGGTGCAGAAATCCCAACAAAGGATCAAGGGCAAAAAACATAGAGCAATGGTTTTTAATTTTTGAGGTCTGCACCCTCTAAAATTATAGTGCCAGTGTGTGGGTATGGCCGAAAAGCTTTCATCAGATTTTCACAACATCAGTGACTACTCCACCTCTAATTTTAAAAAGTAGGTGTGAAGCAATGAGCAGAGGGAGGTGAAAGTAGCAGTAGATGGTTTTCCTTTGTCTTAAGAAAACTGGGAATTCTCCAAATAAGTATATGTTTATTCAGTTTGCAGATTAACAGGATTAAGATCAGCTCATAACCAACATTCTGGGTTTAATTTAATATCTTCTCTTATTTTAATAATAATGTTGGAGGAGTTAGATTGAAAGTGATGCCTTGGTAGAAATAATGTCTTAGGCATGATAACGGTATTTCTCCCTTAAAACTTTTTACTTCTCTCTGTTTTTTTTTCTTTTTTTTTCAAATACAGATATCTCAAAATAAAACTGGGATCAAATCCAAGTCCTATGAAAAAGAACTCTGTCATCAGCCCCAGAGGGCAAGGTTACTTAGATTTTAGGAGTTGGGAATATGGGGCCATAATGCACTTGAAGGTCACCCAAATGCCACTTCCTTCACCTCCCATTTCTTACAGGTGCCTTCCCTTTTCCTTTTTCTCTTCCTGCTTTTCTGTGCTTTGCCACTTTTCTCTGTGTGTGTGTGTGTGTGTCTGTGTGTGTGTGTGTGTGTCTGTGTGTGTGTGTGTGCGCACACGCATGCCTGTGTTCAAAGAAAGAGAGCATGAGTCTGGGGGTTGGGAAGGGGCAGAGGGAGAGAGAGAATCTTAAGCAAACTCTGTGCTAAGCTTGGAGCCTGACATGGGGCTCAATCTCTAAATCCTGAGATCATGACCTGAGCAGAAATCAAGAGTTGGGTGTTTAACCCACTGAGCCACATGGGTGCCCTCGTTTTGGATGTTTTTTGAAAAAAGTATTTCTTTTCTTTCCTTTTTCTTTTCTATTGTACTAAGAAAACTTAACATGAGATCAACCCTCTTTACAAAATTTTTAATTATAAAATACAGTGTTGCTAAGTATAGGCACAGTGTTGTAGAGCATATGCACTCTAGAAGCCATTCATTTTGCATGAGTGAAACTTTATACTGGTTGAAGAGCAATGCCCCCAAGCCCGTGGCAAGCATCTTCCTACTCTCCGCTTCTATGGTTGACTATTTTCGATATATAAGTGAACGTTAGCCGTGTTCATAGGTCTGTGACCAGCTTATTTCACTTGGCATAATGTCCTCAAGTTTCACCCAAGTTGTTGTGTATGGCAGGATTCACTTCCTCTTTTAAGGCCAAGTAGGGTCCTATTGTACGTACATAACACATTTCTTTATCCATTCACCCATTGATGGATATTTAGGGAAAAAAAGACAGGAATTAAAACTATTGTAGTGGCATAATGGTATCCATCTGTTTTCTTAACTTGCATTTGACTCTTGTTTCCCTTCTCTTTCCTATGAACATGCTGTGACTGACAACGGATGATTAAATGTCCTAAGGCAGATTTCTTGTCATAAAATATTTGTCCTCAAATACACATTTCTCATTCATTTGTGGGATTCCTATAAACTAACATGATCTATCTTGTCATAATTTAGATTTGGAATAGATGCCAGCTATTACATATCTGTTGAATGAAGGAACTGAGTAAAGGAAAAGAGGAAAGGAAGCGATCTGATGTGCCACCGAAAAATATAATGGAAACACAATTACTAATTTCTGAAGTGTCTCAAATAGAATAAGGAGAAGTTCCCTCTTGACAATTTAATGATGTAGAACAGTTGGTAGAATTGTCATTTGAAAGTGGAAAATTGGTTTTATAAAAAAAAAAATATTGTATGATCTTAATTATTATTCAACTCTAATGTGATTTCACAGGGTCTCTAGCAGGCTGGGGACTCCCAATTGCATGTGTTTTGTTGATCTTTAAAGAGTTCAGATTTTTACACTGTCAGGAGTTAGTTGGACAGTTAAGGAGTCAGGGCTGGGGTCCCCAACAGAAAATACGGCATCAGGACAGCTAAAATAAAACAGCACCGACATTCTGTTTTGCAGCTTAGATAGGACCACACTAGCATTCTGCTTTGCACCCTTTGCAGAAATGACTTCTACAAAATGTCCTAAAATAAGGCAATTAATCACAACGCATTTGCCACTATCATAGGCAAGGGGCAGTTAAGACATAAGCCCCCAGATGGCAGCCAACAAAGACCATCAACATATAGACATTTGCCCAATAGGTAGACAGATACATGACCAAAGCCCTGGTCGGCACGACTCAGCACACCCTGAATGAGTTCCACAAAAGAGCTCATAAAACCCCTGAAACTTAGAAACTCTGAGGGCAACTCTCTTGGGCCCCCCTCTGTCTCCAGGAGCTCAATAAACTTTGCTTTGCTGTCCACCACTCTCCATCTGGTCTACCTCTTCATTCTTCGAAGCAGTGTGACTAAGAACGGTGGGCACTAAGGGCAGAGAAATCCTGGGACCCTTGGAATAGGATGTGAAATCATCAGGTTTTTTTTTTGTTGTTGTTGTTGTTTGTTTGTTTGTTTTTTAGTGATTTTAGCTACAGCAGTTCCTCAATTTTTTTTTAGATTTTATTTATTTATTTATTTATTTATTTATTTATCTGACAAAGAGAGACACAGTGAGAGAGGGAACACAAGCAAGAGGAGTGAGAGGAAGAAGCAGGCTTCCCGCAGAGCAGGGAGCCGGATGGGATGCGGGGCTCAATCCCAGCACCCTGGGATCATGCCCTAGAGCCAAAGGCAGATGCTTAACGACTGAGCCACCCAGGCACGCCTCAATTTTTTTTTTTTTTTTTACATTTTCTCAAGGGAGAAAACTACTGTTCTTAATGATTTAAGATATACATTGTTCAGATATTCAGTTAAGAATCATTTGAAATGTTGAAAGAAGAGTCCAAATCTTTTCTTTTTCACCACTTCTAAGAGTGCTCACCACTCTCAGCATATCACTTGGGTTTCTCCACAACAAGGACCAGATAAGATGGTTTCATGTCAGGCTGTGAGAGAGAAATGACCCTGACTGGTGTTTCTTGACACACTCTGATAAGACAAGCATAGGGTCATTAGGTGCCACAGAGGAGCTGGGTATACCTAGATTAAAAGTTTAGTGTCACAGGAATTGGACTAGCTGTGTAGCTGTCACGTCATCAAGCACCAGAGAGGGTGAACAGCTTGCCCTAATTTGCTGGGATTTTTCTAGTTTAATACTGAATATCTCGTGTCCTGAGAATACCCTCAGTTCTGTTTAAATCAGGACAGCTGGTCATGTTATCTCTACACCAAATATAAACTAACACATCATGTAGACTTGCAAGAAGAGAATCAAAAGAATCCTGTGACATGTATCCTACTTTACAGCTTCAGTACATATCTTATTGAACACATTTTATCACACTTATAATACTGTGTCATATACTATCACCTCAATTTTACAAATGAGAGAATTTTGATAATTATGTTTATCGAAGGTGCCACAGTTGTAAGGAGAGCCAGCTCTCCAACACAAGTACTTTGGAGGCCAAATCATGAAAAGTATGCCCATCTTTTTCCCTGGTCAAGGAAAGTACAAGGCAGATCCGGTCAATTGTACAAGATCTTCTGCAAAAAAAAACAAAAACAAAAACAAAAACAAAACAACCTGGCATTTTAGGCCTGGTAATTAAAGAAATAAATCTGGGTAGGCTGAATTTTAAATTGCCATATCCTGTTGATTCGGATAGGAAAAGGTGAGGGGACTCAGTGAACTATAAGCTCAATTATCCTTATCTTCCAGATCTCAATGTTTGAAGGAGAAGGATGATCTTCAAGCAACAACTTATAGCCCACTAGAGGTTAAGAACATGGCTGAGGAATAAAGCATTTTGGAAGAAAGGGGGTGGGAGATGAATGTTTGGATATAAAAAATCTCTATCTATCTATCTATCTCACACAGTGATGAAAAGCTAAAAAATAACAAATAAAGTAGGTTCAAGTCTTTGTTAGGCCACTCACAAGGTATATGATCCAGGAATGTTTCTTAAATTATTTGATTTCAAATTTTTTGTTTTTGTATTTTTTTAATTTGAAATTAATGGTAATAATAATAATAATAATATCTGAGATGGTTTCTCTGAGAATTGAATAAAATGATTTATAAATTATTATTATAAAATATTTAGCAGAGTTCCCAGAGTTCCCAGCCTTGGGTATTATTGAATAAAAATAAATGGTATTAAGAGGTCAAAGTTTTACTTAAATTATTTAAATTTTTAATTAAATTTCAATATAAATACATATGTGTAAATATGTTTGTGTACATATATATTTAATAGCCTGAAAGAATATAGAAAAAATATACTTATCATTTATAGTAGTTGGGCTATACATTTTCTTTTACTCTTTTTTTAGGGGGAAGGAGAAACAAAAGTAAATGAACATTTCTTTAAAAACTAGTATTTTTAAAGCAATTGAACAATCTGAACAGTAGCTGATAAAAAGGCATATCCTCCAGTGGTTTACCTTTTTTTTTTTTTTTGGTTTACCTTTTTTTGAAAGTAGCATGTAAATATTTTTAGTGTTTAATCAATATTTACATATTTATTTTAATTGACAGATCTATTTACTCAGCTTCAGCAAAGCCAAACCCAAAGTTGGTGTGATTTCTGAGTTATCTGTCATAAAGGGGACAAAACTGCTTTTAGCCAGCTGTTGGATACTAATGACTACTGAGTCTTCTCATTTGTCTTTGCACACATCAATATCTCCTTGGAATCTCAAATTCCTTTCCATTAAAACATTAGGGTTAGAGTAAATAGGTTTCAGAATCTCAGATATGACATTCTGTTTTGTTTTTCTATACTCGTATAGAAACAAATGACAAATCCCTTCATATACACCATCCAAGAGAGGAGCAAGGAAGTGGCTCTAGGGAGGGATAGAAGCAAAGAGAATAAATAAAGGTCCCATAAATCATGCATAACAAAATGTGCTGGTAAAAGGCATCTGGGTGAGAAAATCACCCTTAGTGTGGGCAGGATTTGAACTTCTATGCTTTGCTGTAACATCAGTGTCAAGTCCCAAGTTCAAAAAAAGCATAATCCTTCCTCCTCTACCAGAACAGTGTAAAATGTGTTAAGTAATGGAATTGTCACGGAGGTGTAGAGGTGCAGAAGCTCTACAGGGTTCACAGATATAAAGAAATAAAGTTGACTTAGCCAAAGGCCAAAGGCAATGGTGACTTGGAAAAGACTTCCTGAAATTCAGTCTTAGATCCTTCCAATGCATGTGACGTCCAGCCCTTCTTTTCTTCAGTCCAAAACATAACAGAGGCATATGATGGAAATAGAGGAAGGGGGAAAGGTGAGAAGGTCCTGATACAGGTGTTCCCTGGCTGTTGGAACACACTGGTCACACATTAGAGTGGAGGTTTTCTGTTATCTGTTGGAAATGTCCATTTATTGGCAATTTCATTCATTCAACAAGCACTTATTGAGCATCTATTATGTTCCAGGTAAAGCACTAGGGATACAGATGCCAGGGAAGACTAAAAATGTGTAGAAGAGAAGACGCTAACAAGCATAGTTACACTGACACATTGGGAAAATTGGGAGAAATAAAGACTTTTTGAATGAGAAATTTGGAAAAGAAAGAGTAATTGGGGGATTAAGGGTTTTTTCCACAAAGTTGTTATTTTGCAGTAATAAGAGAGAGAACAGATCTGTGATCTATGCTATAATGGTAGTGACAGGAGTCAACCCACGCAGTTTGCTCCAGAATTCAGGTTCTTAATCACTCTGCTATGCAGCTACATGGCCATCAGTAGCTATTATTTAAATAATAATAATAATAACAATAGCTAAAATGTATTGAGCACTTACATGTACCCTCACTCTTAGTTGTCACATTTAATCCTCATTACAGTTTTAGGATATAGGCAACACTTTAGATTTTATTTTACAAACAACAATACATATTAAGAAAGATTAAATCATTTGCCCAGGGGTCACAGAGCTGGAAGTAGCAGATCCAGCCCAGTTCTGATTCACAGCAGAAATTATGCTTTTAATTACAACTTCTATCACGCGCTGGCATGTCGCGTAAGCCATTTCCCCTCATAACCTATGCCTCCTTCCCTCACATGGAGCATACGTCTGTAGGATATTTCAAATTCTGATTTCCAAATGAGCCAACATCTTTTTATGAAAATACTAGTTCAACTTTATAGCATATAATGTTGTTATAAATTAATTATGCTATTTTAATAAAAATACATTTTGGTTTGACTTTTCTTTCTCAATAATGCATTCTGTGAATGAGAACTTCACAAACTGTTCATGTATATACATGACTCCTTTTGCTTTGAGTCAAGACCAAAAGAGGCTGACATGGGTCACTATGAAGGGGTGAGGAACAGATAGGTTTCCATCTGTAAGCCGTAGTTGTCAGCTGTAAAACAGAAGACTGTCCAAAATCCCCCACTCCAGCTATCAGTGGAGTAGCTTGTATCCCTTGACATGCACCTTGGGTCCTCTTGAGGACCTCCCCAAGAAGACTCTCCTGATATTCATGGTTTATTCAGTTTCCATCCTCCCCTCACCAACTAAGAATTGTTAGCTTTGTCTGACTGGTTCCGGGCTATCTTCAAATATGCTTTAAATCCAATCAGGTCTTTCCTCTTTCACATGATCATCATTTCTCATCCAGTCTCTATTTCTACTCTTACTCTTCAACAGTAGCTATTCTATAGAGTAATCAGAGTAATTTTTTTTTCCCCCTTTTGGTAAGGAGGCTCTACACCTAACATGGGACTTGAGCTCATGACCCTGAGATCAAGAGTTGCGTGCTCTACTGACTAAGCCAGCCAGGTGCTCCCCAGACTGAATTTTTAAAAGCACAAAGCAAACCATGGCATCCCCTGAAAAGCCTCTAGGGAATTCCATTTGCACTTGGCATAAACCCAAGCTTCAGATATTGGCATAAGCATAAAAAGCACCCTTGTTCCTCTTCAACTGCATATTCTTCCCATATCCCTTTCCCACAACGTTCCAGCCATTTTTATTCCTCAAACAGACCAAAGGTACATCTTCATCTCCAAACATTAGGCCCTGCTGTTGGCCTTGACATAGTCTTCTTTCAGATCTCCATGTGACTGGTCCCCTCCTATCACCCAGAACATAAGAGTACATTCCAACTCTCCAGAGAGGCTTTCTCTGACAACTTTTCTAGACTTTCTATCCCTCTGCTCAGCTGACCTTATTTAAATCATGCATGTTTTACTAACAAAGCAAACAAGATGATTTTTGATAGTGGTATTTCATTTCACTAGCATGTGCTCTCTAAAAACTGAAAGTGTGGCTATCTTCTGTGCACTTGGAGTTAAGGGTTAATAATGCCTATAAAATAGAAAATATTCAAATATTAATTGAATTATTGACTTAAGAATGTTAGTATATCCTACAAGGTATGCCCATTTGAAGTATCATCAGTAAGAGGTCCGGGCAGATAAATGGTGATGGACATTGGTATGTTTTGGCCTCATCAACTTAATATATCTTCTGGAATATATTCAATGTGGGGTACTACCTCTTTGCCCAGTTTACTTGGCTCTGTATGGGCCTGTAATACAAGTTAATCATATTTAACTCCTAGAACATAGATCATAGGGAGACACACAGTTACAGAAGGCATTTAAAAGTAACAGTTTGGTGGAAGTGAGAGCACCAGAAACTCATGGATAGATTTCTTCAGCTAACCGGTTATCTTCTTTCAGATGCCATAACTTATTAATGCATGTTTTCTACCTGTGAAAGCTTATCAGAGTTGCTTTCTGTTGCTGAGAAGCAAAAGACTGCCATATATATGGGAAGGCTATGCCATTAAGAGCTCCAGGTGCAGCAGAGGAACTGAAGTACCAGGAAAGTTGAGTTAGAGCAGCAGGTGGACTGTGACTATTTTGTTGGTGGTGTTCCAATGACTCTAGCAGATGTTTAGACAGTTTAGGTAGAATCTGTGCATTTACGAAAAAATTAGGTTTATTTAAAGGGGAAGTATGATAGTAGCCTCCAGCCAGTGTGCCAGATAAGCTACACTATTTTTAAAGAAAAAGAAAAGATAAATATAAAGAAGAAAATCATTTTGAAGTTTCTTGTGATCTCATACTGTTTTTCTGTCACTCTGACATTTTAAATATTACTACTGAGTCAACTTCTCTCAAGGTATTCCATTTACAATTTAAATAACCAAAGCATGCAAATATCTCTGTTTTGCATCTTTAAGAATGTATGCTACACAATCAAAATGAGTTTCCTTGGGGCCCATCTTCAGCTTGTCTTCTCCTGCAAAGTCTCCATGATTTGGGTCAATTGATTATTGACATTTAATATCTTCATTCTTCAAATGGGGATTTGTTATGAGCAGACCCCAGTTAGAACAAAGGCAGTCTCATTACCCTAGATAATTATACCTCTGGTTATAACTGTCTCCATTGGGATCCCATGAAAACTTAAAGCAACAGAAATTTTAAAAGGCTATGGATATCCATCCTTCCATTAATTGAAAACATGATTTTTTTTTAATAGAGAAACTTCCTATAATAAAAGAAAATGTCTCCTTGTATTGCACATCCATGAAAAAATGGTTTTCCTACTTCTTTTATTGACCCTCTTATACTCTTATTCAGTGCTTACTTATGCTCCAGTTTAATCCCATTAAAACTATTCATATTGTCAGCAGTTAAAATCACTTAACAAAAAAATTCTCTTAATAGATAAATTTTCCTTTACACATATGCCTCTCTCTGTAATTGTAATACAGGAGATTGTCGACCTTCAACATCAATAATAACAATATTTGTATAGTGTTTTCTGGTTAACAAGGTGTATTCACTTCTATTCACTCAATTCTGTATAATAATCTGAATTCAATTTCAATGTGTTCATTTTATAGGTAATGAAATAAAGCTCAGGAGTTAAAGTTAAAACCCAGGGTCGTGTGGTTAGCAAATGAAAGAGCAAGGTTTGGAAGCTAAGCCTGCCCCATCTCAAAGTCTATATTCTTTTCCTAAAAATCATAGGAAAGTTATGGTCACATGAAGATACAGAGTATTCAGGGAAAGAGAAGAGTGGTCAATAAGGCAATCCTCTTCCTCTGATGTGGGAAACAAAGTCAGAAGAGAAATTATTAAATTTCCTTACTACCTACAGCCCATTGACAAGTCCTTAAAATAGGCAGAGTGACATTCCTCTAGGAACTTAGCTGCCTCAATGTTAATACCTTGCTAAGAGCAAAAGGCTATCTTAAGCCCAACCCCCAAGATCCTGTAAGTCTACCTTAACATGTAGAAATTCCCTTGGAAACTTCCTTTATCTCTACCTCCCAAGATACATGTTGGCAATCTTCCCCCAAGCATATGACCCACCGACATATATCTGAAGGATCTCATGACTAAAATTTTATTAGATAGTAAAAAGTGACCTTTTTCAAAAATACCTAGCCCCCTCAAGGTCCTGGAAACCTTGCTTCCAAAATTCTTTAGAGACTTATGCTATCCCTAACCTCCTCCCAACTTGTAATTATATAATGGGCCACTCCTTATGACCTTAGGGCAGCTCTTTCTGCCCAGAGATCCTGTTCCTGTGCTTTCATAAAACCACCTTTTTGTACCAAAGATGTCTCAAGCATTATTTCTTGGTCATTGGCTTCGAACCCTAACATCTTTCTTATAGCATCTCAACTTTGAAAAAAATAAATTGCTATTTTCCATTAAAATCATCCACTGTCTTCATAGAATTCTGATTCTGATGCTCTATCAATAAATACTCATCTCCAAATAGACCCATGATCTCCAATTTTTATCTCCTCTTATACTTGTTACTCTTACTATTATTATTATTTTTATGGTAAGTAGGTGCAATATTGGGAGGGGGTGTTTTCTCACGATAACCAGACACAATGGTGAGTGTATCACACCTGCATGACTGACAGGCGGATGAAACCCAGGAAGCGAGTTACTACACCCTACTCAATCATACCATTTCAAATCTCCAACTGACATCCAGCGCACAGCAGCTTCTAGTGGTTCTCCCGAACAGAACAGTAATCCTGAATGTTATAAATAGGTTGTTTGGTCAAAATATTGACAACCTAATTGAAAAATATATATCCTACTGTTTCACTGTTTGCTAGCCAGTGAAATGAGACAGAAACTCCAAGGAATCACGGAAGGCTTCGTATGACCTGCCACTTTGACTTACGTAACTGCATTACCCCTGTGAATGAAAGTCCTTGTTTATTTTTAGTTTCTTATTTTTCCCCATCAATTTGGTCTATGAGGCAGCTGTAAACAACAAATGTTGAGAAGACAAAAAAAGTTGTTAAAACTTTCTCAGCTTAAGTCTTCATCTGGGTTCTTCTTAAAGAGACAGAAAAGACAATTCTCAATGTATGTATCTTTACCTTGCCTCAAAGCCACACAATAGAGCAGGGGGCTTCCTACAGTGGGAAAGAAAATATTCAAGCTGCTGGGGAACAAAATCAACGTTTTTAATAGGCTGGGGTTTGGGGAGTGTCCTTCCCATCTGCCATCCTGATGGATTAATGATTAATAATTCATTATCTTATGTAGATTACAAAAGTACAGTTGGTTGACTACTTGCTTTTGTCACCGTAGAACATATAATGAGCACTACTTTGGGCAAAGTACTGGAGAAGATTCAAACCTGAATGAAAATGAAAGACAGGAATACTCATTGAGTGCCCACATTGAGTGCTATACCAAGTGGGGTCTGTGCAACAGCCCAGACACATTACTCAACTTATCGAAGCTTTGGCTTCCTCCTGTTAACTGGGGATAAACTGTTTGACTTCAGATCTTGTCATTAGTTTGTCATTAGACAGACACTAATACAACCCTCCTAATATAGCATCTAGCTCAGTATTTCTCAATCTTTAACTCATGGCTAACTAACCCGAAGCCTTACATTTTTTTTTTTTTTTATAACATCACTCTGTATCTTAAATTAATAGTCTTAATTTCTTTGGGCTTGGCTTCTCCCCCCAAAACTTCTTTTTTTTTTAATATATATTTTATTTATTTATTTGACAGACAGAGATCACAAGTAGGCAGAGAGGCAGGCAGAGAGAGAGGGGGAAGCAGGCTCCCTGCTGAGCAGAGAGCCCAATGCGGGGCTCGATCCCAGGACCCTGAGATCATGACCTGAGCTGAAGGCAGAGGCTTAACCCACTGAGCCACCCAGGCACCACCAAAACTTCTTATACATACTATTCTGTAGTAGAGACTACCATATATCTATTCTTCTAATGAGCACTACTTGAGTTTGTAGAGAAAAAGTAACATGCTTCATTAAAACAAAACAAAACAAAAAAAGCCAAATAAAAATACTACACTTAAGGGGATTTCCTGGAAGTCCCTTCCCGCCACTCCTGTTTGCATCGTATTATCCATGACTTAGTTACACACTCCTGCCTAACTGAATGAAGATATGAGATGTGGGACAGCAGACAGAAGATTTGGTGGTCACCACTTTTTTTTTTTCATACTAACTGATACAAAAGGTTTTAACTTTTTCTTGAATAAACAATTGTTACATGCATTTTACTACAGTAAAGGAAAAAAAAATGACCAAAGTAAAAAAAAAAAAAAAAAAAGAAGTATTGAAACTTGAGACCCCCTAAAGAGAAATTGTGTTTTCTTAAGAGAAGTAAATATAAAGAAAAGAGAAGGCTTTCTGAAAGACACTCGCTCGCTCTCTTGCGTTGCATATAGAATGTGTACGTAATGCCTGGAAACACATCAACATCCTTTGCTTTTTACTGTGAGTCAACTAAAAGGAAGACAGTTTCGATTACGTGAGATGTTGATCCTGACCTCAGTGGCCATAGAACCACGGATGTCAGCTCCCCTCCAGAATGCACGCTATAAAAGTGGTAAGCCTATATTTATTTAAACTACCAGTTTTTTGAAGTTGAAACTCTTCCTAATGAATGCACTCAGTCCTTAGGGCTGTGGTGGATCTCGAACAAACTTCCAGTTCCAGAAACTGGAGTTCCAGCCTTGTTTACTCTTTTCTTTTTCTGAATTCTCTCAGTCGAGATGCCTAACTCTCTGCTTGTTGATAAATTTAAAAAGCCCAAATAAGTAAGAAAACGGATCTGATTCTTGGTCTCCCACAACCTACAGAGTTTAACAGAGGACATCCTCAGAGTTGGCCTAGTGCCATAGGAAAGGACTGAATAGACCATTGGATCTCAGAGCCTCATATAATGAAGCCCTATATGGTTATCTAATCCAGGGTTTTTCAAACCTGGTTACATACAGAGTATGCTAAGGAGGGAGAGGGAGAGAGAAAGAGAGAGAGACACATAGAGATAGATTTCCTGGCTTCTCTCCACAGCAACAGAATTTGTGGTAGGAGGAGATAGTTGACGGCAGGCAGTCTGAAAGAAGGTACAAATTTATTTTTACATAAACCTTTCCAGCTGGATCAGTGATTTCCAAGGTCAGTTTCATAACTGGAGGAATTTCGGCCTCAATAAGGGAAATGACTTCCTGAGGGTCAGAGCCAGTGACCCAACGGATGGCAGAATCAACATTGCAATCCTGTCTCCAGGCTGCCCATCCCAAATTCATTTCCTGGAGCAACTGCCTAGTGAGGTCCTTGGAGATATTTCTTTCTGGTTCCTTCTCTATGAGACCCCCTGACAACTGAATATTAGGCAACCTCTTTGCACATCCCCCATGAGTTTCTCATATGCACACACTGAGACTCATTTTTCTACCCACACCCTATAAACAGAAAGTAAACAGAGGAGGAAAAAAATAGGGAAAAATGTTCACACCCACTATGGGAAGTATAGATCTCATTCGTTCCTTTTAGGTGAGTAACGTAAGGCTCAAGAAGTTTAAGAAAATTACTGAAATTCACGAAACTCCGGAATAACAGAGCTAGGATTACAAATAATCTGAATGCCTTCAACCTCCATGTTCTTTGCCAATACTGTGCAGCAACTGATGATAGAATGGCTTGTTGCACATGTTGTTTAAAGTAATGAAGGACAATTGAAACAGGGATCTGAAATCCAAAACAGTCCTGACATTTTTATTTGAAGGTATCCCAAAGCCAACTAAAGCCTAAGCGTTAGAGTAAGATTTTAGAGTTAGTTTGTCCAAATATAAATTATATACTGCTTTTCTTCAGTAACATTTGCATTGAGCTTGCGGGGAAAAAAAAACAACTAGAAAAAGCAGAAGTTCCATATTGATGTTGTTTTCAGGGTCTCTAATTTAGTTTCTATCTCAAAATCTCCCCTCCCCTCCACTGTAGCCCATGGTCCTCCCAACTGCAGAGAATTTATATCAAAGCAGGATGATTGGAAAAGACACTGTACCTTAGGTAGTGATTCCAGATTCTTTCCAAATGAAAATGTTCAAATATGAATTTCTATATAGAACAAATATGCCAGGGGCAGGAATAAGACAGGACAATCAGTTAAGAGAAACATCTTCCTAAGCCTCATCTGACAGTGTTACACAGTTGTCAATCCCCTCTAGTCCTGCAGAGGATCATGGAATTATTTGATGAATGAATCTTGATTTCCCAGCCCCCAAAGAGAGTCAACCTCTGTGATCTCCAAGGCTCTGTAAGGGGAGTTATATGACCTACCCATGTCACATGGGAGACTTCCATCTCTAGCTCTGGATGGTAAAACAAAACCTACCCAGAGACCCTGATTCTGCTCTTGTTCTCCTAAAACTCTTTCCACAGAAGCAAGAGTTTAAAAAGGTGAATCAGATCAGATAATTTTTCTTTTCATTTAGCCCTTGAAACTTCCTTTGCCCTCTTACCTAGTATCCCACCTGTTTCTTACGCTCTGGCACGCTGACTTTCTCTGGTATTCAACACACCAATGTGGCCCTATCTCAAAGCCCTTCACCTGCTATTCTCTCTTCCAGGAAAGTTCTTCCCAGATCTTTCCATGGCTGATTTCTCATCCTTAGGTCTCTGATCCCAAGTTTGTGTCTCAGGGAGACCATCCCTATCTACCTCACGTCTTCCCTTTAAAAAAAATTCTTATAAAAATGCATAAAACAAAAAATGTTATCCATAGTTAATAATATAGTTTAGTAGTAAGTATATTCACATTGTTGCAACAATGATCTCCAGAATGTTCTCATCTTGCAAAACTGAACCTCTATACCCATTAAACAGCAATTCCCCATTTCATCTCTCTTCAACCATTGGAATCCACCATTCTACTTTCTGTTTCTAGGTGTTTGACTATTCCTGATAACTCACATAAATGGAATGATATAGTTATTTGTCTTTTCGTGACTCATTTATTTCACTTAGTGTTAGTTCTGAAAGTTCATCTTTGCTGTAGCATGTGTCAGAATTCCCTTCCAATTTAAGGCTGAATAATATTCAACTCTATCTATAGACCATATTTTGTTCATCCATTCATCTGTCAGTGGACATCTGGGTTACTTCCACCTTCTGGCTATTGTGAACAATGCCGATATGAACATAGGTATACAAATACCTCTTGAAGAACATGCTTTCAATTCTTTACGCCCAGAAGTGAGCTGCTCAATCATAATGTTGTTCTAATTTTTTAAGGAACTACCATACTGTTTTCCACAATGGCAACACCATTTTATATTCCCACCAACAGTGCACAAGGTTTACATTTACCCACATCCTTGCCTATGCTTGTTATTTTCTGTTTTTGTGAGAAAAGCCATTTCAGTGGATGTGAGGTGATATCTCTTTATGATTTTGATTTTGATTTCCTTAGTGATTAGTGATGTTGAGGTTCTTTTTCTATACTTGCTGGCCACATGTATATCTTCTTTGGAGAAATGTCTATCCAAGTCCTTTTTAATAATTTTTTTAATGTCCCATGTTTAACCTGCATTTGGTAAATGTAGGTTGTTTACAATGTTCTCTTATTATAATTATTGATGAAAAATACCATTGTACATAAATATTGATTGACAGTTCTGATTTTCCCCTCAGGAAAACTTTTCCAGGAGCATAACTACAATTACTAGGTCAAGATGTATGAACATTTTATAGGCTTTTGATTCATGCTCCCACAGCTTTCCAAAAGTGATACACCAATTTACACTCCCACTAGCAGGGCATAAAAGAAATAATTCCACTTTAAGGACACAGGAGTAAGAGTGTTATGTGCAAAACTGAAAAAATAAAAATAAAGTTACTAATTTGAGAGTTAAATGTCCTTTTATCTTGTCTTGACTCACTAGAATATCTCTGCCTTTTGTTCTGTGTAAACTGCCTTTATTATCTCTGATAATGGGGAGAATGTAATGCTAAAAGTCTTCCAAAAAGCCAAAATTCATACATCAGTCTTTTCTGTGCTTTTTGTCAATTATTTAGACACAGTTTCCGAAGAAAATACTGGGGTTCAACTATATCATCCCTTGGAAGACAGTAATGACAGATACCTTCTCAATTGAACATGAGGGCTCTCTGGCCTTGGAATAGGTCAAAGCCAAAGACAGACTAATTATGAGGCAATTCTGAGAACTTATGGAGAATCTGAATTCTACTGATTAATATTCTTCAGCAGTTTAGGATTTGAAACTTTGTGTTTGTAGCATACTTTCAAATATTGTTGTAGAATTTCCTGTGGCATTACAGGAGGGATTCAAAACCAGCTATAGACAAGTCAGTGATATTAAAATATAACTTCTCTCTTAATGTCTATAAAAGTAATTCATGGTTATTTCACTATTCTCTTGGTTGTCATAATGTCTTATGTAGCAGTTAGTTTTCAGCCAAGGCATTAAAGAGCTCTACTCACTCTATTTCTCCATCTGTAAAATGTGATATTGAACTGCACTCATGATTCTCAAACTGAGTTCCTCAAAGTCACAAAGGTGCTGCCGTATAGTAGTTGATTATATTCTGGGGTGGGTGTGGGTGATTTATGTAAGATCTCATAAACTACAAAATCTTTTTTTCTTTTTTTAACAGCAAGAATCTCGGACTAGACTAGGTATGTTTCTAACTCTGAGTCTATGGCTCTACCCTTTCCTTTCCACAGCTCATTACACTTAGCAGCTAATGTTCATGGTAGCTATAGGCAATAGAGAAAAGATTAATTTCTAGTTAGTTACTGTTCTTTTTTTTTTCCTTTTGAACTCTAATACATATATTCACAATACTATTACTTGTGTAACTCATATGACACCAGAGGCATTCTGGCCCCTTTTGGATTGATCTATCAACTAAAACCACTCTTTTAATATCTATAGAATCCAAAGCTCTGTAGTAGGTAGACTTCAGCAAATATATGTTGGGGAGAGAATGGGGAAGGGTAGAGAGATGCTTTCCCTTGATCACTCTGTTTCTGTACCAGCATCTGTGTTCTCTCTGTTCTGAAAAATATCAAATGAAATCATTTCCTCAGATCCCTTAAAAATCCTTTTTCACAGAAGGCATTGTATAGTGTAATGCACTTTATGGAATATAGAAGAATGGGCTTCTGCTGGGAATGTGGGAGTGGGGACATAATAGGAAATTGGCTTACATCACAACCATAACAACTTCAAAATCCACATTAAATAGATGATCTTTAAAATAGACTTTGGTTAGCCCACCATGAAAAAATTTAAACTATATTTCAGTCATAATTGCCTACTTCATAACCTCTCAAGATGTCATTCTTTTACTCGATTTTCCTATTTCTCTTTTTCCTCACTCCCACACGGACTGCCAGGGAGTGAGTAGAGCCTTCTTAGTGAATAAGAAGGAACCATTCATTTCTCTGACACTCCTTTTGCTACAATCTGCTCCAGGCCCACCTTCTTACACCTAAACCCAGCAGCACAAAGAGAACTTCCATGTAACAGGATCCACTCTCCTACAAAACATTTTGACTGAAAGTAATTACGTTGTCTTTATTTTATGGGGTTTTTTTTCTGTATGAAGTTCTTTGAGGAAGACCCATATAAGATTATACCCATAATCACCTGAGTCACGTGGGTACTATTTTATATGAGTCACATTTCCAGTATGTAGAATTTTGTGCTTCTTGTGATTTAAATGTTTTGTTTCAAATAGTTTTTCAAAGGTATTTTGCCCTTCAGTGACCCAATGTTTCTTTTAATAATGCTCTTCCCTGATCTCAAATGATTCAGTGTCTTAAGTGGGCATTCAACTGCTATGTCAAATCCATTTGTAAAACCTTTATTAAGTTTAACAGCAAAGTCGCCTAAGTTTGGCTTGGCTAATCTATCAATTTAAGGCTCATTAAGATAAGGAATGACAAAGCTGGAAGAGAATGCCTCCCTTTTCTTTGAAAATACTTATAAAATCAAGCACTCAGCTGTTTCCTCATTGTATGCTACTTTGGAAATGTCAGGCGAGTTTGAACCGTCAAAGCCATCAAAAATACTGCTGAATTGCAAAGGAAACAATGACTACCTAGGGAAAACAGTACATCGTAGGACCCAGGAGTCTGCTTTTCCCATAAGAAGGGAAGTAAATTTTAAAAGGGCAAAGTTGGAACCAACTGATTTCATTTGACATCTGCAGAAGACTTCTCAATTGTGAGGCCATGTGATGAGGAACAATACATTCATTGCGAGAACATAACTGTCTTGTAATGACTTCCCTTGTTTCTAGGGAATCTGTGTTTTCACTGCATCTTACCCACCTCTGCCAGTTTTATTTTCCTTAACAAATCAGAAGACTTCTTGTCTTTCCTCAAAACCTGCAATCAACTTTGGGCAGTGAGTTGCTCTGCTATGGTGATATGGTATAAAGAAGATGGACATCTGAGTGAAATAAAATCAAGTTCTGAAGTATGGAGGTAATTGTATCCAGGGATCCTTAGAAAAATTACCCAGGTGCTCTGAGGGTCTAGAATTCTTCTGAAAGCAGAGCCTGAGATAAGGACTTAGTTCTCATTGTAGACAACTAGGGATCAATACTACTGGCTGCTTTTGAGGTACTATGTGGGATGTGTCATTCTGAAGGATGACATATGAAAGTGTTTGTTCATGACTCCTATTCTCCATTGGTAGACACTGGCCACTAGGCATGTCAATCCCTTATGTGTTTGGACTGTCCAATGCATCACCTAAGGAAGTTGCCAAGAATTTGGGGAGAAGCCCTAAAGTATTAAAACATAGATATAAAGGATGTGCCTGGGTGGCTCGGTCATTAGGCATCTGCCTTCAGCTCAGTCCAGGGTCCTGGGATTGAGCCCCACATCGGGCTCCCTGCTCTGCGGGGAGTCTGCTTTTCCCTTCTTCCATTCCCCCTGCTGTGTTCCCTCTCTCGTTGTGTCTCTGTCAAATACATAAATAAAACCTTTAAAAAAAAATAGATATAAGGCAAAGACTTTAGAAGTAGCACTCTCCTAACCCATATGAACTGTCTGCCATTGTTGTAGCTTGAAATCAGGGGCTGGTCTGAGACTGGTGACACAGATTATCAATGTGGCTGTTAGAGTATATCTTAATATCATATACATTGTAAAGACAATGAGAAGCCATCTATCACTGTGGGACTTGGAAGTGGCTTGTGTCAAGTATTCACATAGTGAATTATACGTGAAGGTTGATCAGTAAAAAGTTGTTAACCTGATAGAGGTAAAGGTATGAACAGAGCATTCAAATTCCTCTGCTGGATAACAACAGTTGCATTTCCTTCCATAACTCTTTCTAGCCTCTTTCATGTCATCTTTGCTCTAGCCATATGAATCTATTAAAAGCCCAGGGTCTTTCTCCTTGTCAATATCTGTGGGTCCAACCTCTAGAGCTCTCAATCTCATTGGACCCAGTGGAGTCAGGAGAGTAGATAGTTCCTAATTCTGTCTTTTCCATAACCTCATTCATTGTCCAAACACTTAGAAATCTCATTTTGTTAATATCAAAGTTCTAAATATAAATACAGTGGAGTCAGGAGAGTAGATAGTTCCTAATTCTGTCTTTTCCATAACCTCATTCATTGTCCAAACACTTAGAAATCTCATTTTGTTAATATCAAAGTTCTAAATATAAATACAAATACTAAATACAAATTCAAAGGTCATTTTCCATTTGATTTCATGAATAGTTGGTTGAATTTGATGTAATTGGCTGCATCTTCTTTAAATGTCCTCATCTCCACTCTATGAGTCTCTTTATTTTCATCTCACTACTCTGTTTTCTTTCAGACTTACCTCTTTTGCCTACTTCTAAATAGTACGTTGGCCAACTTTCCATCTTTGGCTCTCAATACTTCTATGAAAGTCCTTTCTTAGACAACATGGGGAAAGAAGAGATCATCTGGTCTGCTGATAAGTTGGAGATTTCACTCTCAACTGCCCCATTCTGACAACAATGCACTGAATCCACTAAGAAAAATGTTTTATTTTATCCATATATGTTTCTAGCAAAAGTGAAATATGTCACAACACAATCCAGATTTTCTGCTTCTCAAGAAAAAATGAGACAACCTGGCAAAGCTAGGCCTCCATCTCTGTACACACCAACTGGCTGCAATTGACTGACAGTCTTCTACCTTTAGACCAGTGAGCTCCTAAAATATGAACACGAATCCAGCTCCCCCCGCCCATGTATGCATTTGTCAGGCTCCATGCCTAACCTAACCCAACTTTAAATAGGATGGCAAAGAATAGAAAACAAGACAATCTTCTGTATAATAATCTTCAGTTTACCATTTTATCTTCATTTTTTTCACCCTCAAAGTCAATATTGTTAATTAGTCCTTCTTTAAGCTCTGATTATCCTTGGATTCCTTCCCTTCCTCTTTTCGGCCTAACTTTCCATGTAATACTGAAATTCTTTCTTCATGGTCTCCTTCCCTTGCTGCTATCCTAATACTACATTCTTACAGTTTGGAATTCCTTAAAGTTTCATTTTTGGAAAATCTATCTATCTATCTATCTATCTATCCAATATCTATCTATCTATCCATCTATCTATCTGCCATCTATCCATCATCATCTATTTCTTCTGTGGCTAACACTTGCAGACAGCCTGGATTAGTGAAAAGAGCACTAGATTTGGGGTGACAGATTGTGTGTCCTAATCTTTCCTGAGCCAGCAAATAAAGACCTTTGGAAATCACTTCACTTCACTGGCTCTTTTCGAATGTAGAACCTAATGTTGAACTAGATTATTTTGAAGGACTGTTTTGGCTAAATTGTTCTAATTTGTCTGCCTTTCTTGCCTAGAAAAGCTCAGTTCTCCAGTGGGAAGATCTCCTAAGTAAATTCTGACCAGATTTATAGTGCAATTTATTGTGCTTTTGACAACCTTATGTAACTTTACATTTTTCTTCTTAATACCTTCTTTTAGTGTGTATTGACAGTTCAGTTATTTTCGACAAACACTTATACTCTAGTAAATATAACTGGGCTGATATGCTTTTTCAAAAACTCTTCTCCCCTGACATATGCCTGAGGGAAATTTTCTCAGAAGTGAAATAGTGGGTATCCAAGGAATTGGAGTTACACTGTAGCAAACATTTTCTTTTCTTTTCTTTTCTTTTTTTTTAAACAGAGTTTAGAATAAGCTAACAACTGCCTATTTCTTCCCGGTTTTTCCATAAGTCAGTCCCAGCATCTGAGTTTAGAACGAATGGCACTGACTCTCCTTGCCTTTCAACTCTCATTTAGGATAAGTTGATGCTTGTGGAAAGAAGGTGATAGAAATGGAAAGAATGGTGATAGAAATCCTCCAAAGGTTAAAAAATTTCATGCAATATGACTACTGCAAACTAGGTATATGCAAATTTTATCACTGAATCCTCAGTGAATCCTCAGTGAATCCCCTACCACTGCTCTTAATGTTTACATCTTTAGTTCTATTTTACTCAATGACTATTGAGGTCCATTGCCAAGTTACATAACTTCTGTTCCCCAAATTTAGTAATGTTCATCTCCACATTTTGTGAAGATTGAGTCCTATAAATGGCATGGGTTGAAGAACATATACCAGTTGTGGACTTGGTAGCTCCGTTAATTTCCATGGCGTTCACTTTCTCCAGGAGACACAATAAGGCATTTGGGAAAGAAGATCTTTCATTCTACTTCTGTCTCTCTTTAGTGTTCTATGATTTTAGCATATTATTTCAGGGGATGGATTCTCTTCTGGCAAGTAAGGAAGATTCATGCCTTTATTTCCTATTAATCCTGAAGTTCTGTGATTTATTCCCTCAAGTTTTATGAAGTAATTACTTGCAAGAGCTCTTCCTTGTATGAACTGTAATAAAAATGACTTAAGAAAAACGGTTAGTCCTTGCATAAAATTATGCAGAAATTAAATTAAAAGGCAGGACATCTGTTCATTTCACATCAAGCCTTTGAGGAGTACCCAAAGAGCTGTAGAGATTGTGATGATAAAGAAAATTGAGGCACATTTTGATTTCTATAATCGACCTTTCTTGTCTCCATGCTATGGGTCTCTCCATTCCCTATTTTCTGCGTGATCTGGGCCAAAAGTTCTAATTGTGACACAGAGATTTCCATGATCTGATGAATCAACTGACTCAAGGGTGATCTTCGCCTCTTCAAGCAGACTTATTAAGGAGAATAGAGAGAAATGTGTGGTTATGTAATGCAAAAATAATGAAATATAATAACTTTCATTTATTAAGAGCTTCATTTACATTAGGAGCAGTATTTATATTTACAGTCATTATTTCAGTAAGTCCTCAAAATAAACCAGAACAGAATGATGTAAGTCCAAAGTACTGGTTTGAACCATGGAACCATCCTTTATAGAAAAGTTCTTCTGTGTTTATTATGGGCATTAGGATCTAACACTTACTGAGTACCTATTTTATGTTAAATAGTGTATCAGGTGTCTTTCTGACCTAATTTATCTTTCTAAATCTGAGACAATCCTATGAGGTATGGTTTTACCAGTCACTGTTTTCTAGACTAGAAATGTAAGACTCAGAAATTAAATCATAAGTTTAAGGTCACATGGTAATGAAGCACTGATGGGATTAAAAAGTAATAAATAATTATATCTCTTACCTCTTCAATTTCAGAATTAGACACAGGTTCCCAGTGCTTTCCATTTAGGGGTTGAATATCTCTTCAACATGAGAACATGAGGACATAGGGAGACTTTTCTCTAATAAACTGGACACAGAAACACTTGCTCTTAGGATTATGTTACATAATTTTCAGACAGACCAAAAAAAAAAAAAGTATAATGATCAGTACCTATTTATGGAACAGATGTAATTTGGGAGGAAGTAAAGACAAACACAAAACTGCTACTGTATTTTAATATTTAAAGATGTGTGTGTGTGTGTGTGTGTATTTATTTATATATAATCAGTTTAGTTTCCTTATAGGTTTCTTTGTTTTCCTCCAGAATGGAAGGGGGAATTTGGCTTATAGTTTTTTTGTTGCTTTTTGGTCTTTCATTTTAAAGATTTTATTTATTTATTGTAGAGAGAGAGAGAGTAGGAAGAGCAGTGGGAGAGGGAGAGAGAATCTGTGGCAGACTCTGTGCTAGGTACAGAGCCTGACATGGGGCTCGATCTCACAACTGTGAGATCATGACCTGACCTGAAGCCAAGAGTCAGATGCTTAACTGCCTGAGCCACCCAGGCACCCTCGGGCTCATAGTTTTTGTCAAACAATTTTCCTCCAGGTCAGAAAACCAATCATAGAGGAGGAGGCAACGTTTCTTGGGAGCACATAAACCAATTTAACAAGGATTTTAGAATCCCTTCCCTTCCATGAATGTAGTCTTCAGAAGGAAACACGGGTATACCAAGGCAACTAAAATGCAGAGTAGAGAGAGAGAGGATGGGGGAAGGAGAATTACTTCAGGAAAGAAAGTTTACCTGCTAAGAACCCTGAGAGTTCAGGGAATGAACTGGCAATGGTCACTGTCAAAGGATTAATAAAGAAGGCATCTGGTGGGGACAGGTGGCAGCTCAGCAGAAAGGGAATTGGAGACTTTTGGTATCAGAAAAAGAAAACACAAATAAAAGCTCTCAATTCCACTCTTCCATTAAAAAAAAAAAAAACTATTTGCTGTGTATTAATGATAACATTCCCATGTTTGGTGAGAAGGGGGATTATGTAAGGCTTTAGCCTCCATAGGTTATCCTTATATAAATTTTGTTAAAGAAAAAGATGTCATCAAAAGTGTAGATTCATAATCCGATGCTATATATAGTAGTCATTCCCAGGAGTGTTGGGAGGAGAAATGTCACATTAAGTAGAAATTTTCAGAAACTGTGAAGAAAAAAACGGACAAAGGATGCTGAACAAGTTTCCCCTCATCAGCGAACCATGAGAGAGAAAGGCGCTTCCCTTTCCAGAAACACACTATCTCCTGAGAGGCTAAGAAGATCCTTGCTGTTTACTGGCCCAGAGGGGAACTCTGTTCCTTCCTCCGAGGTCCCTTAGGCTTTACCATGGCTGAAAGGAAGTTCCCCAGGGTTGTCCCAGCCCCTTTTTCCTGATGATATCCTCTTCAAGTAAAATTTGGATCATAAGTTTATCTATCACTTCAGTTACTTGATGCTGGAAGTGTAACAGATAAATAAATTAAAACACAGATATATAAATAAATAGAAGTCAATTGAAATATAATGATGGGGGTGGGGGTATGGACAACAAAGTTTGTGTTTACTTGGCATCAAGTTTATGATGGTGTTATTGGGGGTCAAGAGAGATGTCCTCGAAATGAGTATCCTGCAGCGTTCATAAACTTTGTTTTGCTAATACTTGCCCTTATATTTTAATGCC
Organism: Enhydra lutris kenyoni; assembly: GCF_002288905.1. NCBI lineage: Eukaryota > Metazoa > Chordata > Mammalia > Carnivora > Mustelidae > Enhydra > Enhydra lutris. Next base: position 12,864,675 of record NW_019154138.1, on the reverse strand, counting down.
AGACCATGATAAATGTGTCCCAGCTCTAAGGATTGCTGGGAGATCTCAGGAGCTCTTTCAAATGTGCTTGCTATTTTGTTTTGTTTTGTTTTTCTCTTTTTCATTACCTGCTTGAACCTGGATATCAAAAACTAACAGTAGACCAAATGCAAAATATACAGACATATTTGCAGTGTCTAATGGGGCATCTATGCTTCTGTTATAGTTGCTGCTTCCTCGGGAAATTCTCACATGCACTGGGGGGTCTTACACATAGTCAGGATAGCCTTAGACTCAGCCTGGGTCTTTGGAGTTGAAAACCTCTCTAAAGACATACGCGATAGCTCTCTGTGGCAAGAGGATGTCTGGCAGAGCCAGACACTACATTCTGGCTGTTGAAACCTTCATTGAGGCCTCAGAGGGCTTCGGTGTGTGGGAGCATATACAAGCTTCTGTCTTCAAAGGATGGTGTCCCGGACCCAGGTCCTATGCTTGAATGTTAGTTCTGTTCTTGAACAGAGAGTTTGTTCCCCTTTCAAACAGATAAATAGTGAATAGGAACTTTAGAAGGTTGTAGGAACTCATGTGAGAAGGACTCTGATCACCACTGAGGTGTAATTAAAATCCTTGACCCTTCTTAAGCCTCTGCTTGCCTGGCTTCTCTAAACACTGCATGGAAGGGGGGCCTCTTCGGCTAGGCCAGGGAGAGCATTTTTGGCTTCCGGGAGTCTGAGTTAAGCTGTTGTGTCCAAGAGGTTATTATTTTGGTAGCCCATTAACAGACTGCAACACAAAAGTGTCTCCAACATTGTCACAGAGCATCTTAAAGCTCTGATATCCAGAGCAGTATGAATACTTTTTTTCTCTTTGAGAATCTTGTGGCATCTGAAAACCAAGACTTTATTCCTGGGTTAACCTTGACTTCTTTTATTTCTTTGCTTAGGCTGATGGGTTCTGCCTCTGAAAGCAGTATGGTCCCACAGGCAAGTAAGTGGTACACAGGTCCATCATAACTGTCCCATTCAGGCTCTTTTTGGGATTTGAAAATATCTAGGCACTGTGACTGCACAAAAGATCACATTTTTCCAGATTCTAGCTAGAGATGCGAGGTGTAAATAGAGGAAGAAATATACAGGGACAAGAACCGGAGTTTCCTGAGTATACACATGCATCACTGTTTCTAGCATCACCTATGGAAAGGACGCATGTCTATGGGCCCAAATATACCTTAATGCTTGACAGATGTAACTCCCTAGTGAAGAAGAAAATTCCAGTTTCAGAGAGCCATAGCAATTGCAAAGTGATGTCCCTGAACTAATGCCCTATGTTCAGATCCCATTCTTGCCAACCCTCTCTCTAGTTACTATTTACCACCCTATCCCAATCTTCCCCCCTGTCAAACACGTGCTAACTACTTTTGTCGGTAGAGAGGATAAAGCAATGAATGGAAGAGACCATAAAGTTCCCACCTTCCTGAAATTTCCATTCTTGTGAATGAAACAATCAAATAAATATTTAACACATTAGACTGTGACCCACACAATGGAAAAGAAGGAAATATCGGAAGGAGGATAAAGAATGCCAAAGGACAAGGGCTACTATCTTATGTGAGGTCATCTAGGAAGGCCTCACCAACAAGGTGGGTGTTTTAACAATGATCTGAGGAGGCAAGGACGTGATCTTCCTCACTGTTTGGAGGAAGATGTTCTCAAGTAGAGGGAACAGCAAATACAAAGACCCTGAAGTGGGAAAAAGAGCATTTATGGCAACTGAAGAAAAAGAAACAGTGTCATTGAAGAGAGGTGAATAAGGGAGTTGAAGTTCAGGTCAGAAAGCAGCTGAGGGCCATGTTCTGGGGGGGGCATTTGACCATTGTAAATATACTGCTTTTTTACCCCAAATGAGATGTCAGGATTTTGGAGTGTTGAACAGTGGTTACATGATCTAATTTACATTTTACCAGGATCATTCTTTCTAGGATCTGACACAAAGGCCACAGATAAATGAAGTAGGGGATAGGATGGGAAGGGGCAATAGATGGTTTGTTGTGGGAAAATTAAAAGCATTTTTATGTGAGCTTGGAGAAAATCCACTGGGAGGGGTATTAGAATGTAGCAAAGAAAAATAGGGGGATTGCTTCAATGAAGAAAATGAAGAGGAGAAGGATGGGATTTAGTAGATTGGTGAGAGGACTGATTTATATGAGAAGCAAGACAATCAATCCAAATTAATGGGAGAGAGTACAGACCTATATATGGGACTACACCTAGAGGTGGATAAACAGGGTGGTTTGGTTATGTGGACGTTCTGTTTTCTTGGTAAAATAAGATGTAAGATTATTAGCTGGGAATGAGGACTAGGGGGTTCATATGCTCATATGCTTTTTTGATCACTTGGATTTTTTCCCCCCAAACTCCTTCCTTTGTTCATGTCACCCTTCACGGAATGCATCACAGATCCTACCCGCCCTATTCCCGCTGCAACTCTGGGCCATCTGTATTGTTGAACCGTCTGCAGGTACTGCACAAGTTTGCTTAGGAAAAGTCAGTGGGACTTCTATTGGAGTCATACTATGAAACTTTTAACACAAAGTCATTTTTATTTTCAGCCAGAGATGCCTAACCCTCTTTAAATGTTCTTCACAGAGGTAATCAGATCCAGAATTCATATCTTTAGAAAAGCAGCCTTCCTCTTTCTCAAAGCAAACCAGGTACGTAAGAAGCATTCTTGGGATGGCTGGCCCCACATAAAACTGGGCCATTATTACTTGTGTCCTTGCAGGTATTTTAGCCTTTAAATGGTGATACTATCATTTTAATTAAAGCTGAAGTTTCTTCAGCATTCAATTCAAAGGGAGACTGCAAGGCCCCATTCTACAACAGAAACTAAATCCCCAGTCCATGAGTAAAACAAAATGTATGAATGAAGGTAGGCAGATCTGGGACCGTTTCAAAATTTGATGGTGGGAGATCATGTTACACAGGCATAACAGGGGTGCCCAGAACTATGCAAGTTATACTCATACCATTCCTTTTTATGAAGTCTAAGATGAGAAAAAATAAAAGCTAAAAACTGGGGGCCGTGTGGTGAGTAAAACAGACCCCATAGAGAATCTTAACCTGCCTTTTTAAAAAATCTGAGTGATAGGAGTAATTTAATTAATATGCCAATATTACACATAGAATATGGAGATACTTAGATTTTTAACTGATGCGGTCCTATAAAATAATAAAATAATATGGACCAGTGTTTTGCAAGATCATCACTATTACCATTTTGAGCTGGAAATTTTGCTGTTGGAGGCTAGTCTGTGTGTCACTGTTTCACAGTATCACTGGCCTCTACACAATGGATGCCAGTAACAGTCTCCTCCTAATTAACAAAACAAAATGTCACCCGACAGTGACAAATGTCCCTCAGAAGGCAACATCACCATCCTTCCTGGTTGAAAACCACTGATAGAGCCAAAGTGAAAGTGCCCAGCACAGTGCCTGGCATATAGTGTCTGCCCTAAAAAAATAATTTTATAAAAATAATAAAATCCAGGGGTGCCTGGGTGGCTCAGTGGGTTAAAGCCTCTGCCTTCGGCTCAGGTCATGATCCCAGGGTCCTGGGATCGAGTCCCACATCGGTCTCTCGGCTCAGCAGGGAGCCTGCCTCCCCTACTCTCTCTCTGCCTGCCTCTCTGCCTACTTGTGATCTCTGGCAAATAAATAAATAAAATCTTAAAAAAAAATAATAATAATAATAAAACCCAGACCTTTTCCTTTCACTATTGCCAGCACAATAGAGCAAGGATTTTTTTTTCTCAGTAAAGTTTTTGTTTTAACAGTTTTTAAAACTTTATTGAGAAATAACCAATAGATACAATTATATATATTTGAAGTATACAGTGTGATGATTTGATATACATATATTGTAAAACAATGACCAAGATCAAGATAATTTACATGTCCATTAGCTCACACAGTTAACTCTTCTGTGTGTGTGGTAAGAATGCTCCAGATCTGCTTTCAGCAATTTCTACGTATGTAGCACTCTGTGATGAGCTACAGTCACTGTACTGTGGATTAGAACCTAAGAACGTACTCATTTTATAACTGAAGACTTGAACCCTTTGACCTACATCACCCCAGGTCCCCCTCCCCAGAGCCCCCCACAAACCCCATTCTATTCTCTGCTTCTGTGAAACTGAAGTTCTATACAACATGTCAATATTCCAGTAAATTATGTAGTGTCTGTCTCTCTTAGAGACTCATCAATTCTTGGACAGAGAGTTTCCTTGAACCTGGCAGGTGGGGCCTGTATTGGGGGCTTTGTGCCTCAGGGGCCTCCATACTTTAGAGGACCTTTTGAAATTTTCTAAATCCCCTCCAGAGCCTCGGAGCCACCAGGCTGACAGTGACAAATAGTGTCATGAACCAGGGCCAGAACACACATCAAGTCCGGTGCTCGGGGCCTTGCTTGCTTTGGGGATGGCCTTGTTTGGGTACGTGACAAAACTGAATATAGGATCCTTCAGCTTGCTTGTGCCCACTTCTCCCGGAAATCCTCTCTGGGGTTGTGGTGTTCGATTACTGATATAAACTTTACCGACGGATTGATACAATTGCCAAAATGATCAGAGGATATATAAACCAGAGGCTATTCATCTAAGGGACACTGCGAACTTCCAGGTGTCTCCGATGACCCTGAACAAATCTGTGTATGTGTCTAAATATAAATGATATAAATTATTCTTGGGAGAGTGTCCCTAGATTTCCTCTGATTCTGAAAGGATCGGTAATAGGGTTTCCATGACAGCCTTGGAAAAGAATTCACGTTTGGAAAACCGGAGTCCACTTGGAGCATCTAGGTACTTACATGTTAACCTTCCAAAGGTGTTTATCTTCTGGAAGTTTAAGTGATTTCCAAAGTTGTCTGCAAAGGCTTTCAAATTTTATGGATAATTTGTGAAACACACAAAGACTCTGACATTTCTGAAGGTAAGTTAGCAGGTTTAAAGTTGCAATAATCTATTTTTCATCTCGTTTAGGTCTCAGAAAAAGCCTTAGTCTGATCTCTTTTTCAGAAACATCCTTAGTCCCCTTTTTGAAAAAGTCTCTCTTTGATACAGGTGGCCTTATAGAAAGAAACTCATGGCATATTTTCCTGTACCTTGTTGCGTATCAGATCTGCTATATATACCTACTAAAGGTCTTCCCTGGGCCAGATAATCTTTGCTTTCTTGAATTTTAAATGTTAACACTTCATTAAGGGAGGTTTAATTAAAGTTCTCATGCTAGATACTCTGTGACAGTTGGGTATTTGTACTACTTAATCCATGACATTCTCTTTCAGTATATGTACTCATTACGTGAACAACGTGTCTTGGCCATATAGTCTTGTACGATACATTTCAAATTCCTATTGTTCCATTACTATTTCTACTCACCCATTTTCAAAAAAGCACTCTCTTTTTAATCCTGTTGATGCCTGTGTTCCTGCAAGACTTGTTAATGTACTAGGGTCAACACAGAAATGAGATATCAAAAAATTTTGGAGCTAGAAGGAGAACTAACATTTACGAAACATCAACAACGGGCCCAACAAAAATCTCATTTATACTTTATGGTAGTTCTGTGCTATTGTTACCAGCAATCCCATTTTAAAGGTGATGAGACTAAGGTTCAAAGGAACAGTAAACTGGTTATTTCTAGGTATAGAAGCAAGACTCCAATCCATAAGTCACCAAAGCACAAAATTTTCCTCAGGTTATTTTGAAATATTTCAAAAGAGAGCAGAAAATAATAAAAGGGTCCTTGTTGGGGAAATAAAGGTCAGGAACCACAGGACCATCTGGCCATGGTCTTCCAAACCCACAGAGTTTATTAAATAATAATTGACTAGCTATTTATTATTAATCAAAAACATATACAACCCAGAGATCATAACCTTTCTTATTTACATGAGGAAGCCAAAGTTATCAGGCTTAGTTCAAATAAGAACACCCATATTAGCAAAAATATGAGGATGCTTTGGCCCAGGCAGGGATTTCCCCAGTTTTATCTATGATTCTTAATATATTTCTAAAATCTATTTTTTAGAAAATAGGGTAAAGAGCCTCATTGTTATCTCTGTAGACTTCTTTTTAAAAAAATTTTGAAATTTAGGAACTTGATCTGGAATCAATGGTTGGTTGACCTTCTACTTATTTGAGTAAATAAACCTTATTTCCACAAATGCCATAAAAAATTAAATGAAGAGCTAGAATTAAAACCAACATACTCTGTCCCCCTGACCATTATTCTCATGATTACTTTGTCCTTTTGTCTCTTCTTTCATGACCCAAATACTATCTAACATTGCATCTATTTTATTTCTTTAGCCTCACCTCCATATATACTTTTTTTGGTGTGTTTTTTTGCCCACAAAAGTCTTAGTATAAAATCTAAGAGATGAGGTCACAGTTCTAGAGAAATGGTATAACTAGCAAAGGGAATCCTAGATGTTTATTTTTAGTCATGTTGCTTAAGGCAGTTTAAATAAGATGTCCCTCTCTAATGAATTCAAAAAGTCTACTAATTTAAGAAAGATTATAAAAATAAAATAGAAAGGAAAAGATGGTGAGAGATTTATTGGCTTATATAACTCAACAGTTAAGGGATAGTCACTTGTGGCTCTGCTGGATTCAGGCACTCCAAACATTTTTGCTGAGCTCTGTATCTCCTGCATTTCTTGGTGCTGCTGTCTTCTGTGCAGATTTCATTCTTGAGAAGACCTTACTCATGCACTTTGGAAGATGTCCAAAAGTAGACCTAGGTTTAAGTGGTTTTTGGAACTTCCCTTCCCGGATTTACTAGACTTACTATACTTTGAAATGAATCTGAAGAGCACTGCTCTGGTCATGTCTACCATGCTCAGACTGGTAGCTGTGGACACAAGGATACCCTGTATGCTATGTCAAGTCCCTTCATTATACCTGCAGCCACTGTGATTGGCAGTCTACAAAAAACATGTCAGGTGGGCAAGAGGTAGTTCCCTAAGCTAAGGGAACATGGGTAAACATCTTCTATTGCGACTTTCCACGGGAAGCACCAAGGGTATTATAAAAGGTCCTTTCTTTGACAAAGGTCATTTCCACAGCAGACTCTCTCATTGAAGGTGAATCTGCTGTTTACCTTCAAATGGCTCAGAATGAAATTCAGTAACCCACATTTTGCTTAAGGTTTAACTGACCCTAAAAATAAACGTTACACAATTTATATCCTTACATAGTCGGAACCTAGCATGTGTGTCTTTTTCTAATGCCACAAATGGAAAATCGCTTGGCCTATTCTTTCATGAAGTAACGATCATATCAATGATACCTGTAATATCAGTATCAATGCACCTTCCAAAAGAGGAGCATCAGAAAGTCTTGTTTCCACCCTCAAGATATTTTATATATTTCTTATTGTTATATGTAGTTTAAGGCATAGAAAGCCCAATTACTTAGGTGAAAATCAGTCTCTACATAAGATTTCTGGACTGCCTGCTTCAGATTCTCTTGGAATGAGAGGTAACAAGGAGATTATAGTCCTCTGTCTCTAAATTCCTGGGGGAGTAGGGGGAAATAATTTGCATTTTAACAAGCACCACTGTATATGAAGTGTCTGGGATGAGAAATAGTAAAACCCAGATGAATAAGGTACAGGCTAGCCATACTCCTCAACTTTTAATCTTTTCCATATGTTCATTTACCTGTATTTATTCATCCCTGTATCACTAAGCATCTAAAACAGCTCCAGGCATTTGATAGGAGTTCAATAAGATGTACTCACTTTTCTCAAGGAAGGAGAGATTGGCAAGAAATTCAATGATTATAATGCAAAATATCAAGTGCTTTGATGGAAGAAGTAGAACAGAGAAGAAGAACCTAATCAAGTCTCAAGAGGTGCTATGGAGTATTTACATAAGATGATACGGGAGACAATTCACAGTGGACCTCTTACACTCCTATACATCTTTCTGAGTATGTCAAAATTGCAAGGCCCCAGTTCTCATGGTTCTTGCACCCAGACAACTTCTCAGGATTGATTATGTAGTTGTAAATTCTGAAAATGAGAAAACAGAGTGCACAGCACTGTGAGGTCCTACACTGCACCTGGGCTGCTTCTGTTAACAGGCTTGCTTACATTTGCTATAAAAGGAGAGGAAATTTACCCTAAAATTGTACTCAACAATACAGAGACACATAGGCATAAAGAAATTCATCGTAGCATTGTTCACAACTGCTTATAATCTCCTATATGTCCTTACAATGAGGAGCTGACAAAATTCTGTTACATCCACACAATGGACTACTATGTAGCTACATACAAAAAATGAAATTCTATGAATAAATAAAAAGAGATTTCTAGGATATATTCTTAAGTGCAAAAACAAAATATATTAGTATCTTTATCATGCTATCTTTTTGTAAGAACAAGAAGAAATAGGAAAATTGAAAAGTGTCTATTTATTTTTAAAAAATGAAGAAAAAAATCCAGACTAGTGAGATAGTTTATCTACAGGGAGTGGGTGAGAACAAAGTGAAAAATGACAAAAGAAATGTGAAGAGGGATGAGGACACTTCTCTGACTATACCTTCAGTACAGTTCTGACTTCTGGAACCATGTCTATGTGTTGTACATTCTAGAATGATGAGTTTCTAAAAAATTAACAAGACTGGGTACAAACCCCAAAATCACAAAAACAAATGAATCAAACCTTATTTCAAATGAATAACACAATCTCACCAAAATGGGAAACAGAAAATAATTTTGAACATAATATTTAAAGAACTGTAAATAAATATTGAACTCTAGTTAAGAGGTGTTTTATTTTACAGTAATATAGGTTAACAATTCTGACACTACATTTTGTATATTCTAGGATTAAGCAAATTCATTAATATATTATAGATAGGTATCTGCCATTTACCTTCAAATGGCTCAGAATAAAATTTATAATTATATACATGGATGCATGGATGCATGTGTGTGTATGTGTATGCATGTGCATGTGTGTGTGAATATCCATGAGTGTGTGTGTGTATTACAAGGACAAATGTAAATTACAAATAAAAGACTTAATTCTCCTGGTTGAAAATAAGGGAGGTAAAGCCCTCCTTTTACCTTAGAGCAATTACTTTAAAATATATGTCATTGTAAGATCTTTCTCCATCTTTTTGAAATGCATATAGATCTTTCAAAAAGCTAAATATGTCTCTTGCTAGCTTTATAACTCAGGACTGTCCCTTAAGAACCTGGGAACAATTTCTTCGAAATGTAATCATCAAGGAAGATAGAAAGCATCCTTATCTCCCAGTTTCCGTGGTGGGGTAAGGACCCTAACTTGGGTGTTCTCCTTCATACCAATGTAAAAATAGCTCTTATCATAAACATGTGAAGAATTTATTTTTCCTTTAGTTAAAGCTAATTAATTAACAGAGATGGTCATCCCAATTACCAAGTGAATTTAGTATGAAGCATGTGTAATAGTGCTGTCAAGTCTTCATACTTGAGGACTAGGTATGGCTTATCTTAAGAACACATACACAATGGCTATATTGTATCTTCTTGGCTATAGGAAAGGGGTGAGACTTCTATCTGCCTAGGCAATCTCTTAGCATGTTGCCTGTGATGTATATCACATTCTGGTTGCATGCTTGTCAACAATACAACTATTTTCTTTCTGAGGAGTGACATCAGCAAGATGGCCAGAAAAGACAACCTTCACTTATATTCCCCACTCAGCAACAACAACTTAGCATTTACCCACAGACAAAAGTGTCTTTGTGAGAGCAATGGGATCCAGGAGGAGCCTCACTTACCTGTACAACGGGTAACAGGCAGATGGAACTCAGTCCTGGCTGTAGACTCTGCAGTGGCCTGTACATCAGCTCCAGCCTCTGACTGTAGCACTCTGGGAATCCCTGGAGAGTGCTGTCTTAGACTGTTACCCACAGACGAGAAGGCCTTTGTGGAAGTCCAGGAGCACAGTGGAGAAATTCCAGCACACTATTAGAAAGAGAGAGAGAAACAAACACACAAACAAACAAACACACAAACACAAACAAGTTGAATACAGTGAAGAGGGTAAAAGGAACAATTTGACTTTGCTCATGTGACCTCTTGCCCAAAGAGGCATAGCACACTGCCAAGAAGACCTTCTTCAGCCCGAAGTTTCTTCCCCCAGGGGTAAGTGAGGGTGTGAGAGCATGAAAGTATACACCCCTGCCTCTGCGGCAGTGTGGGATGCTGCCAGAGACAAGAGATAACAAGTACTGGTGAGGATAGAAAGAGAAGGAGACTCTTGTGCACTGCTGGTGGGAATGCAAACTGGTGCAACCATGACAGAAAACAGTAGAGAGGTTCCTCAAAAAATTAAAACTAGAACTACCACATGATTCAGCAATCCTGCTTCTGGGTATATATCCAAAGGAAATAAAATCAGGACATCGAAGAGATATCTGCACTCCCATCATCACTGCGGCATTAGTCACAATAGCTAAGATAAGCGACCCACCTGCCCATGTATAGGTGAATGATTGGATAAATAAGATGTGCTTCTATGCATATCAATTTCAACATCAATATTTATATCCACCATACTGTATTATGCATTTGAGTGTTGCTAAAAGAGTAGATCTTAAATGTCCTCACCATAAAAAAGAAAGAGTAATTATGTGAATGGATGGAGGTGTTAACTAATCCTACTGTGGTTATCATTGTGTAATACATAAGTGTATCAAATCATTACATTGTAGACCTTAAAGGTTATATATTTTCAAAAAAATTAGGATTCCCTATGCTACCTATACTATAGTTTCCGCTCCATAAGACACGCCCCTCCCCCACATGTGCAGGATTCACCTGGCCCTTCATGCTGACCCCTAGGGTTGAGATTCAGGGTAATCAGCATGAATGGATAGCCATTAGGAAGATCATTGTGATTAGTGTAGGATGCTTTCACCAACTGGTGTTCTTAGTACATATGTTAATAAAGTTGTGATAAAGCATGTGCAGTGAGGGGAATGCTGTCTTAATGAAGTAGAAGTCATCAGAGAGAAAATGAGAAGGTAGGATTCTTGACATAGTCCATGTCCCCCCGGAAGCTGAGAAGGCTATAAATGTCAGTTATTAGAACTGCTGGCAATATTACAGTTCTAGTAGGGACCGGGGTCTGTGCTGGTTTCATCAAGAAGACGAATCAAGCATACTTTGTCAGGTGGGACAAGTTACTTGGACCATCAAGCAGTTACTAACACTGTAAGTCACTCAGATAGACCTTACTTCAAATTTTAGCTTTAGCCACATGCATGATCTAATATAGTCCTCACATGGAGGCATGTTATAGGAAAGAAAACTATATGAAGGTTAAGTAACTGAATGAAGCCCAACAAATTTAGTGCTGTGCTTGGTGTGTAACAAATATTAATTTCAATATATACTAATTATTACAATGGAGAGGAAGAGGGTGATTCCATGATTACCTATGTAAACTACTGAGCACAAAACCAAACAGAATATTCCTAAACCTCTCAAAATTCATACACAATGGTGAGAAAAAACACGTTATAGATTAGGAAGCAGACTCACAAATGTTAATTGACTTGCCCAAGGTTACACACCATGATTGATAAAGCTGGAGTGTGCATTCATATCTGTCTCAATACAAAGGCAATATCTGAATGACATTTCACATATCTATACTGAGCTCCATCATTATTCAAGTGTTTTACACAGGCTATGCAAAAGTCCCTCCTCCCTCCCAAAAAGCTAACCAGAATAGCCTCAGAGTACTTGGTTTCCACACATAAGTGCCCCTTCCTTGAAGTAGTATTGTTGCCTTTATACAAAATGAGCACGCTTTCTGGTCTCACAAGTATATCTGTGAGAGACACCATGTAGTTCTGACATCTGTTACTAATTTGTGACTTTAGGGCTCAAAATGCTTTAAAATAAATGAAGCACCATCAGATGTGTTTAGATGAGGAAGCTGAGAAAATGCAGTTCCTTTTTTTTTCTCCCTGCTATAAATCTAATATTTGATAAATAGCCGTTATATCAGTCCTCAACAAAGACTTTACACATCTTGGCTCACTTCATGTTTTTTTTTTTTTTTTTTTAAGATTTGATTTATTTATTTGACAGACAGAGATCACAGGTAGGCAGAGAGGCAGGCAGAGAGAGAGGAGGAAGCAGGCTCCCTGCTGAACAGAGAGCCTGATGCGGGGGCTTGATCCTAGGACCCTGGGACCATGACCTGAGCCGATGGTAGAGGCTTTAACCCACTGAGCCACCCAGGCATCCCTTACTTCATGTTTTAAAATTAACTTCTGACTTGGTTGTTTTAATATAATGTCAGCTATTTTAAATGTAGCATCACCATTACACTTTTACTGGTGGGAGTCAGAATCTTAATTTCAGTAATCACATTTGTGCACAAGTGTATGCACACACTCACGCACAAACATCAGAGTAAAGAAGGATATAGTATGCTACATTTTAACATTTGGTCAAGATAAGTTGTATGAGGGAAAGAAGGACAAAAATTGCCATTGTAATATTCAACGGATCCTCATAATCTCAAAAGACATGTGTCCTTTTACTTAGATTTCAGATCACTCACACTGGTCTTCATTATTAATCCACTGAGACAAAATGACATTTGTTTCCTTGGATCAAAGAAAACTAATCCCTCCAGTCTCCCAGTCCTACTGTTTCTCCTCCTTTCTCTATTCAGCTTTGTTCCATTAGGCACCCCTCTGAATGGGTGAGTGGAATTGATTAGATGTTTGTCAAAACTTTAACAAAACAAATATGGAAGCTCTAATCAGGGATTATGACTATAGTCATGCAAAAAAAAAAAAAAAGTCACTAATAATGCAATTCAGGGATGAGCACAACACCTTTTCTTCACCTTTATTAGTCTAGCTTATTATATGCATCCCTGAAGGTTGGCCAGAGATGGTGGGGGAGGGAAAAATGCTGTGTGCCTACACATAGGTGAGGAACAAGTTCTTGGTATTTATTACTTTTAAAGATTTTGTTTATTTATTTGAGAGTGAGTGAGCGAGAGTCTGAGCATGCACTGGGGAAGGGAGAGGGAGACAGAGACGGAGAGAGAGAATCCCAAGCAGACTCTGAGCTGAGCTGAGAGTGGAGGCTGGTGCGGGTTTTGAGCTCAGATCCTGAGATCATGACTTGAGCTGAAACCAAGAGCGAGATGTTCAACCAACTGAGCCACCCAGGCACCCCTAATTTCTTGGTATTTAAATGTTTTGCTCAGTGTGATCTCTTCCACTGGGTCCTCCAGCCTCTCTCTCTCTCTCTCTCTCTCTCTCTCATCTTTATCTTAATCTGTGCCCCAAAAGACTTTCCTTTTGCAGCGTCTCAATGGGTTCTCCATGCTCTAGGTCATGGTTGAGTTAGACCAGTGAGAGATATGGGAAGGAAACCGTAGGGTAATAGGACAGTGGAGTTAAGACAGGTAGTCCACAGTGCCCTGTCCGTGGTGTGCCCTTGGTCTGGTTATCTCATGGCCATAGCTCCCTAGGTGACCCTCTCTCATCAGTTTCTCTCAGCACTCAGATATTGACTCCGTATCCTGACTCTCTTATGCCTAGAAGTATATCTCCCCACTGTACAAGCCCTATAGTATTGTAGCATCTATTATTTCTTCTTCTGAATGCTTCTGGTATTCTTCCGAAATAGCCTGTTTTAGCCTTCTCCTCAAGCTACCCAGTTGGGAGGGCGCCACCTTTTCATGTCATGACCATGACTGACAGACCCAAACATATCCATCCTAATACAAAAGCCAAAAGTCCTTCTTGGGGAGATCACAGTGCAATGTCTAAGTGTTAATGGGTCTGTTTGACTCCCCCCCCTTTTTTTCCCTGAAGCAATTAGTATAGTTCCAGGTACCAAATGAATATTAAATAAACACTTAATGAATAAATGAGTCCTGAATGAATGAATGAATGAATGAGTGGATGAGTAAATGAAGAGATGGATGAATGAATAATAAAAAACATGAGATCGTCATTTAGCCATTCACCTTCTAAAAGCAAAGACATGGTTCTGCTGATATTTCTTATTCTTTTAAAAAAGATTTATTTATTTTAGGGATTGAGAGAGAGCACAAGCAGGGAGGGAAGGGTCAGAGGGAGAGGGAGAGAATCTCAAGCAGATTCCCTGCTGAGCTTGGAATCAGACTCAGGGCTTAATCCCATAACCCTGAGATCAGGACCTAAGCCCAAATCGCAAGTTGGTTGCTTAATGATTGAGACACTCAGGCACCCCTCTGCTAATTTCTTTTTCTTTTTTTAAAATTTATTTGAGAAACAGAGAGAGTGGGTGCAAGCACAGGTGGAGGGGGGAAGGGAAGAGAAAGGGGAAGCAGACTCCTCGCTGAGCAGGGAGCCCAACATGGGGGCCCAATGCCAGGACTTTGGGATCATGACCTGGGCCAAAGGCAGATGCTTGACTAAGTCACCCAGGAGCCCCTGATTTTTCTTATAATTTATAAGTTTAATTGCCTGTGAAAGATGTAGATCTTAGACAATGAATGTCCATATCTATGCAAATTTTACCCTCTTTCATCTCCAGTGGTTAAGTGACACATCTTTTTCCTTGAGGCTTCTGATTGTTATTTGCTTTATCATCTTCAGGCACTTAAAGATAAAAACCTTTCAATATAATTAAAACTGGGTTTCAATTAATGTTACAAACTTCCAACTGGATAGGGGCTATTTTTTTCCTTTGTTTTTATTTTTTTATATTTATACATTCTAAGAAGTGAAGTTTGGTATTGATGTTTGATCAGTTATTTACTGTTGTTATTAGTTACATGAATATGAGTTTTATCTTGGCCTACAGGACATTGAGATATAAAGTTAGAATACTTATTTAGGAAAGATGTCATAACATAGGGATTTAGATAAACAAAAACTTTCTGAATGAATATTCAGAGTCATTTAATGGGAATAAATCACTACAGTAAGAAAACCACGGGAAACCTCTACAGACTGACGATTCAAGTAGGTAAAATCTTGGGGCTCTTGACTAACTCAGTTGGTAGAACACATGGCTCTTGATCTTGGGGTTGTATGTTTGAGCCCCACTTTGGATGTAAAGCTTACTTAAAAAAATATTTAAAGTAGTCAACCCCTAGATTGAATACCTATGCATATATACTTAGAGTTGTATAGATTAGTATCTTCTCAGCATGTATTTCTTGTATATAAAATAGTAAGGCAGGATTAAATGAGATAAGACATTTCAGTTAATATGTGTTGAGAAGTTTCCTAGTTATAAGCACTGTCGTTATTTTTACTGATGTTGTTTGTCATCTTATTAAATTAAAAATGCCTAGTGTCCTTTGTAAAAGTTTCACTTTTTCTTTTTTAACCTGGAAGCATTTGAAACCTTTAATTTTAATTTATTTTTTGAAAGCCATGAACACTTTTCACAGTGCTTTGGCTACGTGCACTGAATAGGTTGGGAGACCCAGTATGGTTATCAGAAAATTAAGAAGTTCTTAATCTCAAAAAAAAAAAAAAAAAAAAAGATCTGGTATGAGCATTATACTTAGTATCTCCAGGACCAACTGCACACCTTGAAACATGGAATTTATGTAATGTTTCAAGCCATTAGGAATATGGTTCATAATATAATCATTAATTCATCACATTGACTTTACAATAATTGATGTCTGCTGCAGAAAGTTTCTTTCGCAAATTTTGTTTTGAGTATTAAGAAAATTTGGAGCACCTGGGTGGCTCAGTGGGTTGGGCCTCTGTCATTCGGCTCAGGTCAGGGTCCTGGGATTGAACCCCGCATCGGGCTCTCTGCTCAGCAGGGAACCTGCTTCCCCCTCTCTCTCTGCCTGCCTCTCTACCTACTTGTGATCTCTGTCTCTCTGTCAAATAAATAAATAAAATATTTTAAAAAAAGAATATTAAGCAAAATCTTATAATTCTGTGATAATTAATTTTAACATTTTAATGAGCATATAATTAAAAAGCAAATATCCTTTTATCAACCCATCCCACTCCCCAGAATTAATTATTTTAATTTATATAAAACCTACTTAATATGACCATTATGAAGGTTACATTAACAGAGAAAAATCTGGTGCTCAGAGATACTGGGTAACTTGTACAAGATTACTCACTACATGGAGTCAGACATTAAACCCAAAGAATTTAATTCAATGGACTGTTAGACTTCTCCCTATAATGGTTCCTTTTTCATGGGTTTTTCCGGAAATGCAATTGTCTTTGTCACCACATATAGATATACTTCATTTTATAGTCTATATATCATTTTATAAAGTACCGTATTTTCTTTAGATGGTGAAAAACTTTAAAATACTATAAATGGGGGCGCCTGGGTGGCTCAGTGGGTTAAAGCCTCTGCCTTCGGCTCAGGTCATGATCCCAGGGTCCTGGGATCGAGACCCACATAGGGCTCTTTGCTCAGCAGGGAGTCTGCTTCCCTTCCTCTCTCTCTGCCTGCCTCTCTGCCTGCTTGTGATCTCTGTCTGTCAAATAAATAATAAATAAAATCTTTAAAAAAAATACTATAAATGTTCATCAGTAGGTAACAATCATAAACAATTCCACAATATTCTTATACATACTGTTGGAAATGGGCAAAGATATCTGTAGAATAAAATTATACTTGTAGTTTTACTAACACAAAGGCTCTGTGCACTTCAAGTTTGGCCAATATTGCACAAGTGTCAAATTTGAATAAATATATATTATCAGCAATGATGTATAGGAGTTTATATTTCAGCGTATCTGCTTCAACACAAAAGAAATTTGTTATGCTCTTCGAGCAGAAGGCTATTGGGCTGACTTTGCTAACCCATCATGTGGTTTTGCATTTTTTGGACCACATACGAACAACACTCTTTTTGAAACAGATGAATGCTATCGATATTAAATATTACTAGATATTAAACATCAACTACTTTCCACCTATCATATTAGTTGGCTTAATCTGGAAATGTAGGGTTGCTGTCAGTTTCTAGGGAAAAAAATCTCATTGAAATACTGATTTAATACTTTCATCAATAAGTAAGTCTTCCCAGCAGGGAAAAAAAAAAAATGCCTTACTTTTTTTTTTTTTTTTTTTTTTTTAAGATCGCACTTGAAACTATTTCAAAATCTTTGAGACCTTGCATTGACATGTTTGTCTCCAGTATGTGATTTTTCTCACTAGTAGAGCAAGAAGCAAGCAAATATCACTTAAACACCCCTTTTCAAATAAAATAGCATAAAGTGGAAACAAATGAAGTTGCCTTTTAGACAGATGCAAGCTGTCCGCCCAGCATATGACCTTTTCTCTGAACTTTCTTCTCAAGCTACCCCAGAGGGTGGCATATAAAATAGTAAGGATTCTGCAGAAGTGTGGGGAGGATCGGGGGGTCGTGTTCACCTCTGAGCCAGAAAGACACCCGACAGCCTCTTTCCAAGTAGAGAACACCAGCTTTTAGCCATACATTTAAATTGCAAGTAGGAACAAACAATGTCTGGAAACTACAGTGATATCAAACTACATCACATAGCTCTGTCCCATGTCTTATATGTATATTTCGGTGTATGTTTATGGGGGTATTTTAGATTGCAGGGGCCAGTTACCACACTTTAACTTTGTTTAGGGGATGCCTTGACTATATTGATTCCTTGAATTAAGTTAAGACTACCTGCTAAATCATATCATGTTCATAGTTTGGAAGAAGAGGAAAAACATATCTAATAAAGTAGATTATCACTATCAGCTAAAATTACTGTTTGCTTTCAGGGTGCCTGGTTGGTTCAGTCGGTTAAGCAGCGGATTCTCAGTTTAGGCCCAGGTCATGACCTCATGGATTGTAGTATCAAGCCAGGCATCTGGCTCCGTGTCAGGAGAGATTTTGCTCCTCTCCCTCTGCCCTTCCCCCACTGTGCACCTACTCTCTCTATATCTCTCTCTCAAATATATAAATCTTAAAAAAAAAAACAAACTTCTCCAAATTTGGAACTAAAAAAATATAAATGTGCTTTAGGCTTTGTGTGTGTGTGTGTGTGTGTGTGTGTGTGTAGGGAATAAAGTCCTGGTTGAGTGTAATACTATGAGACATTTATCAGACCAAGTTACAAACAAAAATAAAGACAGAATTCTGAATTCTGTGCACTGGCTCGGGGGTAGGACCTAGAAAAATCAAAACTAGTCACCTGCTCTGGGCTGATACTACAGAAGCAGTAGCCGAAATGCCCTTTGATCTTGGAGCGACTCTGACAGGTCTCCCTTTGCCCCTCAACACACTTAGATATCAGAATGGAACAATTCCAAGAGCTGAAGTGAGATAAACAGTAGGGGTCAGAGTCAAGAACAAGAGCCAAAATCAAGCACAAAGGGGAAAGTCCTACATTTCTCCACTTTATGAAAGCAAACCACTAGTGAGATGCATGATCATAAGCCAGATTTAGAGCAAGAGAGTCACCTCCCAGATCTGATGTCTAGCCTAGATTCTTCAGCGTGGACCTCCCTGATAACACTGAAATGAGAGTGCCAAATATTATCGCATCCCAGCCACATGGTATAAGTGTCCTGGCTGCAGGACAGGCTCTAGCTCCTTTGATGCCTTTATTTTACTGGTCTTATTGGCTGCCCTCCTACATAGTCTGACACACTGCTCCAAAAGGGAAGAGTCATGAGTGAAACACACATGTTGAAGAAAAAAATACTGATGCTTTTTTTTTAACTGTTGTTGCAGTTGCTATGTGTTCATTCTGTTAAGTACTATGTTCAGCACCTGCTAAAATATGCCAACTCCCAGGTACTGACTCTCTTTAAAATCCAAACTCACTTATTGCCTGTGTAGACATGGGTCAAATTCACTTTTCCTACAAAATGTAGATAGTTCTATCCCACTGGATATCATTGTGAGTACTTTAAGAGATAATAATACTATAGGGGTACCTGGGTGGCTCAGTGGGTTAAACCCTCTGCCTTCGGCTTGGGTCATGACCCCAGGGTTCTGGGATCGAGTCCCGCATGGGGCTCTCTGCTCAGTGGGGAGCCTGCTTCCTCCTCTCTCTCTGCCTGCCTCTCCACCTACTTGTGATCTGTCAAATGAATAAATAAAATCCTTAAAAAATAATAATAATACTATAAAAAGTTGACATTTAGTAAGCACATCCAGTGTTCCAAATGTGCTAAGCCCTAAAATGGGGTTTATAATAGTGATAGTTATTCTGTGAGATAGATGGCATCATCCTCATTTTAGAAGAAAGGAAAACTCAATGTGTTTCATGTGACTTAGCCTGGGTCACAGTAAAAATAAATTGTTAAGATGGCATACAAACCCAGCTCAAACATTGATCTCCCCCTAGAACCCTAATCTTGGAAAAGATGTTCTATTTATTCAACTTCCAGGATACTTCCTTGATTGTGCAAATAATCTATATCTGCAGGGTGGTAGTTTCCTGCTAGTACTTTTTATTGTTATTGGACAAGAAAAATAAGAAAAAACTTCTACGTTAATTCTTAAAGACAATCCTTTTAAAATATTCTCCTTTTTAAGTCTTCAAGAATATTGAATGCTTTCCATATTATCACTAATTATATTAATAGATATGTGGAAACAGGGTATTAATAGACATGTGGAAACAATGTAATGGCTTCATGTAGTATTAATGCACTAATGGATATGCCAAGCTATTATTGTCATTCAAATTGATAGGACATTTTTGTCTTTAATGGCTCTGAGTGTTCATCTCCTTGAGAAGGTTTGGAGTCCATGCTAGTGTTTTAACATAAGCCCTTCCTATTGACTTGATATTTCACAACTAAAAGGAAAATGTTCTGAAACTAACATGTTTAAGGAGTAACAATCAGTATCTTATTGAAGATAAGTTACAATTTTGAAGTCTCTGTTAACTTTCAGATGTCAAAGTAAATTAGTATTTAATCACGGGATGCATCTTGATCTGTGATTTGGAAACACCTTAGCTCTACCAGGGGAATGGAGAAACTGCAATAATTCTCTAAATTAATAATGAACTTTTGCTTTTTTGGTGAAACAAGTATTTCAGAAGTGTTGGAAGAAGAGGCAGAAACAGAAAACAAAAACAAAACCAGACAGATGCAGAAGTTGTAACTAATTACTTTGATCTGTTCTCATGTCCTAGTATCTAACAGCTAATCCTATATGATGAAAATGTTGTCATCCTAAAATTCTTCTCTATCAAAATATGCCAGTGGATTTATTTTTCTTGTTTTTGAAATGTATCAGTCACATTGTATATTGATAATTATAGACACATTAGTTAAATACAATTGACATCACCCATAAAAATTAGACACATATTTTCTTTCTCCCTTCCTCTCTCTACCTCTTTTCATCTCTATTTTTCATTTGAGGTTTTTATTCAAGAAAGAATCATCTCTGTTTTTGAAGGAAAGTTCCTCATCTGGGCTTGTTTTATAAAACCAAAGTTGCTTTTAAAAATTCATAGAACCACCAACTAAAGTATTATTTTAGAATACTGACACATAATATAATTATAGAGCTTGAACAATGTTTGGATAAAATAAATCTATAACTTTGATACTTCATAACTTCCAAAAAATGAGAATTGAATCTGTTGGAAATAAGTCTCCCTAAGCCATCTATAACTTATGTATTAAGCAATTCTCTCATTTTGTTGATTCAGTAATTTCCCCATAGGATGGAAAAGTTTATAAAATATTGTGGTTTAAGTGTAATATATACATGAGTACTAATATTTTCTTTAATGCATAACACTTTAAAAAAAATCAATGAAAATGAATGCATTTTCTCCAGAATGTGGCAAATGTTTAAATTATTGTTACCATGATCAAAGATGCTTAAAACACTCTCCATGCACTTTAAAGTATTGTCTTGCTTTGCCCATTCAGATCTAGCTTCATGGTTGACCATTTTGGTATTCTTTCTAACAAGTTAACCTTAATGATTTCAAGATGTCAAGATATGACACTGTGTCCAAATTAAATTTTAGAGAAACATTCAATATTATCTTGGATTCAACAAGTTTCTGAATCCCAACAATAAGGGAATGAAGGAATTTAATATATTGAAGATAGAATATATAGTCTGTATATGTCTATGGTCTCTAGAAAGTTTGTCCAAAGTAGCAGGGCACCAGATAGTCAGTCTGTTGATGTTGAGGAAGACGGCCTCTCTGTCAAGTGTCTGACGTAAACAGACACTCGGCAAGGACTGTCTTATCAGGGCTAATGGAAATTAGTCCTAATTCCATTAGGGTGGCTCAATCTGTTGAGTGTTTGACTCTTGATTTTGGTTCAGGTCATGAGCTCAGTTTTGTGAGTCGGAACCCACTGTTGGACTCCATGCTCAATGGGGAGTCTGAGTTCTTTCTCTCCCTTTCCCTCTATCCCTCCTGCCCTCTAAAATAAATAAACACAAGTTAAAAAAAGAAGAAGAAATTGGGTGATTAGATGAGGCATGTGGTCTTATAACCAGGAATTCTTATATATCAAAAGTGAGAAGCAGTTCATCAATATCTGACTATCGAGTGACAGTTAGGTGTTGGTAATACAGGAATAAATATTTAAAGGTGGGCTCTTAGAAATCTTAACATCCTGTTGAGGAAACCATCAAGAAAACAACCTGTGAATATCGTGGTCACTAAACTAAGAGTAAATTAAGAGCAAGGGATCTAGAAGTATGCTCTAGACTCTACAGGAAATAAATCCTAAATCTTCTACATGCTTATCTGTCTTGACCTTGAATAATGAACCAGTGAGGGAAGAGAATCCCTGCTAGGTGAACACAGGGGATTTAATATTCATGATTTATTACAAAGGTATTAGAAAAGCTGATAGGACAAAAGTGATAAATGAGACAACCAAGAGATTAGAATCCATAGGAGGCCATTATCACCTTTATAGCTTGGGAGATAAAAAGAAAGGTAGAGTTAGGAGTCCTGAGGAGCTGAAACCATTTCACATCAATGGAACAATGCGAGTGGAGAGGTTCTTCAGTAGGCAGTGAAACCCTGAAAGTAGTCATTTCTGAAGATGCTATGCTATATAGAGAGAAGGAGTGGGGTTATGCTGACTTTTTACTGTGCCCCACCTTCCAAATTGTCCAGTGCTTCCTTCTATACAAAACAAATTGGAAACCAGTTAGTAAGGGAAACTAGGAAATACAGATTTCAAGACATTCTCCTCTCTCCAGGACAGAGAAAGTATAAGGAAAGTATCAGAAAAAGAGAAAAATGACTCTGACTAGTGCAAATTATTTAAGATCTCTGAATTCTATAAAAATCATTCAGTGCCTTCCCATGGCAGTTAGACTAAAATACTTAGATCCTTACCTTGACCAAAACAAAACAACCCCCAACCCCCAAAACTCTATGTATTGCATTCTGCATAGATTTTTCCCAACATCTCTATATATTCCCCTACTCCTACTGGAATTCAAAATTCATTTTTATATCAAATTCTTCATGTTCAAGGCCTGCTCTTCCCTCTACCTAGAATGGAATTCTTCCTAGCTCTATTTGGCTGGTTCCATATTGTCATGCAGATCTGTCTCAGTACCTCCATGCAGCATTTTTTCTTGGACCACTTGGTATATAATAGATAAGTCCCCTTTCCACTCAATCACAATCATGTCAGCAGATTTCCATTCCTTACAAAGCTCTTTTACTATTTCATATCAAACACTGAATTATGAAGCTATATTTAAAAACTTAAAAACAATCTGCTAATTCCTATAGAATATAAATGCTATGTGAGCAGGGACTCAACCTGCTTTATTTGGTATCTAAAGAATGCCTCTCATATAGGTGATCCTCGAATTATATATTTTCAGTAACTTGGATGAACAAGTGGTGTTATGAGATTATCAGTCCCACTTTGTATATGAAGAAATTAATGTTTGGAAGATTTGAATACAATGAGATATGTGAACCTACGTAGAGTAGATGTGTTTTATGTGCAGGATCTAAAGTAAATAATTATTCAATCAGAAGAATTTTCTTTCTTCTTCATGCCAAAGAAAAAGAGAAAGATAGACTCAAATGTATAAATCTGTCTTATATTCCAGAAAGACTGGAAAAATCACATCTCTAAGGGTTTGGCAAATTCCTCAAAGAAAATATATTTTATAACAACACTCCAAGGAGGGTTCCACTGTTTAATTACAGCATTATTAATCAGATAAATTTATTTGATTCATTTTATTATTAAGGTCTACTAGGATGATGCCTGGATGGCTCAATTAGCTGGCTTTTCATTTGGTTCAGGTCATGATCGAGTCTGCTTTATGATTCTCTCTCCCTCTCCCTCTGTCCCTTCCCCGACTCTGTGGGCTCTCTCTCTCTCTAATAAGTAAATCTTTAAGAAATAAAAAGATTTACTAGGATTATGTTGATCATTATCATTTATTAATGATAGGGATTTACTTATTTATGTTGAGTGCTTTTATTATAAATACATGCATAGTATGATGCATGATTTCTCTTTGATACCAACTACCAACTACCAGGTTGAAAAAGGTCCTGTGGTAACCTGAATATAAAGCCCTATTCTCCTTTTGCATTCTACTTTTCATCTTTGGAATTCCTTCTCACTAGTCTCCTCAGTTGTTCTCACATAACAGGTTTATATTGGTTTGATTTTGATGAAAATATATATTCATTTCAGTTTGAAACTAATATACAGTATAGAGGGGCACCTGAGTGGTTCAGTCGGTTAAGCATCTGCCTTCAGCTCAGGTCATGATCTCAGGGTCTTGGGATGGAGCCCCACACTGGGCTCCCTGCCCATCGAAGAGTCTGCTTCTCCCTCTTTCTCTGCTCTCTCCTCTACCCCTCCCTTCACTAATGCGCATGCTCTCTCTCTCTCTCAAATGAATAAATAAAATCTTTAAAAATTAATAATATACTGTACGTGTATTAGAAATTATGAATGACACAAGGCTTGACTGCACAATCCTGAGATCATGACCTGAGCCAAAAACAAGAGCTGGATGTCCAAATGACTAAGCCACTCAGGTTTTTAATTTTTTGAAGAACTGCCATTCTGTTTTCCATGACATAGGCACCATTTTACATTTTTGCTAATAGTACACAGAGGTTCCCATTTCTCCACGTCCTAACCAACACTTGTTATTTTCTGTTCTCCATTTGTTTGTTTTTTTTGATAGTAAACATCCTAAAAGATCTGAGACAATACTGCAAAAGACTGCCAATAATCCTCCCATCCATATATGAGCATACCACTCTCTTCAAGGCGTGGAGTCTATTTCTGGCTTTATAACTTGTTTGACCAATAGAACATGGCCAATGTGACATTGCGCCAGTTCTGGGTTTAGTCCATATGGGCTGGGGAGCTTCTGATTTTGCTCTCTTGGAAACCAGCCACCATACAAAAAACAAAACAAAACAAAACAAAACAAAAATCCAACCCATGCTAGTCTACTGAATGAGAAGAGGCCATATGGAGTGAGAGTCAGAGAAGTCACATGGACAAAAGCCACAGCTCCCCACCTGGTTGCCAGCACCAGTGTCTCAGATATGTGAGTGAGGTCATTTCAGATTTCACTGTCTTGGCCAAGTTCACAGCTGAAGGAAGCCACCTCAGTGACTCCAGGTGGAGTGCAAGTGAAACAGAACGGCCCAGCTGAAGTCAGCCAACCTACAGAATTACGAGAAATGACAAAACATCACTATTTTAGGTTTCTAAATATAATGTGTTATTAATTAGTATTATTATTATGAACATTAATAAATAACAGATGTTGGGACTGTTCACATTCTCAGAGTACAGCTAGGTCAGATATAAGGAGAATGATAGGTAATGGGGGTGAGAGTGAAGTGAGGGGCATTTCATATATGGAAGCTGAGAACTTGGCTGCCAATCTTCTTCATTAGACTCCCTGTCTTCATGGGGACTCAACCTCACAGTTTGTGCAAGGTAGAGAACATTCACTAAAATTCATCGTGGCAGTTCAACTAATATAATTCATGGCGCCATCTCTTTTTTTCCCAATATATACATGTTATTAAGTGGGCTTTATTTGACATCTGCATTATGAAAATTAAATGATAAAATCTGAGTGACCTTTATTATTTTGCATGGGGCTGTTCTCATCTGCTTATCTCAGTTTCTGAAAAGGTCATCACCAGTTGTACTATGGGATCAGTTAATAATGTATTAATATTTGCTTTGTAGGCCAAGGATTATCCACAAATCAAAACACACAAACATTATGAAAACAGAGCTTACAAATAGTTGTGAAGCAGCTCATGTGGAATGGGTAGGTTATTTTTATATAAATTCATTGCCCGGCAGTAATTATAAGAGATTAATGATATGGTTATAAAACTCTTTTTAATGCACAAGCCCTACTGAATAATGTGGTATGGTGATGGGGGAGAGGGATGGTGGTGTTGGATAGAAATTCAGACAGCCTGGATTCCAGAGCCCATTCTAATACTTATTATAGGACTGAAAACAAACTCTTCTTTAATCGCCTTGTCTACAAATGGGGATAAAGCTCCTTTTCAGGCCTAACAATAGTATAGCTGTGAAAATCAATTCAAAGTGTTTGTGAACCACAGAGCTCTTTATTTCAAAACTTACTAATGAATGTTCTTGTTCAATAGAAGTTGTTCCGATCTTTTCTTTTCTTTCTTCTTTTCTTTTCTTTTCTTTCCTTTTTTTTTTCATAGAAACTGTGGGAGGGGTGGGTGGTTGTAGGTGGTGGACAGAGTTGAAATTGAACCCAAGTTAAACTTGGGCTCTCACTCTTCCACTCTGACTCTTGATTTCCTCAACCGAAATATGCAATATTTTTAGTGATGCAGTGAGACTGACCCGAGGTAGAGTGCCATGCAGGTTGTTCTCCATTTCCCCTGAGTACTCACAGTTCCTCCTCCACACTTTAGCCTCACTGATCCATTGTCCCACAGGCTGACCTCTACAGACTGCATAGTCTGGGTCCTCCATGCTCTTCAGTTTCTTGTTGGGTCCAGCCAATGAGGACCACTTACAGGGGATTATACAACAGGAGGAAAGAGGTCAGACTGTGTACCACTGGCACTGTCTGAGTTCCTCCAAGGCTAAGGTCCCTGATGAGATGAGAGCTCCTCTTCTACCTCTCTAACTCTCTGTGGCCTCCAATAAACTGCCTTCTTTTGCTTCTTCAGGTTTCAGGGTATCAAAGACTTCTCACCAAGTCATCCCTTAGTGCCTTGCCATCTCTTCTCAGTTCTTTCAACTCTTTACATCACTTTAATTTGGAAATGTTTTCTTTATAAACCGTTTTAAGCATTCCATCTGTTTTCCTGACAAGACCTTAAGGCTTTGAAGTGCCAGTCACATAAAAATCTCTAAAAGCTGTTAGAATATGTTATTATCGTAACTGTAATATATAAGGTAGAAAAAAGTCAGATCATTACAAAACTATCCTTCTATTTTTTTTCTATCTAACTTTTATATTGTTTGTTGGAGTGTGGGGGGGGCTTTAAATACCTGAAATCATTAGAGAAAGAAAACACTGCCCAAATTTGTGGGACAAACTTAGTGAGGAAGAAGTCAAGGGAGAGTATTTGTCAAGGAACCAGACAGAGATGTTGATCCCAGACATTTTGGCTGACCATTGTGAATGATTTGGGCATATGTATGACTGCAATAAAAACACACTATTATAACAGTTGGACCTAAAATCCAAGTTTACATTTCACCTATACTGACACTAGACTGGGGATCAGAACAGAAGCATATGAGGACCCAAACTGTGTCTACTTATACACCAACCCAATGCACATTTTGGCAAGGTTTAACTACTCTTTTTGCTCTTTAGTTCTACAGTTACATTAAAATGACTTATATTTCTTTGAGCCTTTTAGGAATTCTGCTAAACTACTCCAAAGATTTATTAAAAGTTGTAACTGTCTTCATAATGTCCCCCATTCACCAGGTAGGAATAATAATTTATATAATAGGTATGCAGACAAATAAATACAATAATATTTAGCTAACAAGCTTATTAGATATTAAGAGGATAAATAGATGATAGCTAAGTATGTAAGATTATAGTTAGATAGCATATCTTCTCTACGAATATTTAAAATTTATTTAACTCAAATGGCTTTCCATCACAACCTATTAAAAAAGAAACAAACCTCCTATCTCTGTTCAAAAATTTTCTAGGCCAATAAACCATTATTTCCATGGGTAATTCAGTCAATCTTTCCTTTAGGGAATATAATTTTCTGTATTTTTACTCCCACTTTTCCCTAAAATGTCCATTAAATATTATCCAGAACACTTTATTTTGAGCCACCCCTATCTCGGCTCCTTTCTTTTTGTTTGCATCTGAAATGGAACAGACATCTTGTTTACCGGGGACCATAGGAAAGCGAATTCACTTATTGATTGACATTATCAAGCAGTCAGACAGACACTATAGCAGGTAAAATTGCTTTTTTTGTGTGTTGTTGTCTGCCAAACTTTAACAGAGAAAGTGATGAGTTTTTGCCAGGCAGGGCTACTCTACAAGCAGGTAATGGGTCTTAAAAATGCTACAAACGTTAATGGTGTTAGATCAATAATATTACTACCACAGGTAAAATGCTATTACATGTATTATTAAGACATGGTTCAAAATGGAGTGACTCAAAGGACTTTGAGAATGTATGAGTAATTGCTGTATCATTGGTACAATAAAATGCTAATGGAAGTTTTGTCATACAACATGCTGTGTATATTTTTTTTCACAAGATTTCACACAGAGTGGTTCTGCATTAATGCATTACAAACTAATTGCTCAATTGCAAACCCAACTGCTCCATCATGGCCTCATCCTCCTCCTAAACATGAGCCAATGGAAAAGGCAGAAGATATTATTATTTTTCTACTCATTCATTATTTTTTCCAAAATCTCTCATGAAATGAAAGGCAAACATTGGCCCAGGCTCTGCTATTATTCTTTATTTTTCTAAATATTTAATATATTGGTTAAATAAAACTGGCCTTAATACTTCTATCTGAGCAGAGTATAATATCAAATGTCAGCTCAAGACCATTGTAGACGGCCACAAAAATAATTTCTGCATTGACGAATTGATTCCAAAGATAGGCGAACATGTTCCTTCAGTGAAATTGGTAAATCATGAGCTAGACTATTTGAATGTTATACAATGAATTCCTTCAATTAACTTAGTCCTTCTGTGTTCTATTTAAAGAATATATACACATACGTGCATGACGAAAAGTTAAGTAGATGAATGGAAAGCTCATTAGATACGAGAAGATCCCAGATTCAAATAGTGTAGCTCTTTTTCCCAAATCTTTATAAACTTGTTGATTCATTTTTATTGCCTTAAATATGTATCATTGAATTTTTTTCTCATTGAAATTCTGTCTTTTTGAAGAAGAAGATAAAAACAGACAGGAAGGAAGCATGGAGGGAGGGAAGAAACAGAGAAAGAGAGAGAAAGAAAGAGTCAAATAGGTAAGCAGTTCAAGTAAGGGGAAAAAAAAATCACTTAGCAAGGAATATGGAAACACAGGCTAGATAAGGGTGAGAGAGACTTATGGGCCTTTCAGGAAGAATTTATTCCCCATAACTTGTATTCAATTCTATTTCCAGCTCAAGCAACTTGAGCACTGTATTCCTGGTATCAATTTTAGCTTGTACAAAATACAGCTGTCTAATTGCTAACTGAGAGGGGAAAAATATATTTTTTCCTCAAATTTCTGATGATCTTCATTGGTTTCTAATCCTGTCACATCTTTATTTTAAAAGTGCATCCCTTTTGTCTTTCTTAATAACTGGATGAATTTGTTATTGGAATAGATGCCTATTATTTGCGTATTCTAAATTATGGAGCTTATAATACAAAAGAGGACACTGCTAGTTGGTAGAAATGGGAAATGATTTTTCAACTCTTCAGAATTCTCATTCTATAAAATATCAGTGTAGATGTATGTCTGTTCTGACTATGAATTAGGCAGGAGGATGAAGAGACAAATTATTCCATGGCACAGATAGTAACCAGCTTCTGAACTTGACTAGGATCTCTGTCAGGACTAAGCTTTTAGAATTAATCAGATGGCCCACTTATACTCCAACCTTAGGTATGGTAATGCTACTCCCCAGCAGGAATCCCAGGTTAACCACAGAGATGCCCAACCTGAAAATAGTTTCAAGTACAAACAGATAAGTACAAATTTACCAAATTTTATGAGGGGACAGAGATAATAGGTATGTAAATGAAGAGAGAAAGAGATGGAGAGATGATCAATTAATCTGTAAGTTAAAGTAGGCTGGCAGGAGGGTTGACAGCTGAAATGATGGGGATTGCCAAGATATCACACATATTCGTAGACTCTTTGTGGCTGCTGGAGTGGATCATCCCTGGGAGCCTTTAAAGATACAGAGAGGACTGGGCCCTATATCCACAGTCCGTTTCTATTTATATCTATTGCCATATTGATGTATGTCACCTTAGTCCATATCAAATTCTTTCTGGAAATACAAAAAATGTATATATAATCAAAGTGAGGATACGTCTATAGAATTTAGTTATTATCAAAGTTGGAGAAGAAGGGTTCATGAACCAGAGGAGAAATGACTAAGACTGGTAGCTTGGATTTAGCAGGTATTAACTTGAAGTCCCTGGCCAGCAAGACCAAAAGGGAAACATGATGATACACAGAGTTTATGTCACGAAATATAGGGACTAGATGAGAACACATTTTAAAATTTTGAATTATGTCATAAAATTGACCCAAGGGTAAAAAATACCCTATCAGACAATATACTATTAAAACTGTTTAAATACCTTTCTCAAGTATTGGGAAGTACTTAATAAATGAATAATTAATGATAATGACTTTAATGGTCTAAGCACTCTGTGTGAATTATTCCATTTAACTCTCAAATAAGGTCTACAACATAGTGTGAATAATACCTCCATTTCTAAAGGTGAGGTAAAGCACTTTTCCCTAAGATCACCTTGTACTTAGTGCATCAGCACCTGCAGAGCTCATATTTGAAACTAAGCACAACTGACACCAAAGGACAAGGGCTTTACACTACCCTTCATATGTTCAATTAAAAAAATATATACATATATCCATCTTTACTAGTATGGAAAATGATGATTTAAAGTGCTGGGGATTTTTTAACCAATCTGATGAAGAGCTACAGGAGAGTTTATGAATCAGTTCAACAGTCAAGAAATTAACTGTCCTTGTTTTAAAAATCCAACAGTGGCTTTATATTTTAAAAAGAATACCTTTATTTGCATGATCCAGCCTCAAAATATATTTTAAATTAATACACATGGGTTACTTCTACAAAAGAATTCAGAATAGTATCTGGAGAATGAATCTTTATGGCACATGGGGCCATTTTGGAACAAATAATGCATTTAAGTGTTTGTAATTATTAAGTGTGTCCAGGGACAATTGCCATTTCACACAATTGTTCTCTTTATATATCTTCTAAATGTTGCTCGTCTCATTACTTTAATTATTTTTGTAATTGATTCCTAAATTTTACCATTAGGTAATTTAATTAATGATTCCATTGATAACTCCATGTTGTTAAAGTATTTTAAATGCAACCTTTCAGTTTGGGTAAATGAGCTGTGGATTTGAAACTTTTTTTTTTTTTGTTAATAATTATGAAATTTGTACCCAGAGTACAAGAATGACCCTTGGGGGATTTTCTGTTATTGTAAAGTAGATAGCATTAAAAGAACACTGAGCATTGATCAAGTGGAACAGTTCTCCAGTGATTAAAGCATCAATGAAGATAATTCTCTATTCCTCCTCCGATGGGCAAAAAGGAGAGCAAAGATAATTACAGTCCAAGAGTTATCCTAACCATTAATTAGCTTCCTTTTCTAAGTAGGTTTATATCTGGGAGGAGGGGACTGACAGCCGTTGTTTTCTTTTTAAAGCATGTATCTGATAGTGTCACCCTTTTGATTAAACCATTTGAATGAATTGCCATTGCACCAAAGATGCGGTGGACAAAGATGAGCTTAGTTACTTTCGAAAGCTCTGCCTCCTCTATGCAGACCTCTCTACTCTGTTATCCTCTGCTGACCTCCCTATCCTGATATCCTCTAGTCCTCACCTTAGGTTTTTTTTTTTTTTCCTTTTTGTAAAAGATTTTATTTATTTATTTGAGAAAGAGAGAGAGAGAGAGAGTCAGTGAGAATGAGCACAAGCTGGGGGCAGAGGCAAAGGAAGAGGGAAAGGAAGAGGGAGAAGCAGACTCCCCACCGAGCAAGGAGCCCAACACAGGGCTCAAGCCCAGGACCGTGGGATCATGACCTGAGCCGAAGGTCATGACTTGACTAAACCAACTGAGCCACCCAGGTGCCCCACCATAGGGCTTTTGTATAAGTTACCTCTGCCTGGAAATCCCTACTGTCTTCTTCTGAGTTACTTTATCCTTTTAAAGTGACGTCGTTCTTGACTACTCAGATAATGCCAAATTTACTTTTTATTAATCTCTGAACACTATGCATATCTCACTTTCAGAAGTCTGAATTATAACTTTACATTTATATGTATAAATTGAATAAAGGATGTCTCCCTTTTTAGACTGTGAGCTTCAGGTGAGCAAAGACCATGTCTGTTTCTACTCACCAATGGTTCCATTTATGTATCATAAAACAGAGTTCATTGTAACTATTCAACAGATTAATGTAAATGAGCAAATGAATGAATGAATGAATATATACTAAATTTTTAGATATTCCAAAAATAGTACAGTATAATAAATACAATCTAGTTTAATTGAAGGATAATACAATGTGTTTTAGAGAAAGAAACATTCATGTTCAAATGATGTTTCTTCAATTTGACAACTATCTCATTTGTATAGTGGGCATAACACAAAATGGGGCCATTTTGAGTATTAAATGAGTTAATTTTGTCATTGTGCTATAACCAAATTTTGCTAATTAATTAAGTGTTGTGAAACACCACTTAAGTAACTTATTGATTGAATGATTCAATATTAAACATATATAAATATCAGACTCTGTGCTGTAGGTCCCCCTCCCCTTCCTGTGCTGTGGGTTTTAAAGCAGAACTCTTCAGGACTATTCCCTGGCTTCATAAAGCCTTCCTGATCCTATACGAACTGTAGTATCACCATAGCTATGAAAAGACTAAAAAAGAAATCCACATGAGATCATATAAAACTGTAACACTTTAGATATATATAAATTATGTATTATTATCTATTATGCCTTTATTTTAGTGATGAAGTTATAGTCATAATTTAACTTTTTAAATACTGGAGCTCTTTAACTAAGTTGAGATCCACAAACTATAATATGTCATTACAACCCCACGGCTTTACATCTGAATGACTTCCTAGAAATTTACTTGGCAAATTTTTTGTGTTTTGTTTTGTTTTTCCCAGGTTTCCCTTGACTGAACAATTACCTCTTGATTCAATGACAACTCACTAAATAGGGTGGGAACATGTTGAGTAATGTGAATCATTTCCAATAGGTCATGAAAAAATGGGGTGACCCAGATTGAAAGTACAAAAATAGCAAACTACACATCATTGGCAAAAGTTCAACATGGAGCCTGAGGTAGTTGATCTGCTTATAAAAGAGAGAAAGTTTAAGTGCTAAGAATGTTATGGAATTTGCAGCCCATTTTACAAGTAGAACTTTAGCAATCTAGAAAGGGACTGCTTACAGGATTGATTTTTATTTATTTTTTTTTTAAAGATTTTATTTATTTATTTGACAGAGAGAGATCACAAGTAGACAGAGAGGCAGGCAGAGAGAGGGAGGGAAGCAGGCTCCCTGCTGAGCAGAGAGCCCAATGTGGGACTCGATCCCAGGACCCTGAGATCATGACCTGAGCCGAAGGCAGCGGCCTAAACCACTGAGCCACCCAGGCGCCCCTTTATTTTATTTTTTGAACTGTAAATGGATTTGCACATGAATCCTAAGCTATACTTTTGGGATACTATGGTATTATTGATATAAATATTCAGGCAAAGTACAAGGTAATACCTGAAAACAACATTTAAAATGAGACCAAAAAAGAGAAATCTTAGCTACTCAATCCATTGTGCTAGACATCTAGTGTGAGCGGAACCGCCGATTATCCTAACAGCCACTAGACAAGCCTATTATTTCCCCCCACTTTATGGGTGGTAAAATTAAGGCTTAAAGGTGGTAAGTAATTTGCACAAATAACATGACTAATTATAAAATTAATTCTTTCCTATTAGACTGTCTGAACTAGAATATCACCTCCATGAGAGCAGAAACATAAGTTCATATTTCTGAAAAATCCTTGGAACCTAAAGGACGTCAAAAACAAAATAGGTGGGGCGCCTGGGTGGCTCAGTGGGTTAAAGCCTCTGCCTTCGGCTCAGGTCATGATCCCAAGGTCCTGGAATCAAGCCCCACATTGGGCTCTCAGCTCAGCAGGGAGCCTGCTTCCCCCTCTCTCTCTGCCTGCCTCTCTGCCTACTTGTGATCTCTCTCTGTCAAATAAATAAATAAAATCTTTTAAAAAAATAGGTATTTAATACTATTTTCTTGACTCAATGAGCTTTTTATATATTTTAAATAGTCGTGACAAATTATGATGATAAAATAATATAAAATTAAAAGGGTTGCACAGCTTTATAAACTCAATAGTTTTTTATTAACTTTACTCTTTTAAAACTGTGAGCTCCTTAACCTTTTTAATAATGTAATTATTCTTCAAATTTGTGTACACTGTTTGAACTTAATAATTAAAAAAATTAAACACTCTTTCAATTTTTTTTTTCTGATTTTATAATTTACAACTACATGAGCGGAACTTGAAGACAGGTTAATCATCAGAGTGCCTCCTGATGTTTTCATTTTCTTCCATCTATGGACCTCATTATATTTGTGCTATATCATATTAAGATATAATGCAGAAAACGGACTAACTTCATTGTGTCTTCAGCCAGTGTTTAAACCATTTGATGTGGGGTTAGTTACCTCCTACCTCCCAAATAGGTGTCTTCAGCATCAGAAGTTATAGTAATCTGTTCTGCGGTATATTGTATGTTCAGCCCAATTTCTCATCTCTAGACATATATCCATTGCAGATTTTTATAGGTCAACGGGTCAAGAACAGAAGGGTTTAATATGGATCAGGAAAATAGTCTAGAGGAGATGCAAGTAGGCCCACGTCAACATAAAGGCCCTGTGGTAGCTAGAGGGAATTCCTCAGCAGTTGGGTTCTTCTACTTAAAACAGGTCATAGTAATCACTATAAAACAACATAAATTCACTCAGTGAAAGTTACTTCACACTAATTCTGCTAAGTTGTTTCATACAGTCTTTTCCTAATCAGTTCCTTAAGGGTATCATGAGATATTGTTAGGTAAATCAGACTGTTAGTCATGGAAACAAAGATGGCATGAGAGCTGGATTTATGTTATAGTTGACAGATATTCTTGTATACTCGACGGATACTCCAAGGGATGGAGAGCATTCAGTCTGTCAGGAGGGGGAGGGGAAGGATTTCTTCAAAAGGCAATAGGGGTTTATTGTTTAATTGTCCATTTTAATCCTGTGAATGGCTGGTTTTATTTGTTCCTTTCTTGTGTCAGGCACTGTACAAGACAATAAATGCAGGGGCTCAAAATAAGGAAAAAACAGATCTACTCAGTCGGTGGTATTTTTATAGCATGCCTCCAGATCTGTATGATTTCCTTGGCAGTCCTAGCTCTTGTGGTGGTCAAAAGTAAGGACCAGCAGCAGGGTCCCCAATTCAACACTCTACTCCTTTCCAGGGTTTTAATTCTTATTTATTTCACATATTGATTGGCACAAAATTGCAGTTGAAGCTTAAATTCAGTGGCCTTGAAAATATTAGAAAACCGCTACAAGAATCATGAGATAAGAATAAGAATCAATGAGACTGTAAAATGTGAACAGGGGGAAAGAATGTAAGTCCTAATGTGGCAACTTTGATTTAGAAATCCATGTCCTCACAGATGTTTATTAAGGCAGATGTTTTCAGTTTTTCAGATGAGGGAAAGGAGGATCAGAGGCAGTTCATAACTTGTCCAAGGGCAGGGCTATTCTGTGACAGAGAAGCTCCCAGTCCTCTTCCTATCCCTCAGGGCATTTGGGAAATATTAAGCCATCTTTCCCCCCAGTGCTCTAAGAGGATAACAACTCCAGCCCCTCCTTCACAGGAGACTGTGAAGAATGATGTATCACTAAAGCAAATGGAGCCTCTTTAGTTATTGCCAGAACACTTGCAGCCAATATCTGAGATGATACTCAAAAGCGTGATATTGGAATCAAAGGAAAAATCTGAATCTTGATCTTATTGTTTATTAATTGCAATAATGTAGAAAAATTACTTGCTTCCTTTAGGCCTCCATTTCCTCATCTATAATGTACAGGTAATAGCTACCTTATGGGACTATTGTTTGCTCAAAGTCCGTAGTTAGGAATAGAGTCGCCAAAAAACAGATGCCAGTTCCAGGGTGGTCTCCTTCAATTTTCCCTGCTACATCTATAAATATAAATCCCAGTATGGAAGCTCTAAAATGTATTTCATAATCCGCAGACGTGCTCAAAATGTTCTCTGACTCTTCATTTATAATACTGTTAAACTGAGAGCAATGTAGGTGTCCAACAATACAGAAACATTTATGTATGTCATTATTTATACTGCTTATCTTCAGTGTATGTCCTATTACTAAAATAGATATTTTCTGTATCTCATTATGTCTATAATATAAAATATACAGGTAAAAATGAATCTTGAAAATTGACCTATGACTTACAGAGTCCAGGAATATCATTCTGAGGAGGCTCCAATTTAAAAATGTACCCAGATAATGACTCAGTGGCCAAAGCAAGTATAGGACCAAGGCTGGAATCTGTTGGGAAGGGACCATATACAACTGTAGGTACTTGGAAGAAACAGAGAGGGGACTTATTGTTACCATATTTGCAAACAATCTATTACTCAGAAAGGTTAAAAAAAGTAACACCTACTTTATAGATTGTTGGAGATTAGGCAAAATAAAGCATGAAGAGATGCTGAGAACAGGACATGACTTGAGGTCAACATTTATTAAGCCCTGATATTTGAGCTCATGTTGATAATGAGACACTGAAGATAGTTAAGCTAGAAATAAGAAAAATATAGGAACTGCTCCATATGTTTAAATAATCAATCTTAAATGTCCTAACCCTCCAAATTTCTGGTTCTGGCACCTAGAAGCATATAAAGGGAAGACACAAATTTTAAATTGCTATTATAAATACATAAAATACTGCAACTACTGTCAAGACAGCCACAGAAATGCTCACTTTAACATAAATTATTTTATTTTTAATACTGTGATCAAGATCCTATGCTGGAAGTCATTCTGGAAAATAGCATGGAGGTTCCTCAGAAAGTTGAAAATAGAGCTACCCTACAACCCAGCAATTGCACTACTGGGTATTTACCCTAAAGATACAAATGTATCTTTACAAATCTTTACAAATACTGGGTATTTACCCTAAAGATACAGATATAGTGATCTGAAGGGGCACATGCACCCCAAACTACGGAAGAGCTCAGATGTCCATCAACAGATGTTTTATATCTATATAAATAAAGAAGATGTTTTATATCTATATATCTAGATATCTAGATATATATATATAAAATGGAATATTATGGAATATTATGCAGCCATCAAAAAGCCCCGGAATCTTGCCATTTGCAACCACGTGGATGGAACTAGAGGGTATTATGCTAAGTGAAATTAGTCAATCAGAGAGAGACAATTATTATATGATCTCACTGATAAGAGGGATTTGAGAAACAAGGCATCAAGGATCATAGGGGAAGAGAGGGAAAGATGAAACAAGACAAAACCAGAGAGGGAGACAAACCATAAGAGACTCTTAATCTCACAAAACAAACTGAGGTTTCTGGAGGGGAGGACAGGGGGAGAGATGGGGTGGCTGGGTGATGGACATTGGGGAGGGTATATGCTATGGTAAGTACTGTGAATCTGTAAGACTGATGATTTATGGACCTCTACCCCTGAAGCAAATAATACATTATATGTTAATTAAAAAAAAATAAGATTCTATGCTGGAGACAGAATATACTTAAATGGCTATAGAACTTATTTTCCCTCTTTGGATGGAACTATAATGCAAATTAGAAGGTGATTTTTTTTTTTTTTTAAATACATGAAAACCACACTCATTTAGGAGGATGAGGAGAGAGTTCACAAAAGGAGGAACATTTAGGACAAGTTGAACCTGGCACTTGAAAATCTCTTTCTCTTCTTCCAAGTATATCTACCCATGTCTCTTCACATGAACAGATGTTTCAAAGCATGGGATTGGAGGTAGAGTAAGGACTAAATCTTTGGTATTATTG
The DNA here is from genome assembly GCF_002288905.1 of Enhydra lutris kenyoni. Lineage (NCBI taxonomy): Eukaryota > Metazoa > Chordata > Mammalia > Carnivora > Mustelidae > Enhydra > Enhydra lutris. The sequence goes on along the minus strand of NW_019154138.1, from coordinate 12,827,233 downwards.
TCCAAGTGAGTTGGGAAAACAAGGAGAATTTCCTATGGAATGGTACAAAACAGGATTACTGTGTAGACAACAATGTGCCTTTTATTTTTTTATTTTTTTAAAGATTTTATTTATTTATTTGACAGAGAGAGATCACAAGTAGGCAGAGAGGCAGGCAGAGAGAGAGGCGGAAGCAGGCTCCCTGCTGAACAGAAAGCCCAATGCGGGGCTCGATCCTAGGACCCTGAGATCATGACCTGAGCTGAAGGCAGAGGCTTAACCCGCTGAGCCACCCAGGTGCCCCCCTTTTATTTTAAAATATGGAGAAAGAGCAATGGAAGGGAGACTTTTGCTGGGTACTAAACTATTTATGAATAAATTCAATACCTTTCCATTTTCCCATCTAGAAACTTGACAGATGTGGTCAAAAGCCAATATGCAGTGCTCCTTTCTGAACGTGAAGCATCAAATTAAATGTAAGCCCCTGGCCTTCAATAATAGAATATTAACATCTGACTCAGACCTACAAAGACTGATCACTTACCCAACTTCATGTGTACTGCAGCTCACATGCTATGGGCACATAAATTAGATCCTGAAGTTTTGGTTTTTTGGGTTTGGTCTTCTTTCTCCCGTCACTTCTACAAATACATCCTCCCTTAACTTCTATTTACTGAAGATGAACTGGGAATGTTTCTTACATTTTTGAAAAAAAAAACAATAAATTCTTTCAATGTTACCTGAATGAATTTTCCTTCACACCACAGAATGACTAATCGCAAAGAACTCATTTGTAATCTGTTAAATAATGAATTCTTTTCATTATGCCCTTAGTCTAAAAATGTGCTTTTTTTTTTAAAGACAAAAATGGCACATGGGTTCTTTACTATGTCAGTTATGTTGGAGTTGATAAGAAAGCCCTTGGTTGAGGGTGGGGATTGATGTCAAGTTACTAACGAAAATCGTAAGTCAGAATTCTGTATTAATTCCTATATGAGGAATAATATTAGTGGTATTATTTAAGATTCAGAGGCTTTGCTATGCATCATACAATATCTGAAAAATATTTCCTTATGCAAAGCTCCATTAAAATTAATGATGTAAGGCAGCAGTCTCATAAAATTATGCACTCATATTCTCATAAAAAGCAACAGCAATTGTGCTCATGTTTACCAGACAGCTCTGAGGTGTAACTTAAGATACTGTATCTGTGGGGGATTTGCTCAGTGGAGGTCTCTGTAGTAAATCTGATGCTAAAACTCTCCTTCTGTGCATTAATTTTGCTCTTGATAACAATAAGTCCCCTCCCTTTAACATGATATACATATGGTCTTATAGCAATCTGTAAATTCATTAAGTAATTGCTTGAAATAATATTTCAAACTGTTAACGAGTATTAGACCCTTTGTTAAGGAATTAGTACAATTATAATCCTTCAGTGGGTAACAACCACGGATAAGACACTTAAAGCTAACCCCAGCATAAGATAATTTACCTCTCTCCTGTATAAATATATGAAATATTATTTGAATGTTTCTGTCACTAGTATATATGAATTCAAGTCCAGACTCTCACCAATTATGAAACTTGTGACCAAGGAAGTTGGGAGGATTAACTAGTTGCTGTTCATACAATTGGCTTAGAGTTCCTAATTCAGGGCTTAGTGATTTGTAAATATTGGATGGGAAGTGGTCCCCTGGAAAAATCTTTAAGTCCACCACTCAGGATAAAGTCCAGGTATCAGGGAGGAAGACAAATTAATGAAATCATCTCTCCTGATGGTGTTACTTAAAAAAGAAAAGGAAAACAGTATATCAACAACAAAAATAGTGCCTTCCATACCTAAAAAGAAACTGTTTTGTTTATTTGATTTCACCCATTCCCATCAGGATCTCATGATTGGTTTTGATTAGAAGAATTCAAATCAAAACAGCACAATTTTATTTACAACATGGTGTGTGCCAGGCCATGTAGTAGGCAATGAAGATGCCAAGAAGAAGTATTTTGTTTTGTTATCAAATAGCTCACATTCTCAAAGTGAACCATGCACAGAGCAATGTTCTCAAAAGCCTGTTCCACTATTTTTCTAGAACTATGTTTGTATTTGTTATCACCTGTAATAATTGTAACTCAGGAGGATTTCCAGATATTCTGCTTGCTCTTTATGAACTTGGAGTAAGTCTGGATGGAAGCTAAGCAAAACACTCAGGTAAACAACTACTAATCCATTTATGAGTATGCCAAAATAAAGTTCTAAATCTTTCTGTTCTACATTCAGTTTACAACTAGAAATACATGATATTGGCCATTTTGTTGGAATATGTTAGTATTTTGTCCCTCTACCATAAAACAGAAATAATGGCTAACTCATAGTGTTGTTTATTTGAAATGTTATTAACACTTGCTATTGGGTCAGGTGCCATGGTAGTTTCTAGAATGCTTTGGTGTATATATAACTGGTTATTTCCCTAGCTTTGTGAAGTATATACTCTGAAGATTATGCATATGTAAGAGCCTACCTCCTACATTTTCCTCCCTAACACAAACTTCTGGGAAGAAGAGAGTGAGATGGATTATTCTCACAGGAGACCTCATTTTCCACCTTACTTTTAAAATCTAGTCTTCTGATAGACACCACAAAAGCATCCATAGCCAAAAGAATCTGAAACACGTTCTTCATCTCCAAAAATCCTCGCTGTGTAGGCTCAGTAATCCATAATTTTAAAGTGACCTAAGAAATTCAAATGATCAGTGGAGATTTGGTATTTTACTTTTAATTAAAAAAAAATCTCAAGGGAATTATGCTGACTTTAAAACGTCAGTCTCTTGACGTCATCTTAGGATTCCATTTACACAACATTCTTGAAATAAATTTTATAGATGGAGAAAATATTAGCAGTTATTGTTAGGGATAGGAAAGGGGTAGGTGTGTCTACAAAAGCACAACTCAAAGAAGTGTGGTGATGGTAAAATAGTTTTGTATCTTGTCTGTGTTGAATCATGAATCAACGCAATTAACATGTGCAATAAAATTCTATAGAAACACACACACACACACACACACACACACACACACACAAGTAAAATGGGTAAAAGCTGAATAAGCTCCCTGGACTGTACTAATATTAATTTATTGGTTTTTGATACAATATTCAAGTATTAAAAGGTGTTTCCACTGGTTATTGTACCTAAGACCTCTTGTACATTTTCCCAAAAGTTCCCATGAATCATCATTATTCATTCTAAAGCAAAACATTAAAACAAAAAAATACTTATTTCAGAAAGAGCAACAGATAAATAAAGAAAAAAATATTAAAAATAAAACCTCCTTGTTATTGGTAATTCCTTTTCCTAGGCAAGTAAGTTAAATGATGACTACAGACAATGTCCAGATTGGACATAAATTAAACTATTATATGTATACCTATTCATGCTATAATTTTGAAATTCCCCAGTGCTGTTGACATCTCATAGAACTCATTTATTCAAGTCACAGTCTGCTAATAACTATTCAACTCATACTAATGCTACAGATTAAAATTCTATGGAAAAAATATGCAATTTATGACTCAGTCTCAGACAGATGGTCTGAATGATTATTCCCCAAAGGTTCAACTTTGTGACAAGATCAATTGCTATGGCAAATATATATGGTGTTTCACATCTCACTCAGCTTGACTATGCAAAAATGAATATAGGAAAACCATCCAATATTGAATATATATCCCATGCTTGCCCCTATTAAAAATGGATCTCAACATTCAATGATGTAGGTCTCTTCCCTGAATTTGGGAGGATAAAGAGAGCTTAATTAATGGCACAAGTGGTGTGAAAATATTGCTGTGTGACGGGAAGCACATGGAGTTTTTAACTGTGCAACCAAAGAATTGGCAGGGATTTCTCATGTCCACTGCCAGCAGTTCTCTTCCTCTGTTCCTCCAGATTTTGCCAGCTGGAAAGCACAGGCTGTGCTGTCTTTCCGCTTTCCCCCAAGCAGTGAAACTGGCTTTGCTGTTAGACACCCATACAGATTCACACAGATGAACCTTGCCTGGATTTCAAGAAATCAATAATTCAGTGCATTGAAAATGGTTAAAAGCAACATACAGAAATAAAGGAATAGGAATTTCTTATTGATTTATTTAAGCATCTTTCACCTGGTGGTTTTTCTCATCAGGAAAACAGACCCACTTGCCAGCCACACAGAAGAACTTCATGGTAACGAGTTTTACTTCTTAAATTTTTATCCATAATTTTTCCCAGCGTATGTTAATCTTTCTTCAGTATTTGTCTCATTCGCTTATCTTCTTCTTTAAATGTTTTCTCTTCTGTACTTAGTGACAAAAAACTTCCTAGAAAACTTCTCTAATTTTATGTACCCTTCAACTTAATATCTCCACCCCCTTTCTCTTTTTAAATTTTTTTTAAAGATTTATTTATTTATTTGACAAACAGAGATCAAAAGTAGGCAGAGAGGCAGGCAGAGAGGGAGAGGAGAAAACAGGCTCCTTGCTGAGCAGAGAGCTTGGTGTGGGGCTTGATTCCAGGACCCTGGGATCATGACCTGAGCCAAAAGGCAGAGGCTTTAACCCACTGAGCCACCCAGGCACCCCCTCTTTTTAAAATTTTGTAACAGTTTTAAATTTAGAGAAGAATTGAGAGGCTAGTAGAAAGAGTTACCATATGCCTGACATTCAGTTTATCCTGTGATTAATATCTTGTATTAGAGTGTTAATTTACCATAATTAATAAATCATCTTCAATACATTATCATTAAATAAAGTTCTTTTTTTTCAGATTATTTAAGTTTGTACCTAATATCCGGGAGTTCTCTGGCTTCTAAAATGATTTTTTAAAAATCTGCATACCTGAAGGATCGCTCTTTGTCCTATAAAGTTCTATGGGTTCTGATAAAAAAGAGAAAACATTGTGTCATGTTTGCACCATTAGAGTGTCATAACAATTTCCACACTCTAGCAATCCCTTGTGCATCACAAATTCAACAGCCTTCCTAAATTCCCTGCAACCAGTGATTTGTTTACTATCTCTAAAGTGCTACTTCTTCCTGAATATCACAAAAGTAGAATTTTACAGTAGGTAGCCTTTTCAGACTGTCTTCTTTCACAGTTGCAATATGTGATCGAGATTATCCATATATTGGCATAGCTTGATAGTTCCTTCCTTTTCATCCCTGAATATTGTTCCAGTGTACAAATGCACCAAAGGTTGCTTATCCACTCATCTGTTGAAAGATATTGTATTGCTTCCAGTATTTGGTGATTACAGAAAAAGCTGTCATAAATATTCACATGCAAATTTTTGTGTAGACATAACTTCCCAAATAAGATGATCAAAGACCAATGAGTGTGATTGCTGGATTGTACTGAAAACCACATTTAGTTGTGCAGGAAACTGTCACACTGTGTCCCAAAGTTACCTTGCCACTTTGTGTTTCTACCAGTAATGAATGAGAGTTTCTGTTGTTCACATCCTCCACAATTGTTACCGCCATTTTTAAAAATCTTTAGTCATTCCTATAGGTTCATAGTGATGTCCCATTGTTTCTTTAATTTGCATTTCTCTAGAGAAATAGGGGGCTGAGCATCCTTTCAAATGCTATTTGCCGCCTTTACATTTGCTTTGGTGAAGATCTTCAGCTTGTTCCAGTACTTTAAATTGAATGCTTGTTTTCTTATTGTAGAGTTTTAAAAGTTTGTTGCATTCATTTGGGCCTTTAACATTGTAAACTGATATCTTAAATTCTTTCTCTGATAATTCCAACAACTATACTGTATGTGAGTCTGGTTCTTATGATTGCTTTGTCTCTTGAGATTTTATTTTTTCTTGCCTTTGGCCTGTCTCTGAGTATTTTTGTTGAAAATTGACATGTTCTATTGAGTAACTGGAACTGAGATACGTAGACATTTTATATATTTATGTTCACCGGCTAACACTTAGGGTGAGTATAATGGTTCTTGTAACTATAGGTACCAGAGCCTTCAAATCCTTTTAATAACTTGTGTTTCCATTTCCTGTTTCTTCTGGGTTTTCCTAGATACTCCCTCTGAGAAAGTCTATGTGTTGAAGTCCCTTCATCTGCAATCCACTGTTGAAACACTGGATTCCTGTTGTTGTAGTATAACATGCTAGCAGTGGGAGCATTCTACATCTGACTAATTCAGTTTTTGTCTTTTCATGGAGCTGTGTCTTGACATTATGACCTTCACAAGCATTTTTATATTGATATACCAATTTTCTCCTGACCATATACTTTCCCTGGCTACAATATCCCCAACCAGTTTTGTTGACTTTTTTATCCCTTTTGACTATGTTTTCTTTTCCCTCTCATTCCATACAAGAACAGTAGCAGTGTCTGGAGAGAAAAGGCTCTTTCTCTACAGTTTGGAAAGGCTGTGGCAAAGTTTTGTTTGTTTGATTTCTCCCTGGATGTACGCCTTTGATATGGAGAACGTTCTGGACATATTTCACAATAACTTCTTTTCCCTTCTCCTCCCCCTCCCTAACATCAGAGAATCACCAGGACACCTTTTTCAGATCTTAACTGTGAGAACCTGGTGGGATTCCTGGAGATAAAGTCTATTAAGATGTAGAAGCCTCTAAGACAGTGGCCCCAGCTGTTTCTCACTCTCAAGAAGCGAGTCCACAGTCATTCTACAGAAATTCATCAAAAATTACCATTTAATTGTACCTAGAGTTTATGGTTCCCGTGGCTTCTGCTCAGGGCAGGCAGATCCCCACTGTGTTTTTCTGGATCTACCTGCTTTTCTAGGTTTTGGTTTCCCTATTTGCCCTGAAACCTTAGTTCTTTGATGAGTGTCAGAAAGATGTTGATTTTCACTCTACCCATCTTGTTCTTGCTAGAAGGATGGGGGACACGACTTCTAAATTCTTTCCATGTTAGAGCTGAGACGGGAAACTCTTACTCTTTTTTCTGGCTTTTTCACTTCTCATTTGATCCATGGAACATTAGATACACTACATGACTTCTCTCCTTATGAGATATCCTACCCAATATGCTAGGTTTAACGGTAATACCTGACCAAGTGTCTCCTACAGCAAAATCTTTATTATTTTCTCACCAAGTGCTCCAGCTTCTGATTTTTAGCTACTTAATACAAGGATGGACATCAATGAACTCCTGAAGATACGTTCAAATTTAGTGTTCAAAACTAGACTCATCTTTGCTACTTCTACTCAAAACCCTTTCTAAAATTATCATGTGTATTAAATAGAATATGTTTATTCCTGTAACCTCTGTTCCAAACCTCACCATCATTTTTGGATATGTGTTACAAAAGGGAAAAGGGAGTCCATTTACAAACCAGCCCTATAAACTTATACCATAGTCTCTGCAACAGCTCAAAAGGCATTGGGGCTTCCCTACTTCTCTTTGTAATTTCTAATTCCAAACTCCCATTATCCCTAATTTTAACTCTTAGGAAAGCCCCAAATTAGTTCCTGAACACCTTCAGTTTCTTGGGTTTCTATAGTCTCTTTTTTCCATGCTGTTTTCAGATTACTTGCATGGCAATGGAGACCACTAAGAGTTTAGACCTGAAGAAGAAGTGGTCAGAGCTCTGGAATCAAAAGTGTTGTTACTTCGCTCAGAGTCTCACTCTTTTTTACTTCCCTTCCTGCTACTACCCTCCAAGGATCACATACCCCAAGGCATTTAATTCACATAATACAAAATGCCTGATTTTTCATACTTTTCATCCTTTTTACCTTTATTAGCACCATCCTGCCACCCAAGACAGATCAACACCCCCTTCCCATGTGCAAACTTTACCCTTCTTTGCCACCAAGTTTAAACGACTCCCTACATGATAGCTTTCTGGCGCATCCATCCAAGGAGTTAAGTTCTCTATATGAAGATTTATGTATTTCCTAAAGCCTATATTATTTTGCACCCCATTTGTTATTAAGTTTTTTTTTCCCTCTATTCAGGGGAGCTCCTTGAAAGTAAGGATGATAGTCTCACATCTGTATTATACATACACCTGTTTCATATCTCTGTGGCATCGTCAGTGCATATTGCACACACTCAAAAGAATTTCAAAGGATTAATAAGTTATAGCATAAAATTACACTTTTGTAAACTGAAAGCGAAACTTGAAATTATATAAAACGCCAAGTATCAAGTGTGGATCTGAAATAAAGTGATGACAATGACAACAAAAACAAAATAAAACAAAACCCAGAGGTTTTTCAGGCTATGAATGCCTTAGCCGAATTGCCTAAACTCAAGTTATACTTGTGATTCAACTTTCAAAATGTTTAAGTCAATTTTTAATCCCTTGATATGTGAGCAAAATAAGGTGTCAAAATTTGGAAGGTGTTTATGGTGACCATTTGTCTTGAAACTGAATTAAGTATTTGAGGGTCTGTAGAAGCAAACATTTTCAAGGAACGGTGTTGTAGAGGGGAAAGAATATATATCCATAAACTGTGATGAATGTTTAAAAGCCTTCAAAGAATCTCTCTCAATATGAAGAAAAAATGCAATTCTGGGAAATTCTTGGAAAAGAGCAACAAGCTTATTAAAAAATGACTGTGACTAAGATTATGGTCTGTGTTTTTCTCATTAACTTATCTCAATAACATGACTCTGGGAGAATATGTCAGTGAGGTAAAGAGCTTTACTTGCCCGTTCTTCAATACAGAAGTGAGAAAAAACCTTTAAGAAGATGTACAGTCTTAATTTAGAATTAGTTTGAATTCTATTTATTCAAGGAGGGTTACTGAAACATGAAAGTATATACTAGTTTATCAAATGTGCTTCTAAAAACAATGGCAACTGGTTATCATCGGTGAATCAGTCCCTTGCTCTGCTGTTAGCACATGTCTGAGAACTTTTTCTCATGGTTAAATAAAATGAAATAATTAAATATTGTTATGGAAAACTGAAATGGTGTCATCTATAGAAACCATCCCCAGAGAAAGAGCATTCTGAGCATATACCTAGGTCCTAAGTTTGTGTAAAAGTTAATTAGCTTGTCTAAAGAATTAATCTTTGGTGAGAAATACTTGCGTATGAAAAATATTGTATTTTTTACAGTATCTGCAAAATATTACTTTAGTATTTAAAAATTCAGGCAGAGTTCTATAGAGCAGAGCCTTAAACAAATTATGTTATGCTCATACAAATTATAGTAAGTATATTAAGGATTCTCAAAGCACATCAGATGCCTCTGAAGTAGAAAGTTTAGTGGGCACTATGGCATAAATGGGTTGAAGAATAACAAACAAAGTTAAATATTCTTGTTCTCATGACTTAGGTATAAAAGATGACTTCCGGGGGCACCTGGGTGGCTCAGTGGGTTAAAGCCTCTGCCTTCGGCTCAGGTCATGATCCCAGGGTCCTGGGATCAAGCCCCGCATCAGACTCTCTGCTCAGCGGGGAGCCTGCTTCCTCCTCTCTCTCTGCCTGCCTCTCTGCCTACTTCTGATTTCTGTCTGTCAAATAAATAAATAAAAAATCTAAAAAAAAAAAAAGATGACTTCCGCTCGATGCAGGGAGTGCTGAAGCCTGCCAAGACGAATGCAGATATATGAGGCATTGTGAAATTGCACTCATATATTTTTCCATGCCTGTGATTATTTGCTGATTTACTGTTGTCAAACTCTGGTGCTCATTCATTTAATCACAAGTCCCTTCACGACATAATTTAAGGTGATCACTCATGAGAATCTGGGGTGTGCCAGGAGCCTGAGGAACCGCAGTGAGTTAGTGCTCTTGTGGATTCCTTGAGGAGCAATGAATTTCATGACTCAAATGGGTCCAACATGAAAATGAGGTCAGTAGCCATGTGTGCTTGCAGATTTTCAAGCACTGACATACATTTTGGTAGACTGGGAAAGATTTCTTCCCAAGAGACTTCTGGAACTTGAGTCAGCAGGCTGGTGAAGCCCAAGACTACAGAGTTTCTGAAGGCCTGTGGTTAGAGCACTGGCAAAGGCTGTCTCTCTGCCCGAGTGAAGTGGCTTCAGGCATAATAGTCAACTGTCCCCTACCATGTTTCAGAGAGATTGAAAATAGATTCTCACTGACAATGTTGAGCCCCAACTACTTGTGTGATTAAATGGATAATTGAGTTGTCATTAAAAAAATGTATCAGGCAGAGATCAGATTTTGTTTAAGACTTCTAAATTTTTATGTTTATGGTTAGGAAATGATGGTGCCTATAAACCTTGGAGAGCACAGCATGACATTTTAGTTGTATTTTTAAGGATCCATGGTGTTTATAATACTGTATTTTTACTGGTTTCAATTATTTCCATCCAAAGTCCAACCTCTCAGCATTGTGAAAATCTCTTTATGAACCATGGATCCAGCGATAATTCTACCCAATGTCTTTGACAGATATTTTTAACAGTTTTTACATATTCCCTAGCTCACCTCTTAAGAATAAATATTTCACAGAATTTAAAATCCATGGGATACTTGGGACACAATGGATTAGTAAAGTTAAAGTGTTTACATAAGCTTCTCAGAATTTTTAATAAGGGAATACATCTTGCTAATATCCAAGAAGAAAAAAAATGAAACACACTCAGAAGACACCACACATTATTTAGAGCTTTGTAGGACTAAGTATTCAATTCCTATACTCCAAAGATATTAAGTCACAATTTCTTCTCTCTAGCCAATGAACTATCAACCCATTAAATGGGATAATACAGGCAAAATCACTTAAAGGTGCACACTAACTATCAGCCATTATTATATGGAACAGCTCTTTTTTTTTTTTTTCAAAAACATCTTTATCTTTCTGATTTCATTGTAAATAGCATAAAATGCATAATCCTTTACAATGGTTTAATTTTACCTCCCTTTCCACTTCCTTGTGCCTTTCCTCACTTTCTCTCTTCTTTCTATTCATACACATTTCTTTGAGTCCCTACTATTCTCCCACTCCTCCCTGAGTTAGGGTCTTCACGTTGGCTGCTTTTTCAGCCTAGAGCATTTTATAACCTCACTTCCTCCCTGACTGATTAATCCCTACTGATAACCTCCAATCTCAACTCACAGGCCACCTTCTTAGAGAAGACTTTAAACCTCAGCACTTGCCACACACCTCAGCCACTTCTTCTGATCATCACACCAGTAGTAACTAAATAAGTAGAGAAGTCATAAATATATATATTTTTTTCCTTACAAGCAATGGAAGATAAAATTGTGTTCTGTCCATCATTGTATTTTTATTTTTTTTAATTTTTTTTTACGATTTTATTTATTTATTTGACAGATCACAAGCAGGCAGAGAGACAGGCAGAGAGAGAGGAAGGGAAGCAGGCTCCTCGCTGAGCGGAGAGGCTGATGTGGGGCTTAATTCTGGGACCCCAGAACCATGACTGGAGCTGAAGGCAGAGGCTTTAACCTATTGAGCCACCCAGGTGCCCCCATCATTGTATTTTTAAAGCCAGCATAATAAATGATATATAGTAGCTACTTTATAAATACTTGCTGAATTAATAAATGACTAAAAATAGAGGTACGTTAACTGGTTAGCAAGAATTATCTAAAATAATTCCAACTCCAAATTAGAGAGAGGTAAGTTCATAGGCTCTCAAGGCTTAAGGGCTGGGAAACCAAACAAACTCTTTATTGATAAAACAACTTTCCCCTGTGACAATATTTAAGGGACATTTTTACATTGTAAAACTGCAATGGAAAGCTTTCATTTTAAATTCATTGAAAATCATCTTGGTTCTCTGATAGGTACTTTTTCCAGTGCTTTCAAGGGTTGGCACCTTAACGGGCATCTGCCTGTATTTTCTCAGCTCTGCTTGTCGTCTGCAGGCCAATTTCTGATATATTCCATACATTTTACTTCTATTAACACTTTTCAAGTGAAATGTCTCCTTCTTATTTGTGATGACTTTGACTCCTCATCTAGTCTTTCAATTTTCTTGCACAAATGCTCAGGGAAATCTGTATTTTCTATTTGAAAATGCATTTTATTCATTTAGATAAAAATTCCTTTCCATATCTCCCACAGAAAGCACCACATATCCTTTTATTCTGCTTTCGAAGATTTTTTTTTCTCCTTCAATCCTTTTGCCAAAAGAAGTATAAAGATTCATTTTATCTTGTTTAAGGAGTGACAAAAGACACTCTTAACCCTTCTGAGGTCTGTTTTTGCTGAAATTTACCAGGACATCTCTTTGTATCCTAAGTCAAAAAGATTATGTTTGCATAAGTGACTCTTAATCTCACAAAACAAACTGAGGGTTGATGGGGGGAGGGGGTTGGGAGAGGGGGGGTGGGATTATGGACATTGGGGAGGGTATGTGCTATGGTGAGTGCTGTGAAGTGTGTAAACCTGGTGATTCACAGACCTGTACCCCTGGGGATAAAAATATATTATATGTTTATAAAAAATAAAATTAAAAAAAAAAAGATTATGTTTGGCCTTACGTGGGAAAAATATCCTAAAGCTTCTCAATCCGATTCACAAAGTTTTAGATTCAGTTTCTCCAGGGAGCTGACAGCCAAGATCTACTGTGTTTCTATACATGACAATGGGGAGATAGCTGAAAAAGTACCCGGGAGCCAGATTGTATGGACATGGCCTCAGGCTCCTACTGTCTGTCTCTGTTATACAGACTGGATGATGCATGTAATAACAAAAAATTTTAAGAGTGTTTTACTTTGGCTGTGTTCACTGGGAAAATTTACTCCTTTGATGATTTTTTTTTTTCTTAATTTAACAGAGAAAGAGAGAGAGAGAGAGTACCTGTAGGCAGAAAGGCAGGCAGAGGAGGAGGGGGAAGCAGGCTCCCGGCTGAGCAGAGATTCCCAATGTGGGTCTCTATCCCAGGACCCTGAGATCATGACCTGAGGCCAAGGCAGAGGCTTAACCCACTGAGCCACCCAGGTGCTCCTCCTTTGATGATTCTTGGCTCTTGGAATGAAACCTGTGCAAGTTGTCCTTCTCATGGCTGGCTAGTATTAAAATCTTTATAGATAATTATTAAAGGAAATACTTTGTATTTTAATACGGAGATAGTTTCAAATAAAGTAACTGTACCTTGATTGCAGATAATGTAAAAAATAAACTTACATTTATTTATAAATATAAATCCTAAGGGAAAAACAGAGCTGACCTCAAATCTACCAATCTATCCATGTTGATCACCTTGAAATAACAAAATTTTAAACTTTAAAGGGCATCTCCCTACACTCCAGTCTCCACTACATCTTCCCAAGGCCATCTTGTGTATGTAGTTTTGCATTTTTTTTTTTTTTAGGATTTTATCTTGTGAGTCTTTCCTTATATCAACTACCTCAAAGAATTATGAAATAAAAATGTCAGTGGACTTTCAAATCTCTTAAAGTACAATGTCTCAATCCCCAAACTACCTGCTCCATTTTTAAACGTCGTTATTTATGAAATTTAGGAGATTTTCCCCATTCTCTTTTATCTTTACTCTATGAGAAGAGAAAAATGGGACTTTTTATGAGCTTTTTTCTCCACCATTATTGGAATAAATGACATATTAAAGATAATTTGCACACATTGCAGGATTAGTATTCCCAAGTACAAAGTGGAGATCAGCATTCAACATTTTTCAGGAGAAGGTTTTGGAATATGTAGTTATACCTTTGCTGTTCTAAAACACAATTCTAAAATACTTAAGCCAGCACATATGAGCTACACATGAATTTCTAAATTTCTTTTTTTTTTTAAGATTTTATTTATTTATTTGACAGAGAGAGATCACAAGTAGGCAGAGGCAGGCAGAGAGAGTGAGGAGGAAGCAGGCTCCCCGCTGAGCAGAAAGCCAGATGCAGGGCTCGATCCCAGGACCCTGGGATCATGACCCGAGCCGAAGGCAGAGGCCTCAACCCACTGAGCCACCCAGGCGCCCCTGAATTTCTAAATTTCTTAGGGTCCATGTATAAAATGTAAAAAGTAACAGGTTAAATTAATTTTAATAATATATAATCCAATATAATAAAAATCCTATATTTCAACATGTCATCAATATTAATGATTATTATGAGGGGGTTTTTGTATTAAGTCTTCGAAAACCGGTGTGCATGTTACATGTAATACCTATGCTCATCATAGCACGTGTGACCTCCTTAATACCCATCATGCTATTACCCTCTCCACCCACCTCTCTCTCAGTTTTTTCCCGGGGTCCATAGTCTCGCATGGTTTGTCTCCCTCTCTGATTTCTCCTCCTTTGGATTTCCCTCCCTTCCCCTATGGTCCTCCATGTTATTGCTTATGTTCCACATATGAATGAAACCATATGATAATTGACTTTTTCTGCTTGAATTACTTCACTCAGCATAATCCCCTCCAGCTCCATCCACGTCAGTACAAATGGTGGGTATCCATCCTTTGTGATGGCTGCGTAATATTTCATTGTACTGTGAGCTACATCTTCTTTATCCATTCATCTGTTGAAGGGTATCTTGGCTCCTTTCACTGTTTGGCTCTTGTGGACATTGCTGCTATGAACACTGGGGTGCACATACCCCTTCTTTTCACTAAATCTGTATCTTTGGGGAGGTGCAGTCCTTTTTAATCTTCAAGTGTCATGGATACAAAATGATAGTGACCCTCCAAGTCCAGTTTGATATTTGAAAAAAGCAATTTATCTTAAACACAGAAAAACCTGCCATAGATTTTCCTTTATAGCACTACTCTTTAGATACTTAAAAGAGTTCATTGCTGTTGTTGTTATTTATTTATTTATGTGACAGAGAGAGAGAGAATGTTTGTGTGGGTGGGAGGGGCAGAGGGAGAAAGAACCTTTTTAAAAAAAAATTATTTTATTTTTTCAGTGTTCCAAGATTCATTGTTTATACACCGCACCCAGTGCTCCATGCAATATGTGCCCTCCTTAATACCCACCACCAGGCTCACCCAAGCCCCCATCCTCTTTCCCTCCAAAATCCTCAGTGTGTTTCTCAGAGTCCAGAGTCTCTCATGGTTTGTCTCCCCCTCCAGTTTCTCCCAATTTACTTTTCTTTTCCTTCTCCTAATGTCCTCCATGTTATTCCTTATGCTCCACAGTAAGTGAAACCATATGATAATTCACTCTCTCTGCTGACTTATTTCACTCAGCATAATCTCCTCCATCCCCATCCATGTTGATACAAAAATTGGGTATTCATCCTTTCTGATGGCTGTGTCATATTCCATTGTATATATGGACTGTATCTTCCTTATCTATTCATCTGTTGAAGGGCATCTTGGCTCTTTGCACGGTTTAGCAATTGTGGCCATTGCTGCTATGAACATTGGGGGTACAGATGGCCCTTCTTTTCACTACATCTGTATCTTTGGGGTAAATACCCAGTAGTGCAATTGCAGGGTCATAGGTAGCTCTATTTTCAATTTTTTGAGGAATCTCCACACTGTTTTCCAAAATGGCTGCACCAACTTGCATTCCCCTCCAACAGATTAAGAGGGTTCCCCTTTCTCCACATCTCGGAGAAAGAATCTTTTTTTTTTTTTTTAAAGATTTTATTTATTTATTTGTCAGAGAGAGAGAGGGAGAGAGAGCGAGCACAGGCAGACAGAGGCAGAGGGAGAAGCAGGCAGGCAGAGGCAGAGGGAGAAGCAGGTTCCCTGACGAGCAAGGAGCCCGATGTGGGACTCGATCCCAGGACGCTGGGATCATGACCTGAGCCGAAGGCAGCTGCTTAACCAACTGAGCCACCCAGGCGTCCGTGGGAGAAAGAATCTTAAGCAGACTCCATATCCAGCCCAGAGCCCACTATGGACACCTTGCAGAGACCCACCTGGGGCTTGATCTCATGACCTTGAGATCAAGACCTGAGCCAAAATCAAGAGTCAGAGCCTTAACTGCCCAAGCCACCACATAGATCAGTGCCCAGTTTGGCAAATGTTTTGTATTATTAAAACTCTATAGCTCTGTGGGGGAAAAAAAGCCAAAATGTTAATTTCACAGACAATCTAGAATCAGCATGGAGTTATGGGAGGTATGTTAGAACTTTGGCAAAAACTAGGGGAAAACAAACAAATGACATCAAACCTCAACAGTGGCTTGTGATTATTTCACTGAAATTTACAAGGACACAGACAGAAATGGAGGATGAAGAACAGAATGGTTGTGTTTCCCCTCACCCCTTTAACTGGGGAAGAAAGAGAATTTGAAAAGAATTAAAATAATAGTAAAACATTATTTAACTGAAGTGTTATTTGCTATTTATATAACAAATATAATATATAAATATAGAAATAACATATATAAATATAATATAAATTTAACAACTGAAGCATCATTGGGTGCTTTTGAATTTCAACAGGTAACAAAACATTAACAATAATTAATGTCTAACCCTTAAAATCCCTGTGATCCTCGTTTTTTTGTTTTTTGTTTTGTTTTATTTTTTACCTATAAATTATGTTTGCATTTGCCTAGCTGACAGGGTGGCTGAGCAACAGGAGACATAATAAGATGATAGATTTATACTATATTTAGTTATATAACTAAGTGATATAACTAAGTTTAGTTATAAAACTAAGTGATCATATTCTTGAATTAATCATTTATTCAAAGCATGAGATTTGAGTTTTTATGTCAGTTCACATCCTGGTTACAAATGAAAACTAAATTCAAAATGTCCCACCTCTGCTCCATTTAAAAAAAAATCTTTTATTAATATATAATGTATTATTAGCCTCAGGTATACAGGTCTGTGAATCACCAGCTTTCTGCTCCATTTAAAAAAAAATAATTTAATTTAATTTTTTTTCAATGTTCCAAAATTCATTGTTTATGCGCCCACCCATTTGTTAAATTATTTTTTCCCTAAAATTCAGGACACTTTCCCCATTATCTTTATCTATACTTGAAATAAATTAAAGGGGGAAAAAAGATACTTTGTCCTGATACAGGGTTAGATGTTATTTGCTATGAGGATTTAAAGAGAGAATGCAATGGAAAACTCTTCTAGACATGCACAATATTGAGCACATGTAAGGATTATTTTTGTAAGAAATGTGTTCTGCCATTTGGAGACCAAGAAAGTGAGTCTGGCCTTCTGTCTTTATCCCCAGTTTGCCTTCCTTCGGGCATTCTGAACTAGGAAGCCATGTGTGTATTTCAGGCAAGGAGAACAGTGAGCAAGTGATTCCATCTTTCCTGTGTGAGTGTTACATTTTGCAGTAGCTGACACTCTACACAACTTGGCTGCGCCACATGTCTGCTCAAGACGATCCGTGTTCAGGTCTGACTATTCTAAAAATTTCTTGTTGCCGAAATATCATGTCAATTTCAGTCCTTCTGGGGATAAGATGTATGCGGGGAATTATAACATCACCTTTTCAAGCCAAGTGTGAGATTCGTTTTGGGAAAAGAAAATTGGTCAGCTTAGAAGGGAGGACTCAACCACGTTCTTTGCCAAAGTTGTGTCTCTTGTTGTTAACACCGCCTCAGCGTGCGGAGACAGCAAGGGGAAACCTGAGTGCTTGTCTATATGTGTTTACTATATCGAGTCAATTTGCATTAATAAAGATTTAAAACTAGCAAATTAATTTGTGAGGTGGCATGTTTGAGTGAAGGCCTTTAAACACCCTCGGGAGAGCTATTTTAAAATTACTGAACACTTGGCACTATATTTAGAATGTGTGTTGTGTTTCTGAAATCTCGATAGCTATAATGCGCCAGTTTCTGAAGCGAGGACTGCCTCCTTGTGGGATTCCATTGTGAAAAGAAGCGAGAAGGTCCCTGAGTGATAATGATATATCCTCAATGGTAGAGTGGTTCTCACATGGTCTGCATGTTCAGAATCAAAGAACTCTTCATTTACTCTTTCAGTAAATATTTAGTATGCATGTTTTAGGTGCTGGTCCGTATACTGGACTCTGGGAAGAGAGCAGAAACAAAATATATCATGCCTTGCCCTCGCTTAGCTGAATTTACATTCTAGTAGGTATTCAAATGAATGAAATAATTTTTGAGAGTGAGAATTGCAAAGAATGAATTCAACAGGTGATGTGCTAAAATAAGGAGGAGGAGGACTTTACATTTTGTTATTGTAATGAGGACATTCAACATGAAATATACCCTCTTAACAAATCTCTAAGTATATAATACAGTATCCTTAACTGTAGATACAATGTTGTACAGCAGATCTGTAGAAATTGTTCCTACTGCATAACTGAAAACGGATGCCCATTGAACAGTGAGTCCTCATTTCCACCTCTAACCCCTGGAAACCACCAATCTACTGTGTTTCCGAAGTCTGACATTTTTCAGATACCTCATGTAAGTAGAATAGGGAAGTATCTGTCCGTCTGTGATGGACTTGTTAAACTAGAGTCTTTATATTTTTCGTAGGGCCAGTCAATTAAGGTTTTCCTGAAGAGATCTGAGTGTTATTAAGAAGCCAGGTAATCAAATAAGAAGACTGGAAGAGATTTCTCGGTAGGGGGCCCACAAATGCACTGAGGTCAGCAAGAGATTTGTGTACAGGCACAGCTTGAAGATACTGTGGATTCATTTCCAGATCACCCCAATAAAGCAAATATTGCAATAAAGCAAGTCAAATGAATTTTCTGGTTTCTCAGTGCATCCAAAACTTATGTTTACACTCTAATGTAGACTATTAAGTGGACAATAGCATTAAATCTTTAAAAAAATAGCAGAACACATTTCTCTGAAAAATAATCTTCACATGTGCAAGTCTGAAAGATTTTTCCATTGCATCTTCTCACTAAATCCTCATACCAAATAGCATCTAGTCCTGTATCGAGACAATGTGTTATTTTTTAAAGGTATATACCTTAATTACAAAATACTGCATTGCTAAAATATGCTAACGATCATTTGAGCTTTCAGTGACCCAGAAATGAGGAAGCCAGATCATGCTAACAGATATAACAATAAGGAGAAGTTTGAAATACTGTGAGAATTATCAACATATGATACAGAGGCATGAAGGGAGCAAGTGCTGCTGGAAAAATGGCACTGATACACTTGCTTGATGCAACGTTGCTACTAACCTTCAATTTGTAAACAAAACCAAACCATGAGGTACACTTGTATTTGATAAACAGATGAGAGATAACCATTTTAGACCACATCTGAAATGTAAAATTTAAATAAGTATCTAGTAGATGGTGATTAAGGGATGATGATGATGATGATGATGATGATTTTGCTTTTGGTAGCATCCTTCCATTGTTTTTTTTTTTTTCTTTTCTTTTCTTTTCTTTAAGAGATCAGAAGTAGGCAGAGAGGCAGGCAGAGGGAGAGGGGGAAGCAGGCTCCCCACTGAGCAGAGAGCCCGATGTGGGGCTTGATCCCAGGATCCTGAGATCACGACCCGAGCCGAAAGCAGAGGCTTTAACCCACTGAGCCACACAGGCGCCCCTCCATTGTTTCTTGTTGAATGGTGTGTAGCCAGACAAGAGTGGGAGAGAAAGGGCAACAAGATCTGTACTATAGTGGTCCAGATCGATGACAGCAGCAGCTTGGACTGGGGTGATAGCAATGAAGGTGGAAGGAAATGTGGTTGGAACAAATGGATAAAGAATGGGATGTGGAGGTAAAAGAAAAGAAGGGATTGTGATAACTCTTGGATATTATGCTGAGCAACTGAGTAAATGATGAGGGATTGTCTTGGATGAAGACCCTAGGAAAAAGGTGCTTGGAGATTAGAATTAAAATTTTGCATTTTGGACACATTAATTTTGAGATAGTGATTGTATGTTCCTCTTCCTATTGGATATCTAAATCTAGATGGCAGGAAAAATCATAGTCATTGGAGATATAGGACTTGGAGACCATGTTCAATTAGAGAAGAACAAGTGTCTTAGTAGCTTGGTAGTATCACTTGACCACTATTGTTCACGGGGGTCAAATTCAGGGCACTATGAGTCCTGACTGTTTGATAAATATTGAACTATTTATGGGCAAGAGAAGTTTTTAGTGCAGAATGAGTCCCACAATTTTCAGGGGACGGTATTGGCAATGAGATGGAATCTCCTTTGTAGCAATACATCTATCAAGATTTAAATGCAGGCAAGAACCACATCTCTCCCAGGTCTGGCTCAGGACTTGGAACATCGTAGTTGCTCAGCAGGTTTTCATGGAATCAACTATGTGAAGGCAGACCAATCGCTGAGAGTGATACTTGAACTAGCAACTTTCTCTCTTTTCCTGGAGAAGAATTGAAGCCTACTGAAATGAACTTATGTATTTGTTATTCTCCTTTTCCTCCAATGTCAAAGATTATGTGAAATAACACAAAAGGGTCTGTAAAAGAAACATGTAAGATGAATGTTGCTGATTGCAAATATCATGAAAGCCCTTCCACTACACTGGTCAGTTAGAGGTTTCCTGAACATCTCTAGGAAGAGATGGGCTGGCACTTCCGTCAGCATGTCTACCCCCAGAAACACCCCTCTCAGATATTGCGAATTGCTACTGAGATTCCCCAAGGGATTCCAGTTTTCCCAGTGCTATTAGTCTTCAGAAACCAACGTTGAAGGTATTTTCCTCCTTTAGAGTAGATGCAGCAGAAGTCCAACTGCACCACGAGACTCAGAGAATACACGGGAAATCTCTTGCTGTCATTCCAGTTTATGAGCTTGTTTTATGTACTTCTAATCATATTGCATCTCTGAACAAAGACAAACCTCTTCAAATTTAATTATCCGCCCTATTCACTCACATGACGGAGCTGGGTTTTTGCTAAATCGAAACGCTACTTTGGATCTTCAGAGAGGGTGATTATGATAGCAGAGCAAGGGACTCAAAAGGCACTTGCATGGATCCCTATTCACTCAGGAGAGGTTTACAATGCACAGTCAGAAGCCTTTGAATACTTATGTTCTGAGTACTCAAAGCTCCTAAGACCACCCCCTACCGCATACCCACCAGGCTGGCAATTATGTCTTCCCTTAACTAATCATGTAGAAGATACTGAAAAATGTCTAAAAGGAGTTTTTACATATTCTGAGAGAAATACTGGAATAAGTTCCCAACAACCAATGAGACTACTTGAGAAAAAGGCCACAACATGAAAATATCCATTCTGGAGTTTTAGTTTTAAAGGGCCTTTTTGTTACATTATTCAGTTATTTATTATTTAAAATATTTCTTGAACTCTTACTAAATGTAGGCACGAAGCAAGGAGAATCTTGAGGACCCCAGTATTTACTGCAACTTCCCTGCTGCATTCTCACTCTGAATATAACAGAATGTGCTTATAATTACTTCCGTTCCCTAAAAAGAAAACAGCGAGTTCTGTTTCTATTATTATTAGCATGAGAAGCTTATATAAGGGATGCATTAAAAAAAAAAAAAAAAACACACCCAAATAAAACAACTGACAGTCTGTGACAATCTAGTTACATTTCTGCCATACCAGAGAAGCTATTTGTTGTCACTAATAATGATGCCATAAATTAACAATCAACTGGAAAGAGACAGTTTTAAATGCAACCTCTTCATAATTTAAAGCAGGTCTTTGGTACTATCAACATATTACCAGTACAGCTAAGTGTTCTTGGAAAGTAAACGTGTCTCTCCTCCTCACTTTGTAGAACATGCTATGATCAAAAGGGGGGATTGCAAGGCAGCAATCCTCTGCAGAAGCAGTCTTAGTGAAATGTTGGGTTGGCATTACCTCTATTCTTCCTGTGTCGGTGATAGCATTTTCTGTGTAAGGGAGCCCAGAAAGCATTAGAAATGGAGTAGTTCAAGAATTTTTCTTTTTCATGTTTCAAGTGATACACTATCGGGCGGTAGTTAAGAACATGGACTTTTGAAGTCATGTCAGGTTGATTCCAATTGTTCGCTTTCTAGAGCTATACGGCTCAACAGAGAAACCAGTAGCCATTGTGGTATTTAAATGTACATGAATTAAAATGAAATAAAATGTGAAAAGTGAATCCCACACTCACACTAGTCATACTTCAAGGGCTCCGATATAAATATCATCACAGAAAGGTCTGCTGATCAGTGCTATTCTAGGTATCAGTACTATTCACTTCCACTGCTGACATCTCCATCACCCATCTGCGCTAGAGAAGTCATCTCTCTTCTTCCACTTTTGCTCCCCCCCCAAATTTCTTCTGCAGTCAGAAGAAGTCAGTGACATCATTTTAAAACTTAAGTCAGGTCACTCTATCCTCTTCCGTAGTTTTTTTTTACACCAGAGTAAAACACTAGCTCATTACAGTGACCTACTGAAGTTTACATAACATGACTCTTACAGATCTTTGTGACCTTATATCCTACCACTCCACATCTTACCCCCCCAAGCCCTTACTTCTTTCAAGCCACAGTGTCTTCTTGCTGGTGTTTGAATGTGCCAAACCTTAAGGGTTTTTACCTAGAAACTCCCATCATGAGAAATGATCTTCCTCTTTGCTCTCATATGATTTACTCTTGCTGTTCAATTAATCTCGAATTAAGATAAATTTCTCCTAAAAGACCATGCACGGATACTTCCTTATGTTTTATCATTTTACTTTATTATATAGCACTTATCCTTACCTGTTTGTTAATTTGATTATTGACAATTGATTATTGCTTGTCTTTATCCACTGTAATATTATCTCCATGAAAGCAGTATTCTTTATCTTCTGTTCTATGCCGAACCCTCAGTGTCTAGCAACCCTCTTGCCTAGTATAGATGGCAGCTCAATAAATAATTTCAGGTGACAACATTTTAAATGTGGACTACCTCTCTGAGCCACTGGAAGTTTCAGTTATTTAATTTATTTATTACTTTAATTATTTAATTCTCACAGTTTCCTTCTGAAGGAAGCAATAATAATACCTTTGTTCTATAGATGAATAAAGTGTTTAGACAATATTTAGTGTCCTTCACATGTTTAACAAATGGCAGTGCATAGCAATTTCTCTAGACTCCTTACCCAATGCAGCTATTGGACTGTGAAACGCAAAATCTGGCAATTGCTAAGGAAGCAGAAGCAGAGTAAACATTAGCAGCAATCTGGTTAATCTCTCCTTAACATGAATTACCCACTCCTAGCTTCTGCCTCGTCTATCTAATGCCTAAATTATATGTGCATGTTTCCTCCTGTCACATACCTGCCTAAGATGTGACCTAAGTTGAACAGGACAACCCCAGCCAAGTTGGTCACATTGCTTATTCTCAAGAGCAAATCAAGTTTTGAGGTCTACATCAGAATGTTTAAGTAGACAACACCATAGGGATAACAGCACATGATGAAAAATTGTGCTAAACTCTCTAAAGGCTTCTCTTCTTATAAACTTCTAATCTTTTTTTTTTAAGATTTTATTTATTTATTTGTCAGAGAGATAGAGAGAGTACAGGCAGGCAGATTGGCAGGTAGAGGCAGAGGGAGAAGCAGGCTCCCCGCGGAGCAAGGAGCCCGATGTGGGACTCAATCCCAGGACCCTGAGATCATGACCTGAGCCGAAGGCAGCCGCTAACCGACTGAGCCACCTAGGCATCCCCTAAACTTCTAATCTTATATATGATTACACATATAGACTCCTATTAGTAGATCAGTTATGTGAGTTAATTTACCTCCTTGAACCACTGCAACTTTTATATGTGTCAGCTTTTATATACAACTAGGAGATGACCAAGCCCATTAGAGAGAGTACGAGATACACAAGTATTTTAAATATCAAAGGTACCTCCTATGTTTGGGTATTTACACATATGAGACACCAAGAGGACCCAACATGTTTTCTAAGGACAAAACATAAATATATTGAGGATTTGAGTTACGGATCCAATTTTCGTGGGCATAATACAATGATCACCCATTCAAGCTCCTGAAAGCTCAGTGTTCACTTTCTGCTGATTTATGCATGGAGGAAATTGATTTTGACACCATTAGCTTGACTTATCAAACAAGCTATCCTTCCTCAAGGACTGCACATTCTAAAGAGGAAATGCCAAATCCATCGGTCCATCTAACTCTAACAAGAAATAGGATGGAATTGACCATATTTGGGAGAAGTTGAAGATGCTCCGGCCTAGTGCTTAGAAACAGAAATCAATTCTGTTACATTTTCTCCTAAGGGTGTATTAGCTTTGTAAGATCACCAAGGCAATGACTCAAACTTTGTCAAATATGTAAGGGCCAGAGGAGGACAGTCACAGTGATGGTGAGGAAACACATATTGGAGAAGAAATTAAGGGACTGGTAGCTGGGGGTATTTTGTTGGTGTAGTTTCTAGAGGATGTGTTATTTATCACAAAGTATCCTCCACAAATTGTCTTTGTCTCATGATTCTATATTTGGCCTTACTCCACCCGATATTCTCCATACCCCTATTCTCTCAACCTGCTCATCACTTCTCAGATATACCATACATTTTTCCACCTTTCTACTCTACTTGGATAAAACCTTCTGCTTGAATTTTTTATTTCCATATTTATGGTTAAGGAAAGCCTGGGAGATGTATCAGATTTCAATATTTAGGAAGTGGAAGGAGAGAGGTGGTTTCTGTCCCACAAAATGAAAATTAGTAACCCTTCCTCTAGCTTTCTCAGTAGTATGATGACAATTGTCTCCTTAATTTACCCACAGTGATTGAGTGACTGCTGTGATATTAAACCCTTACCGTTACCAGTAAAACAATCTGTTTTACCCATAGGGGTTTATAAGCCTCTTAAGGTCACGGTGCACATCTAACTCATTGTTTTAATTGCCCAGAGGTTCTAGAGGTATTCCATAAACATATTAGAAGGTCAATGACTATTAAATAAACAAAAGCATGATCCATCAGCTTCAAAGTGAATCTTAGCCAGAAGGAACCCAAGAAACCTCTTGACAGAAAATCAACAGCTCAAATCCACTGCAAACTGTGCCAAAACACTTGCTTTGCTTTCAGAAATACTGAATCTGTGTCATACACTTGGACAAATCTCAGGCATCAAGAAAGACTCACCATATGACATCTCCCCTGGAGGTTTAAGCAAAGGCAGATTGATTTGAGTACCTGGCCAAAGAGAGGCATTCCTGTGGGGTAGGAGGGGCTGAGGACTTTAGAGAAGATTTTGGTCAGCAGGAAGTTCTCCTCAGGAAGGGAAACAGGGAGGAGACAGTATTTGTTAGGTAGCTTATGGACGGATGGGCAGCCAAATGGCTTGATGGGATAAGAAGGAATAGTTCTAAATCCACTTCCCTTGCCCCTGTCAAAAAATTTTCCCATTCATGTGACAGGACTGGGCTTCTGTCCAGTACTTTGGTTTACCAGACTATATGTCTCTTTATTCCTGAATGGAAAAGATGTAAATGCTAAGACTGGCATTACATTTACTATGGCAATGTGGCTATAAAAATAGATGGAGATTGATATAGCCATATCTATTGATATAGACACAGATATTGTCTGATTACCTGTAGACCAGTGATCGGCATACACTGGAGTGCATCAGGATCATTTGTGGAGTTTTCAATATAGGTATCAAATAATAACTGATATCTAAGTCCATAAAATCAGCATTTTGAAGAAGCATCTCATTTAACTACCATGTAAAATCTTGGAAGCCCTTGCAACATGTGTCCATTGAGATGGCTACAGTTCTCTTTTCCCATTTCTCTCTTAAAATGGTGTTTGCAACCAATAAGTCTCCTAAGAAGAAACAATTACCTTGGTTTTAGGTGTTTTACACATTTTTTAGAGCAAAAACATTATATTGTATAGTTTATTATCACTATTTTGCATGGTAAAAGGAATTATGTAATGAGGTGAGGATGTATTTACAGACTAAAACAAGAAATCAAGCTTGTTGGATGATTCTTTAGAATCTTAAACCTGGCCATCAGGATAACAATGATTTCTTTCTTACTATCATTTATGATAAAAATAATATTTACTTTTTCTTAGTTGCAGAGAGTGAGTGGCTTAGATCTGTTGTAGGAAAGGTCACTACACATTTTAAGGGATGTGATATAAAAATATTCCAAGATCTAGGAATATTAAGATTTAAGAGAGAGAAGACAGAAGAGAACTAATATTCATTAGTAACTACAAATCAAATCCACATAGAAAAACTTGCATAAACTCAAAAACAACTACAGAAAAATTATTACACTCATTTTACATGTTAAGACAAATCTGTAGAAAACCCTTTAACAGGTCTTTAGATTTATTAAATAACAAAAATTCAAATGAGTAAATTTGAAGATCTAATTGGCTTTATCAACCCATTCATGAATCAGGCAGCATCCCATCTAGCAAGTAAAGAATGATCCACAATGCTAAACAAAACAAAACAAAGAGGTTTTTAACTGCAGAGAGAGGGCTTCAAAAAAAGAAAGAAAGAAAGAAAGAAAGAAAGAAAGAAAGAAAGAAAGAAAGAAAGGGATTTATTTAGAAGGAATGCATTGGCAAGATTGCTGTCCTAAAGGGAGTGAAAGGATTCTATTGGTAAATTTCCTAGTATTGACCAGGGCATTCCATATTGACTGGTTAAAGGTTATGTTCCCAAGGGGTTGAAACTGTAGTTAGGCTGGGTATTAAGTCTTGGTTTGCCGGACTTGGCGTAAGTGACACCATTTTTGGTTTATGGTTTTCTTTTTAAACATATTTCAACTGATATTTATTGAGTAGGTCTTCTTTTTTTAAAGGCTTTATTTATTTATTGAGATAGAGCAAGAGAGAGCATGAGCAGAGGTGGGGTGGGCAGAGGGAGGGGGAGAAGTAGACTCCCCGGTGAGCAGAGAGCTGGACTTGGGGCTTGACCCCAGGACCCCAGGATCAGGACCTGATGGAAGGCAGATGCTTAACCGACTGAGCCACCCAGGTGCCCCTACTGACTTACACCTTATGTGTTAGGTGCATTTTATAGCATGGCAGACAGCCTCTAAAATGGACTCAAAATCCCCATATCCAGGGAATTCATGGCCTGGCATGACATTCTTGCTTTAAGTGGAACCTGGATTTAGTAGCACTCACTTCTAATGAATAGAACTAATTGTGGCCATTCCGATGTCCATGCAACATCTACTTCCTTGGTTTTATTTCTGACCATTTTCTGATCACTCTTGCACAGATAATTCGGTTAAGACTAGGTGCTAATATATTGTACAGCTGCTTCAAGCAACCTGCTGCTTTAGCTGCAGCTGGGAACTACTGACTTTCCCAGCAAGTTCTGATTAGCATTTTGATCTTGACAAGCACTTTTCCCTCTGAATGCCAAATGCAGGAGTGATTGTTGTCACTGCCGCACTCTAGGCTTCTACTGTACGCACACTCTGTAGCTTGCCACTGCTTATGGAAAACACACGAGCCACGACTGACACACTCCAGATGGGAGCTTTTTCCCAATTTCCAGGAACGTCCGCTTTTTGAGGGGAAATAATCCCATGCCAACTGCGCTCACTGCGGATTTGCAAAGTATGTGGGGCTGGAACAGACATTTTTGAGTCCGTTTTTGTTTTTTTTAAAGATTTTATTTATTTATTTATTAGACAGACAGGGATCACAAGTAGGTAGAGAGGCAGGCAGAGTGGGGGGGTAAGTAGGCTCCCTGCTGAGTAGAGAGCCCGATGTGGGGCTAGATCCCAGGACTCTGGGATCATGACCTGAGCTGAAGGTCAGAGGCTTTAACTCACTGAGCCACCCAAGCGCCCTTTTGAGTCCGTTTTTAAATGCTTGGTACTTACGATATATGAGCCTCTTTAATATCTACCTGACATAATTTGTGAGGATTATTTTACTTCCTCACCCCTCAGTTTTTTAATCTATGAAATGGAGAGAATTGTTTGTTTGTGTATAGAGTACTGATCTAAGTTTATCTGACTCGTTTCTAAAATGGGAAGAAATAATCCTGTCAATTATTTTTTTCCTCTGACCTTTGAAATGCAGCAATGCCTAGCACTGAGCCAACACATACTGAGCGCTCACTGCATACTTTCCTCCTTTCTTTTAAAGAGATGATAAGAAGGGGTCCACATATTTGTCCCAAGAATGCAAACATATTTTATAATTTCCCTTCTTTCAAGGCTTCAGGACTCTAAACAAATTAAAATTTCGAAGAATTCCAATAAATTCTGTTGGGGTTATGAACAAGTCTACTTCAACTTTCCATAAATAATTCCAATCTACTGTTAAATGGGTCTCACCAAAACGCATATCTATGGGTGTGGCATATGGCGTGATTGCTATTGGCAAAGGGGGTTGAGGAAAATTAGTAGAAAGGCTATGATTCCAAGCCTGCTCTTTAAAATAGGCCTCTTGGGGTGCCTGGGTGGCTCAGTGGGTTAAAGCCTCTGCCTTCAGCTCAGGTCATGATCTCAGGGTCCTGGGATCCAGCCCCACATTGGGCTCTCTGCTCAGCAGGGGGTCTACTTCTCCCTCTCTCTCTGCCTGCCTCTCTGCCTACTTGTGATCTCTCTCTCTCTCTCTGTCAAATAAATAAATAAAATCTTTAAAAATAAATAAATAAAATGGGCCTCTCTTCTCACTGAGTGGTATAATAGCCATTATTTATTGAGAACTCACCAAGCCTAGGATACTTTATCTCCAGTTCTCACATCCACTCTTGCAGATAATGTATAGTTTCTCAAACTACAAAATGGAGATGAGGCTTTAGATTAATGTCCCAAGGTCACAGATGATCAGTAGTACTTAGGACATAAAAAATAGTTTGTTTTTCTTTTCCAGATTCCCAACACAGAACCCTATTCACTATCTGTATCTGGCTATTATTAGTAGTATTAATAGTAATAATCAGAAAGGATGAAGTCAGAACGGAGAAAAAAAAAATAAAAAATGAAACCAAGAGCAAATTTTTCCAATAAAGCAGAAGGATAAAGAGTGCTATGTTCATGGGTGAATTTGATAGAGGCGTTCCAGAATAAATAAGCAAACAAACAAACCTTGGTCCGTGAGGTATAGATGGTTAGAATCACAGTCGTAAATGCTCAATGGAGTAGGTCGTTTTCCGTTAGGAAAGTACATACTTTTCTAATCCTTGTTGCAAGGATTGTGAGAGATCATCTGTACTAATGTCATCTGTACTTTATGTCTACTTTATGTTAGAAGCATCTACAGTTAGAGAAGCTATGTAACTTGCCAACAGCACACAATGAGAAATCAAAGGGACATATATTTGCCAAGTAGTCTGAATTCTAGGCCATCATCTTAATTACTCAGCAAAAACTGTTTCCTATCAAATGCTGATGTTTGTTATCTAAGGAATGTTTAAGGATACATGGGTTGGGACTTGACATTAAAATAAATGATCCAGAAAAAGATGAGAAACTTTTTTCACAGATGAAGGGAAAACATTTATTACATAATCAGATGGTGTGCTATGAACACGTTGAGTGTTTTACTGAAAAATTATACTTTTTTTTTTCCACAAACAAAACATGGTGGTGAAGTATGATTAGCATATCAACAGAAGAGAAGGCTTTAAAGGTGGAAACATAGTGTACTAAAAAAAATCAATAAATTTTAATTAATAGATTTAATAAACCATAATAAATTAACACAAGACATAATACAGTTCAAGATAATTGTTTTTTCCCTAGGTTTCAATACCTTTTAGTGAAATTCTGTACTAATTTAATAAATTGTATTGGTTCATGGCAATGGAGTACACATAACATACACTCAAGATGACAAGAGAAGGAAAAAAACGTAATGTGATCATGGCTTGGAAAGATCACACTGAAAGAAAGCCTGATCTG
The DNA here is from genome assembly GCF_002288905.1 of Enhydra lutris kenyoni. Classification (NCBI taxonomy): domain Eukaryota; kingdom Metazoa; phylum Chordata; class Mammalia; order Carnivora; family Mustelidae; genus Enhydra; species Enhydra lutris. The sequence goes on along the minus strand of NW_019154138.1, from coordinate 12,797,582 downwards.
AATCTTTATGATTATCCTTTATTTGACACAGGTAGTATTGGTTAGGTAACTATATCAATGGTTCCTACTTTGCTAGTTATCTAAATTATTGATACTGAGTTGCCATTACCCTGTGGTTGGGAATTGTGATAGCTTAAAGTCACCATTTTAGGCTACTATGGCATTGTAGTGAGTATGCTGGGTTTGAAATCAAAAGATACATTTCTGAATCCTATAACTACTTTGACTATGTGTGTGGTTGTCAGATAAGATGCAGAATCCCAGTTAAATTTGAACCTTAGATAAACATATTATTTTGTGTTTGTTTTGGCATAGAAATCTTCCAAATATGGGTATGGGACTTGCTTACACTAAAAATTACTCATTACGTCTGTAACTAATGAATCATTGAACACTGCATCAAGGACTAATTATGTACTATACAGTGGCTAACTGAACATAATTAAAAAAAAAGAAATTACTCATTATATCTAAAATTTAAATTTAAATGGGCATCCTCTGTTTTTAATTGCTAAATATGAGTTTGAGAAAGTTCTTGGGCTAAAATTTATCTATTGGATATTGCAGATTAAATAATTATTTCTTGCCCACCTCAGAGATTTAATGAGAGAATCAAGCACTGGATCAACTTCCACCATTCATGTCAGTGACTGTGTCAACACTTCTGAACTTATTTAAACAAAACTAATATTGCATTACATTAAATAATGCATTAAACAATCTTTGCCCTTGAGTATGACATTCTTTGTCCTCTTGATATAGTATAACCTACCATTTAATGTACATGAATGTTTCTATACTGTTCACTTGCATATTATTCTTAGATACATGTAAGTGTATTAAAGAATTAAAATTGCATTGGAGGGATAATCACACTTTATGAATGGCAAGTGCCAGTGGACCTAAGGGGTGATGTTAGATCAAAGTATCTCTGCCTTTGAACAAGTTTCCTTGCACAGAGGAAGTGTTTTGTAGGAATTTGTTTTGTGATGTACATTTATGTCCATAAAAAATAAATGCATCAAATAAAAGAGATCTCAGGATATATCTGTTCAATGATGTGTATTTAGCTGTTACCTAGTTATTCAAGCCTATACACAAGAGTGAAAAATAGTGGTTCCCGAACCAGATATGCTGAATTAGCTTAGTACTTCTATTAAAATATGGGCAAAAAATAATAAGTTGGAAAAAATCAGTCAATCTGAGGTCCTGAGTCATCTAAACTCAGAAGTATTAGCAGACCCTAGTATATTGCTTACACATTTAGATGAGAGGAACAAGACAGATTCAATTCAACTTTATGTTAGGATCCAATTGGTCCATATTTACATAAATAGAACCAATAGATGGTGCAGGTGTCAGCAAAATATTAAATGTTCTTGGACATGCATTTCTATCTCAGTTGTCAATGGAATCCTGGGTCTCTTTCCAGTTCCAATTTCTAGTGGCCACAATTAAATCCTTTAAAATTCTATCAGCCTGAACTATTTTGCATGAACTTTAGATTTAATTTTAAAGATTTTTGTGGAAAAATGCTGAAGTCAATAACATTTTGAATATTGTAGAGCAGCAAGAGCCAGATTGATAATAAGAGTTTAAGTCAGTTTTCCAGTGGACCTTGCAAAAATTTAAATAATTGAATTTTATTGTTCTTTTGATGAGTGGCTTCTATGTTTCAAACTTGCTTGTCAGCTGAAATTTATTTTCTGAGTAAGGCAAAAGACCAAAAAAGTGTTATTCATTGCTATATCCATTTGAACATTTTTCAAGCATATTTGTAAAACTACAGAGCTAATTCAATAATTTATTGAAATTATCATAAAAGTTTAGCAAATCATGCATTGCGTTCAGATCCTGATATATGCTAGATTTCCTGTTTTTACGAGTCAGCAGCTTTATAACTATAACCATTTGAATTTCAAATGATAAATTTATATCTACCACAGTCCTAGAATGCATAAAAAATGATAAGAGGGCACCCTTTAGAGAAATTTAAAAAGAATTGTGCATTTCATAATTTGATATATGTAACATCATCCATTATACACCAGGGTTTACGTTGTGCCAGCAATTATAAAAGGGAATGCAGACTCCTGTCTGTGCCCAGCACAAGGCAACACAACAGAGACGTGTTTCCTTGAGTTATGAACAACTGGTTCCCCGGTATGCAATGCTCTCTATCCTCTGTCGGAAGGGGTGCATATGTAACACACCGAAAGGCTCTGTGGGCTTAATTACTATGTGAGACTTTGGCAGAATGAGAAAGAAGAGATGCCAAGCAAAGTGAGAAAAAGAACTTTGTAGTCAACTCCACAGAGCTAAAGAACCCGTAGAAATATTAGTCCCCAACCCGAAGTCTATATCTTCTGTACTTGGGGATGCCTTCTTTCAGTATGTCTCTCTCTCATCAAGCCTGTTACCTTCTATACATCTTACCCCAAAGTAATTACTACCTTATTTGAATTTTCATTGAACTTTCCCTGTCAAGGTCCAATAACAAAGGCATGTACAAACAGAGACTGTGAACAGGATGATTTTTTTTTTAGCTCTGCTAAATATGAAAATTCTCAAGGACAGGGATTCTTTGTCATTAGCATAGCAACCCAAGTACTTTTCCAATGACTAGAATAATGGCAGGGGTCAATCATCTGATAGTAGCTTATGGGGCCAGATATGGGGTTTTAAATCCCAGGTACCCATATATGTTGTGTGTGATCAAATTAATCGAAAATCCCCTGAGTTTTACTATGATTGTGTGTAAGAAAAATATGAAACAGGAGACATAGTGAGATCAGAAAAAAAATTATCTGATGAGAACATATGGCACATTAATCAAATGTTAGTGCTCATATGGTTTACCTATCTCCTGCCTTCCTCATGTCCATAAAAGTGATTGTTGTGATTGTTTACTTAGGCTCTACCTCCTAATTACAATCAACCAAGAATTCATGCCTTGAGACTTTGGGGCTTTTGATTTTAAACTATTAGTTTATGAAGGGATCTTGGATTAAATTATGTAAACACTACTTATTTTATTCATGAACATGCAGAACAGCTAGATTAAGAACTCTGTCCCAGGCCACACAGTAAGTTAGGGACTAAGTGGAGTCTAGAACTCTACCTGCAATGCACCGCTTATTTTTTCTGTATAGGTAATTGCTCAAGGAAAAATCCCTATAATCTATTCCAACCCTCAGATCAAATGATAATGTAGCCAAATGCCTGGCATCATGAGTAACAAAACTGTTCCACATAACTTTGTAAAATTATTTATATTTTAATTAAAATTAAATTAAAATTAATTAAAAAAAAATGTTGACTGCATTTTATACAAACTCATAAGTATTCTATACTGTATTTTATAATCCGCTTATCACATGAAATTTTCTATATAGCTGACCTGTACTATAGTGGCAAAAACTAAAGCCCAATTAGATACCATATACAAACACTGAGCATAGAGCTTAAAAATTACTAGGCATTCAAGAGTTCTTTGTTAGACGGAGTCTTTACTTTCCTTCCTTCCTGGTTAAAAAAACAGCAGATATTTATTGGGGCACCTGGGTGGCTCAGTGGGTTGGGCCTCTGCCTTTGGCTCAGGTCGTGGTCTCAGGGTCTCAGGGTCTCCGGGTCCTGGGATCGAACCCCGCATCGGGCTCTCTGCTCAGCAGGGAGCCTGGTTCCCCCTCTCTCTGTGCCTGCCTCTGCCTACTTGTGATCTCTCTCTCTGTTAAATAAATAAATATATAAATTTTAAAAATCTTAAAAAAAAAAAACAGCAGAAAGAAAACAAAGTACATGTTCTAAGAGAACAGAAACCATCAAGACAAGAAATCTTCAGAAATGGCTGCTACTGTAAGGAAGCTGAATTGGAAAGGAAGGGCAGAGGCTGACCTTTGTTCCGATTTCATCCATGCATGCACCAGTCACTTGGAACCGCGTGAGGCGGATGCGCCCTCATGCTGTCTGTTTCAGGGTTAAGGCATCATGTGTGAGGACGCCTACTCTTCTCTACTTCCGTTTTGTTCTGTGGTTTATTTTTCTCACTTTGCGAATCCTGCCCTCACCCGCCCACAAAAGAAGGCTACTAAGCATGAATACAGAAAGGAGTATTTCCCTCAACTCCGGAGCATTCAAGGAAGAGGAAAAGAATCACAGGGCCTATGCTGGAGAGAAGGAAGGAAGCAGGTCCACGTCGGTGCGGGCACAAAGTGGATGAAGACAAATGTGTGGCCGAGTAAACAAATGTAGACAGTTGGTCCCGAGAGCATTCAAACCCCAATCACCATTTGCTGTCCCCAGAATTTGCCAAAAATTCCATCTCCTCCTCCAGCAACATTTTTGTCTCTTTTTCCCTTTATAAATACCTTATGTCGTGGAAGGCGAGATGATTAGTATTTGAAACTATCAACGACTCTTTAAAATGCAGCTGAAAGACACTCGGTTTTCCTGTGAGGACACTGGCTTCACAGTTTAGAAGTGTAAATAGGTCTCACTAATTAGAGCACCTGATATCCCCCTACCCCCGCCCCGCTACCCACTTCTTCAAAAAAAAAAAAAAAAAAAAAAAAAAAAAGCCTCTGACATGAAAGTGCTTAAGGGCCTCAGGCAAATGCACTAAGCATACTTTGAGAGTCTGCCTGCCAGGGCCTCCCCATCTGCTGCAGCCATCACATGCTGGCCTGTGGAGCCCACCGCCTTCAGTGCCTCTTGTGGGGCTGTCCGCCAGAACTTTCGCTCTGGAACTGTCAGCTAGTGAGACACTCTGTGGCTACCTTTGACCTCCATCCCTAATCCACTCTGACACATTCCAGGCTGTCGCACTGGATCATTCTATCTGGTTCATTGCACACCATTCGAGCTAACAATCGGCATGTCCTTTTCCCCATCTGTGTGTTCTAGTTTAGGCTGGGTCAGGAGAGATGTCACTGTTTCTCTGCCTCACTCCTGACAGCTCTCTGATTTTCAGCATTTAACTTTATAAACACTAACTTGCAAAGACCTGAAGTCAAGGGACAGATCTATTGGTAAATTCAGCTTTGGGAGAGTATTTTTGTTTATTGGTTTACAAAGGCACTGGAATGTTCGTTTACACATAGCTTGTCTTTCACTCATCTAACCATCTTTTCCACCTTCCTAAGCATTACAAATAATTAATGTTATTATGATTATCCATTCTTCAAGGCTCATTTCCAATGCCACCTGCTTTGAAAAGCTTTTCCCAATTGCCCCACAGCAAATGCAGATCGATCACTCCTATGTCAACTCTAAACATGTTAACTTTATGTACCTCCTTTATATATAATCCTTCCAAAGAAATGCAAGGACTGACTTACTTAGTATAATCTCCATTTCAGACATCTCATTAGGTACCAGAAATATGGTGGTGAAAAGTAATCTGATTGAACTCTTAGTCTGCAAGGGGGCCCACATGATGACACATAGTTAAGACAGAAAAGTATAAAGGAAATAAAATAGTTGTAAGGAGAGTATTATTAATTATTCCATAGGGGATCAAGAAAAGCCACATAGAAGGAAGGCAGTAATAACAAGAACAAGACTTGAGTTTGAATTCTGATTCTGACAGCTATGAGATAGTCAGTCTTGGGCAAGGCATTCAATATATTTGGCCCAACGTGTACCCCAAATGGTGACAGTAATAACTAACCATCATCCACATTCTGAGGATAAATGCCATAACTAAACAAGATAATGTATATCAATCATTTGGCACCACAACTAAAACTTAAATAGTAGATGCTTCCCTCATATTGGGGAAAAGGTGCTGTGTTAAAGTATGAAACGGAGACACTGTCCATAACTCTGGTGTGGTATGGACAGCCCATAAATACCCTAAGTCAACGACACCGGCATCAGTAGGTTCAAAATGGATGAAAGTAAGTGGCTACAGAACGTAGGAAAATTAGTCTGAATAGAAAACCTTTCCAGTCTGACTTTGGTACCTCCACTTCCATTCACTATTCTGAATGGAAGACCTCAGCTCCATACCATAAGGAATCCTAGTGTGCATGTGTGTGTGTGGTGTGTGCATTTGTGTGTTGTGTGTGTGTGTGTGTGTGTGTGTGTGTGTGTGGTGTGGGGGAGTTATCACAATAAAGACAGTGACCAAATTCCAAAGACCGTCCCTTGAGGAATATGGGTGTACATGGGAGGGCAGTGGTGGTGGTGGTGGAGGGAGGCGGGATATGATCTAGATGATGCTGTTCCGACATCTGGTATGAGATTATTTCCTCCCATTTTATTAGAGCTCTTTCTTGTATTCTGGTGTAATTTTCCTGCTAACAAGCTATATTTTCGTTTTAATTCTTCTTCAGATGAAGAAGGAGCTGAAGAAATTATCTTGCTGGTAAGAAAATGCAGTGTTCAAGGCCACCCACTCTCCCAGCCAGCTGGATTCACAATTGTGGGGTTGGGAGAAGTCAAAAGAATTTTGACTTCATTGTGATCCAGGTTTTTGGCCAGATCATGGTAACAAAGGAAAGATGAATAAATATCTAGCCTACTTTTTATTTAATTCTGACATACAGACTCCTTCCATCTTGTAGAATGATGATTTGGGGAGGAGGAACAATGGATTCTTTCATTTAAATTAAATTAAATTAAATTAATTATTATTTTTTTGAATTCTCTTTTTATTCCATTCTATAAAGCAAGGATTTAATCCTCTTTGTTTTCAGCCTAACTTGTGTCATAATACGTAATAGTGTAAGGGGAAAGAATATTTGAGAGAAGCATTTTATAAGTCTAAACATGAGATAACTAAATTTTCTTTGAAAGAAAGCAGTAGAGCCTTGGAACAAAGCTCTGGCATCAGACAAATTTTCATTTCTTGGATCTAGCTGTCACTTCCAGTCAAGTCATTTAAACTCTTGGCATCATATATGTTTACCTATAAAAAGGGACTAGTAACACTTGCCTCATAAAATTGGTCTGATGTTTATAGTCAGAACTTGATACATTTTGGTATCTTGTGTCTTTTTTCTTCTTGCGTCCTTGCTCTCAAATCAGTGTCAAACACCTAGTCTGTGGGCGCCCTGAGACACACAACCACAGTATGATAGAGTAAGAAGAGTGACACAGAAGGTGGAGCAATGAGCCTGAGAACCAAGCACACCAACCTGTATCTTATTCTAGGTGGCACACGAAGGTCTTACTGAGAAGTGATTTTTAAGCTGAGGATGAATAACATTTTGAGGCATAGCATTCTAGGGATGGTAAACAGTTGGTAAATTGGACTTAAATGACAGCTTGTTGTAATAAAGACAAAGAAGTCCAGTATGATCAAAACTTTGAGAGGTACAGTGACGTGGACTCCGGTAAAGAAGCTACATTAAGACAAACAAACAAACAAACACAACACAACACAACACAACAAAACCAACCAACCAACCAACCAAACAAACAAACAAACAAAAACCAGCCACAATTGGAGTAACCTCCTGGTGACATTTAGGATAATCCACTGATCATTTCCAAGACTGATCTGTCTTGCGTGTAGGACAGACTGATGTAGTGAATAGATGTGATGGCCATCACTGCCCCTGCATCTTTTGTGTCCTTGACTGTGGGTCTAATCCTTGCAATTCTTCCAGAAATGCACAAATGCGTTTGCTTTACCATTCAGGTAGAAAAAGGCAGCACTAGGGGCACCTGGGTGTCTCAGTGGGTTAAGCCTCTGCCTTAGGCTCAGGTGATGATCTCAGGGTCCTGGGATCGAGCCCCGCGTCCAGCTCTCTGCTCAGCAGGGAGTCTGCTTCCCCCTCGCTCTCTGCCTACTTGTGATCTCCCTCTCTCTGTTAAATAAATAAAATCTTAAAAAAAAGAAAAGAAAAGAAAAGAAAGGAAAAGAAAAGAAAAGAAAAAGGCAGCAAGCACTAGAGGCTATCACTTGTTCCTTCCTAGACATCAATGTGAAGATTTTGCCAGTTGCAGTTCAATTATGCATTTCAGAACTTGGGAAACAGCCACAGAATGGCTTCTGTGAAATATCCAACCTCACCATGGAATGGAACAGAACCGAAACTTTATTAATCACTTGACCTCTATCTTTGGAGTCTCCTGATGAACAACACTGGCATTTTGGTTCTTTACAATGGAGTGACAGTTGAGATCAATGTCAGTAACCTTTGAAAAGACTGGCCATTCTCTTTCCCAGTGCACAGTTACTTTTGGAACTGGTCACAGGATTCTTTGGTAAAAGTTAGGAGGAATATTTTCAGTATAAAATTTGGGTGGTAAGATGATGCTGACTCGGTTCCTCCATTCCAGGGGTTCTGAGTCTGTGAACTGGTGAAAATCTTGTAACTCTTTGAGAAGTTGCAATTCTCCATTGTAACTATTCAATTCAGACTTCTGTTCACCAGTCCAGGGATTCTGGCCACTCATCATGGTAACGACGACCACCTTTTCTCTGGCAAGTAGGGATCATCACTTGGCCTCTATCATTCTGGCATCTCATCTTTACTGGATTCAGGAAGCAATTAAGTGGCAGCATTATGCAGTGCTTTTCCCTGCCTACAGAAAAGACCCATAACAGAGTTTCTTGAGAATGTCATTGTTCTCCTTACTAATATATTTCTCAGAGTCTTCATGCAGGGGACAGTCTCTGGAATCTCTCAAGGGACATAGCTCAGAAGTGGCCAAAGAGGTGACTTCTCACCAGAATTCTAATGTCCCTAAGCTTTTGATAATTTTCTCTATCAGGAAAGGCTAAGAAGAGTCTCAGCTGAATTCAATATAAGCCATCTTTGGAGCTAGGTTTCAATCAATCAACCAAACAAACTGTAAACCCAAAGATATTTATGAAAGCAATAAGAGATACAAATAAACAAATAAAACCCTTGCATTTAAAAAGAATTTCTCACTCTTTTTCCTAACACATACTACTGGGCCCAACCGGAAAAGCAGAAATGGCACTGGCTCTGGAGTCAGATGGATAGGAGATCAATACTGGCTTCAATATTTATAGTTCTATGCCTTAAAAATGGAAGCATTTGTCCTGTGCCAGGCACCATGAGCTTATGTGCTAGGGAAGCGGCAATGAACATATGTGAATCCTTGGTCTTGTGGACTTTCTACTAGAGGCAGGGGTGATAGATAGGTAGCAAATATATATGGTAAATTTGAAGTATGTCTCATGTAGGAGAAAAATAAGCAAGTTAAGGTGATAGGGGGAGGTAGGAATGAAACCACTCTCTTACGAAAGTGAATAGGGAGGACTTCACCGATAAGGTAACATTTGTGCAGAGATGCAAAGGAAGAAGGAGTGACATGAAGAAGTATGTGCAAATTCTGTGCTGTTGGAGCTTGGCTAGAATATTCCAGAAGCAGCAAAAATACCACTGCCAGGGGCAGAGGGAAGGGAAGAGAGCTGTAGGAGATGAGGTCAAATGTATAATAGATTTGAGGTCAGGGGGAAGATGAGTAGTGGACACAACATGCAGAGCTTTAATGACTGGGGTGTATATTCTTTGAGGTATGAAAAGTCATTTTATTGTTGTTGTTTAGATTTTATTTACTCATTTGAGAGAGAGAGAGAGACAGCACACACAGTGGGGAGAGGCAAAGGGAGAGGGAAAAGCAGACTCCCTGCTGAGCTGGGAGCCCCACCACAGCACTCCATCCCAGGACCCAGAGATCATAACCTGAGCTAAAGGCAGACACTTAACCATCTAAGCCAGACAGACAACCCAACCTGGGAGTTTTGAATAGAGGAGTAACATATGATTTACATCAGGGTCATTATGGGTGCTTTGTAGAAGACAAGATAATTAGTAACAATGCAATGATAAAGTGTGTACCATTTCCTTGCTGAATGATGTTGGCCAAATTAACATGGCCACATTGGCTCTATCTGTAACATGGAGATATTGACAATCTAATAGAACTGACCACAGTGTTATGATGATTTCCTTGGATAATGCATGTAGTCTCCCAGTCCAAACTCTAGCCTAACTTTGGCGAGAGAGGATGAGGGCAGAATAAAATTGACCTAAAGGGACAATCATCCTATGGGCAAAGCACATAGATACCACTGAAGGCCTCCGTGTATTTTTAGTTCTTGGAATTAACTATAATTCTTAAAACAGAGAGAGAGAGAAACCTCATGAGAAAAAGAGATGTCTAGTTAGGGCCATATTCTCAGCCTGGTCTCAAGTGTTTATACATTTAATATTTATTTAACAGGCAATCTATAGCTAGTTAATTAGATAGCATGCTTAATATCTCATTTTCCTTAGTTGTATGGGTAAATGCTAATTAAATTCCTGAGCATTCCTCACAAGTGTAATGTAATAATAGGAACATCGTCACACACTTATTGGTTCTGCAGATTTGAATTAATTACATTGCAAGTAGATTTATCTTTCATATATTTATACCTCAATAGGTGCTCTTCCCCGACAATCATGGGGGACTTAATTTCCATACCACCACCTTATTAACTCTAAATTAAATATGTTTAGTAGGAGTTTAATACTTGCTGAAGCTCTAGTTAGTGATATTTCTTCCACATATCTGGATCTTGAAATTCATTTTGCCTGATGCTGCTAAAAAGGAATAGAGACAATTAATAAGGCAATAAGAGAGACTACAAGATGTAATTTGGAGACAAGCCAAGGAGTCTGCTACTTGGCTGTGCTGGATCAGCATCTGGGGCGGGGACATCTCTTGGTTTGGTCAACATTTTCTCTAGCCCTGGGCATGGGATGATCCCTTGATGAAAAACAAAATACATATTTGTATCTTCCACTCTCTCATTTTCTCTCCATTCTCACTGACGCTGCTGCCTTAATTCCAAGCTCCGTCACCTTTCACAAAAGCCAATTTAATAGCCTTCTCCTGGTCCTCTACATGTGAAGGCCAGCCTTCTCCCATACAGCTAGCTACCAGAGAGATCCTTCACTCATCAAGATGATGAGGCCGCTATTCCTCTCCTGGAATGCTTCATCTCCAGAAGATAGTCCAGATTCTTTACCAATGTCATGTAACATCTTCCCGCTCACCCCTGCAAACTCATTTTTCACCTTTATTCCCATCGGTCTCCCAAATAGACTGTCACATGAAATATGCAAATATGAATGCTTCCAAGTGTCTGCTTGGACTGCCTCCTCAATCTCCTGGTTCATTCCTGCCCCATCACTCAAAACTCAGGTGGATGCTGATGGAGTGAAGAATCAGATATTTGTGTTGACTTTGAAGCATTTAATGCCAAATCAGTTTTGTTTTTCTGGGGTCATGGGCCCCAGGATATAGATTGTGAAAATATGAGAAGCTTGTTATTCCTCTCATGATCAGTTTTCTCTTCAATGTGTTCCTAGAGTACTTTCCTCTTTCAGAGGAATGATGACCCATTTCCTGTTTCCTCATCTGTCACTCACATTGAACTCAGGGACTGTCTTATACGTATTTAATACTTTGTTCAAAATTCATTTGCTGAGTCCCTACCAAATACTAGGAACTATGAACGCAGAATGCTAGAGAAAACACGTATCACATTATAGAAAAGAAGCAATGAGTAGATTGATCAAAAAAAAAAAAAAAAAAGAAAATCATGATAAGATTAATTCCATACAGACCATATGGTAATGGTTAAGAGTAAAGGCTCTGGAGTCTCTTGATGACTAAGTTCCTTATTTGTGCTAAGTCTAAACCCTTGATCAAAAATGGAAGCAGAAGAGAACTTTTATACATAAAATAATTCAGGTAAAGCACCTGGATGATATGCTCACCCAAGTTATCTGGAAAGGATCTAGCTCAGTCATCTGATGAGTTTGGGAACTATGACATCTTAATAATTATAAATAAGTACACACAGTAAGTACTCATAAATATGACCTCTTATACTGATAAATGATTTTCTTATACCATAAATGAGGAAACAAAGATTAGTGTCTTCTTCCAAGGAAAATGGCACATAACAAAGCTAATAATGTCTGTGCTCTTATTTGCTCATCACTGAATAATAAATGCACATATAAGGACATATAAGTAAACAAGAAAAAAATCAATAATATACAGCCTGCAGTTTCATCAATAAATATACATTTTTCCTGGGTGGATAGAGAATTTACATTTTATTTGATGGCATCAATGATTGTGATAACCTGACATTTTTGAAGAAAATTACAGTTAGATATTTCAAAGAGAATAACAGCAAAAGAGTTGATAATTTATGTGTGTATATCTACATGGCTAAATTATGAATTTTTAGCAAAAATCCTGAGGATCAGAGAGCCAAAGAGCCAGGAGAGAAAGAAGGGTAAGACTAGTTTTATACCATTGTTCTCAATAAAACTGACCTCGCCCTTTGCAATCTTAAAATAACTTTCTCAAGGGTTATCATAGTTAACACTGAGACTTAGTGGAAAGGTAAGGGACTGTATTATAATGAATAAGGAAACAAAAGCTTAAAGAGAGGAAGAAACTCACCAAAAGTTAGACATAGTGGCAGAACTGGGCCTGCACCTTCGTATTTCTATTATTTAGTAACAGTTCTCTTTCCACTCCCCCATTGCTATATCCTTCTCCCTCTTCCCTTGCAAGCTCTCGGGAAAGTATCCATTTCAGCCCTCTGCTGACTTTGGGAAACGTTTTGTTTCTATGCATTTAAATAATTTAAATATTAAGACTATCTCATCTTAGCTTTTATTAAAGAAGTTACTCAGATTTTAACAACAAAAAGCCCCTGTGTGTATTTAAGAAGAAGATACCAATGCTGTAGTGGCCATTAATAAAGGATTCTTTGTGTTCTTTGCTGGTGGTTTTGTCATCCAGAGAATTCCTGGCATTTGAGTATGGAATTCCAGGGCTCCCTGTTTCACCGCTTAAGGTCTCTTTAAGAAGAGCTGTTTCAGCTTTTTGCTGACTTCTTCCCTACATTCTCAGATTTGGTTCATTCAGCCTTCACCCACCTCTGAATCGTGTGTATTTCACAGTATTTCACCTGAACCTCTCCTTGCCTGTACTCAGCTTCATTTTATGTTCTCCCTGGTCCTGATTAGGCATCTTTATTCCTGTAAATCTGTGAGGAGGCACAAGCCTCTCTATGTGGGAGATGTTCATGGCTCCAATACTGAGAATGAAGGGAGGGGAGAAATCAAATCTCTAGTCCTATCAGCCTATGATTAGAACCAAGGGAATGCTAGAGATATCAATCATATTTTCGTCACTGTAAATCCATTTAGACCTTTTTTTTCCTTCTTCTTTATATACTTTAAAGTGTAGATCATGGGAACCAGTATCTGCTTTTTAAGCTACTAGTTTTTAAAGTTTAAGATGCACCAGAATCATCCGGAGGGTTTATAAAAACACACATTACTGGGCCCTACCCCCAGGGGTTCTCATTCAAAGGTTTTGTGGGAACTAAATAACTGTATTTCTAACAAGTTTTCAGATGATGCAATGTTGCTCATTTAATGGATCACACTTTGGGAAACTACTTCAAAACATATGTTGATCTCTTTCATATCTATGACTTACTTCTCATGTGAGACACCTTTTTAAAAAAATTATTTTTTGGAAGAGTTTTATTTATTTATTTGAGAGAGCATGCACAAGTGGGAGGGGGGATTAAGCAGAGGGACAAGCAGATCCAATCCCACCCCACCCCCAGCAGGAAGCAGTACTGGATTTCAGGGCTCTAACCCAGGGGTCTGAGATTACAACCTGAGCTGAAGTTAGAACTTAACCAATTTAGCCATCCAGGTACCCATGAGACATCTTTGAACTCTGCCACAATTTCAAACCAACCTACCCACGGGAAGTCACTTAAATGCTGTCTTCACTGATCTACTTATTTGTTGAATATGTATTAAGGTCCTGCTATGTGCTGGGCAGTAAATTTGGTCCGCAGCCACAGGAAGATTTGATTACAAAGCCACCCTTAATTTCCTCATCCAGGAAGAACTGCTATCTTCTTCCTCATAGCATGACTACTGCCCTCTACCAAAGAAATTAACTTTTTAAACCCGCACCACTGGCATCACTTGAAACTTGACAGAAATGCAATTTCAGATCCTACCTCAGACGTACAAAATCAGAATCTGCATTTTATTAGACTCCTAGTTGATTCATATGCAAATTTGATTTTGAGAAGTATCCTTTTACTATGCCATGAACTCCTTTAGATAAAAATCTAGGTCTTATTCAGCTGTGACTCTCCTAAAGTGCCTACCAAAGTGTCTTGCCTGGTGATGGAAGGGGAAGGAGAGAATAAGGCCAAAGATCACTATCATTTTGCCAAGAGTTACTTACTGTATGTAAAGCTTTAGCACAGTTCGTGACACAAGCTCATTTAATTTTTACAACACTAAGTAATGAATGATGACTTGCCATATTGGATCAAACTGACTTTGCTTGAGTTTATTCTGAAATGAAGGCAAACTGTGAGCAAGCCACCAAAATTGTACAGGACATAGAAGATATATTATACGGTTTCACTTACTTGTGGAGCACAAGGAATAACACAGAGGATGTTGGGAGAAGGAGGGGAGAAGTGAGTTGGGAGAAATTGAAGAGGGGACAAACCATGAGAGACTGTGGTCTCTAAGAAACAAACTGAGGGATTTGGAGGGGAGAAGGGGGGTGGAATTGGGTGAGCCTGGTGGTGGGTATTAAGGAGGGCACATATTGCATGGAGCACTGGGTGTGGTGCATAAACAATGAATTTTGGAACACTGAAAAAAATAAAATTAAATCAAATTAAAAAAATAAAATCCTTATATAAAGGACATTGCTTCAAAATTATATTTTGTTCTCTTTGGAAGCATAGTGATTATTATTGACAAGAGTGATCACTTATTGAGCAGTGTTAATCACAGAGGAGTTTTGTTTGACAGGGTTTGTTATGATGGTTAATTGAGGAAATGTTATTATTTTCCCTCCTTGTTTATTAATGAAAGTGAAATAATTCAAGGTCATGCAGCTTCAGGTAGGAAAAACTAAATGTAAAATGGTCATGATTTGAATGCATCAAAGAAAAGTTCATTTTCTTGGCTAATCAATATTTAGTGTTAAGGAACCTCTAGAGAGCCATTTAACTTTTACTGTTTTATGAGATAAAGTTGTAGACTTTAAAGTTGTAGACTACCTTTATCCAAAACCGGTTGTAGACTACTACCAAAAAAAAAAAAAAAAAAAAAAAAAAGAAAGAAAAGAAAAGAAAAGGAAAAAACTGTACTAATTTTTTTGAGAACAAGCTTCACAAGACTAATACAAGTCAGAGCTATGTCTTGAGTATCACTCAGTGAATAGCAGTTCTTAATGAAGGTTGGAGGATGGTGTTTGCCCTCTATAGACATATGGCAGTATTTAGAGAGATTTTTGCTTGTCACAACTGAAGATGAGGGTTCACCTCACATCTAGTAGCTAGAAATTAGGGATGTTAAACTTTTACAAACTTTTAAGACAGCCCCACCCACACAATCATCTGGCCCAAAATGTCAATAGTTTTTAGGTGGAAAAATATGATCTAACTAAAGTATTGTACACAAGAGCTATAAAGATAATATTCATTGAACCAAATAATCTGAGAGCAGAAAAGGGCTTCTGAAGACTAGAACATATGAAAACTCCTATATTGTCTCTTAGGCTGATGATTCTGAGGCATATTCTGCTCAGCTCCGCAGAGGTTACCCTTCTGAATCGAGCCCTAGCTGCAAACAGTGTGGACCAACTTAATAACGTCTTTGGATTAGATTTTCCTCCTTCATTGCCAGCTCATCATTTTCTTCCACTGTTGTTTCTTGGAATCACTTCTCAAGTAATAATCTACTGTATAAAAGCCCTTATTTCAGGAATGCCTTACAGGAAAAAAAAAGCAGGCTAAGAAAGTAAGACTCGACCTTTTTCTTTTAGCACATTAGAATTCAGACCTGATGATTCAAGCTTATTGAATGTCTTACAAAGCCAACTAACAAAGACGCTCTATTGGAATTGATGGCAGTGGTATTGGCCCTTACATTATGAAGTCTGTTTTGCTTTCCCAAAGCAAGAAAATTTGGAGATGTGGATATTGTTGCCTCACAAAACTATGAAAATACACACACACATATATCCATACACACACACATTGTTTCCCACCTCTTAAGCAAAAAGGATAAAAGAAAATACTCATTTCTAGGAATAGAAAAGGAAACTGTGACAAAAATACCCATGTAGATACAACCAATAAGCTTAAGTGGTAAAACCCAAATTTCACATGCTTCCATAACTTCTGTGTGACTGTATGCATATATTTTTGCATTTTCCTTCTTGAAATTAGGATTGAAGAGTAATATGTATCCATATGTTGTGACTTGGGGACTACTGATACAAGTTGCTATTTAGGTAAATTAAAAAGTAACATCGTTAAGGTATGAAGGAATCGAGATTTTATTTATGTTCACTAATTTTCTAGAAGTTCTGAGGTCACTGGGAACAAACATCTGTTTACACATTGTTTATACAGTCACACACTCAGAAAACAGTATGACCAGAACATGCACCCCATGGGGTATATTTTAGAAGAATGCTATTTTTGGCAAAATTGAAAAAAAAAAAAAAAGGAGAAATGTAAGATAAAGTCAGTTCATAAGTTCCTTAATTGGAAGAAATCTGAGAGTTTTCTGGCCTGTCTGCCTCTTATCATTTTACAGGTGAGAAAACTACATCCAACAAACAAGAGAGCGACTTTCTTGAGATCGATAACAGCTAGACTGGGACTAAAACTCAGGTCTTCAGAGTCCCAGTTTACTGTCCTTTTAGTTACACCAAATTGATTGAATTAACCCAAGACACTATGTAGGCACCTGTCCATCACCTTCTGATGCTCCATCCCTATGCCCCTATACCCCATCTCCATCCATACTCTTCCATCTTTCTATCTGGGTCTTCGTACTACTCATGCTGCCTTCTACTGCTGTGTGGAACACTTGCTTAAAGCCCAGGCACAGACCCACTTACAGGAAATTGCAAGACTGAATGTTTCAGAGATGTCTGGGGGATATATTTGGTTATTGATGCTCTGAGAAGCACGAGTTGTATTCTTTTGAAATGGACTCATGATGACAACAAGCTTTTACTGAAGTGGCATTTTCTTCCCTGAGGGCTTAGCTACAGGAGGTATGTGAAATATGAAAGGATTACTTCATTTAGTTTATTTATTTATTTAGTCTTTTTGTTTACTTATTTATTTATTTTTATCTTACTCTCTGTGGCTATTGCCTCCCCCCCATCAAACTCTGACCCACAGATTCAATTAGAGAGCTTTCCTGGAAGTTGGCTCTTTCTTGAGGTTCACCTGCAGGGTAGGAAAGAATATATTTTGGCCAGAAATCAAAGACACTGCAAACATCCTCTGCTCAAATTACTTTGAGTCCATATTTCTATTAAATTTCCAGTAAAGTATGCTCAATAAATCATTGCATTTGAAATTAATTGTTTCAATGAGGCATTTAATTTTGCACAATCCATTGCTCTGGGTGTATATTAGCTAAATATTTATGAGTTGATTATTTCCAAAGCAGTCAGATTTGTTAAGGATGGAAGATAACCATCTTCCCGTATGATTTGCCCAAGACTTTTTTTTTCTAAGTGATTACTGAAATGTCAAAGTTGTAAAGAATGTTTGTACATTTTACACAAAATAAAGTATAATGTGTTAGATTTTCAATTAATGTCCCAGGCTGTTTCATGCAGCCATGACAGTTTAAAGCTATCTTGTACATCTCCATCCATCAAGTTCCTTGAACTTAACATGAAGGGTTTCCTCCTGAAAGCAAACTTGATCACTGGGACACAAGTAAACCAACCTAAACCCAAAGCAGAATTCCCACTCAATAGTTAGAATAGGCAACCAGGTGTAATTACCATAAAATATTTTAAAAAATAAAAGAAGCAACAAAAGTGAGGATATTCAAATGTACTATTTCTTAGCCACTGATCACTGGTGGATATATTATTAAAAACACAGGAAAAGTTGAAGAGCTTCTGATAAATATCCTGCTATAAACTCCTTGCTGGTAGCTGCTTCATGAGATTTTAGAGGTCATAACCTTTTCCCCATTCCTTCTTTCTTTATTGCAAAGTCTTCAAAGGTAATCAAAGTGTCTGTTCAGGATTCCAATGTTTTTAAAATTTTTATTTAAATTTATAGTTAGTTAATATATGCTGTACTATTAGTTTCAGTGGTAGAATTTAGTGGTTCGTCAGTTGCATATAACACCCAGTGCTCATTACATCACGTGATCTCCTTAATGCTTATCACCCAGTTACCCCTTCTGCCCATCCATCTCCCCTCTGGCATCCCTCAGTTTGTTTTCTATAGTTAAGTCTCATCTGGTTTGCCTCTCTCTCTGTTTTTATCATATTTTACTTTATTTTTCCTTCCTTTTCTCTAAGTTCGTCTGTTTTGTTTCTTAGATTCCACATATAAGTGAAATCATATAGTACTGACATTTCATTTTGCATAATACCCTCTAGTTCTACCAATGTCATCGCAAATGGCAGAGTTCATTCTTTTTGATGGCTGAATAATATTCGTTGTGTCCATATGTCATATCTTCTTCAACCAGTCATCTGTTGATGGATGTCTGGGCTCTTTCCATAGTTTGGTGATTGTGGCCATTGCTGTTAAAAACATCGGGGTGCCTGTGTCCCTTTGAATCACTATGTCTGTATCTTTGGATAAATACCTACTACTGCAGTTGCTGGATCTTAGGGTAGTTCTATTTTTAACTTTTTGAGGAACTGTGTACTATCTTCCAGAGTGGCTCTACCAGTTTGCATTCCCACCAAGAGTGTAAGATGGTTCCCGTTTCTCTGTATCCTCACCAACATCAGTTGTTTCCGGAGTTGTTAATTTTAGCTATTCTGATCAGTGTGAGGCGGTATCTCATTGCCGTTTTAATCTGTATTTTCCTGATGCCGAGTACATGATAAATATTTATTTAGTATCTGGACTTAAATATGTTTTTAGGAATTAGTAGAAGGTGGGGGTGTTTTAAAAGTTTGGATGGGCTAAATCATGGAAAAAAGATAAAGATAGTCAGTGAATTACAAGTTGATAGCACAATCCAGAACAATCGCAGAAGGGGGAAAAAAAAGGATCTCTCGTGTGTGCATAATTCAGATTATCAATTCATAAAACTGGAACATAAAAATCAACTTAGAGAAACAAAATTCAAAGTCCTACAATGTTTAAGTTCCAGAAAAAAAGACTTGAGTAGAGCTAGAAAGATTTCTAATTTCTTTTGTCTTTTCTGTGGAGTCAGAGATCGACCACCATTGATGAAATGATTTGAAATACCTTACATATTTTAAAACTAAAAGATGGATGTGCACTTGTAAACATTAACTGGATGCTAGGACATTTTATCGTTTGACTTGTATATGTCTTTCTGATAGTGAGGCTCCACTACCACCCGTAATGCATCCTAAATTTCTCCTTCCTTTTTCTCAACCATACATAAAAGAGATCATAGGGACGCCTGGGTGGCTCAGTTGGTTGGACAGCTGCCTTCGGCTCAGGTCATGATCCTGGAGTCCCGGGATCGAGTCCCGCATCGGGCTCCCAGCTCCACGGGGAGTCTGCTTCTCTCTCTGCCCTTCTCCTCACTCATGCTCTCTCTCACTGTCTCTCTCTCAAATAAATAAATAAAATCTTTAAAAAAAAAGAGAGAGAGATCATAAATTCATAGCTAATTTGCCTCCTGAAGCTATCTCTCATGTGACCTCTCTATCCACAAGACTCTATCTCTATCATGTGACCTCTCTATCCACAAGAATGAATTCCTTCTCATTCTTGTTTGCCTGGGGGATTCCTTGCTACCTCTTCAGGTTCACACTATGGATACTGTTTGTCTACTCTGAAGGACTTCCTGAACCTGAACACAGCTATAATCTTCTCTTTCTCCCTTTCTTGCATTGGCCTCTGTTTGTACCCATCTTTACTGTCTTTGTTATTATATCTGCATGGACTTATATCTCTTACAAGTCACGTAGCCATAAAGGTATCTGGATGGCTCAGTCAGTTAAGCATTTGACTCTTGGTTTTGGCTCAGGTTATTATCTCAGGGTTGTGGGATAAGCCCCACATCAGGCTCCATGCTCAGTGGGGAGTCTGCTTGGGATTCTCCCTCTTTTCCTTTCCCTCTGTCCCTCTCCCCATGTGCATGCTCTCTCTCTCATTCTCTCTGTCTCTCAAATTAAAAAAAAAAAATCTTTAGAAAAATAAGTTTTATAGCCACAAGCAAGACACTTAATTTGTCAAAATTCTTTTTTTATCCAAATATATGACAAAATATGATCTAAGTTGGTTACCTTATTTAAGGACCAGAGTTCATGTATTAAAACACCTTGTAAGGCACCTATAATATGGAGTGATCAGTATTAGTTAACTTGGTGAATGAAAGATTAGCCGTTGCTATTAAATTCCTCTCAGTCTCCCTTGAAACTCATTTTTCCTCCAAAGTGATACAAGTATTTAACTAGTCACATTTCCAAAAGAATTTCCAATTTAGGAAAGATCTGGCTTTAATATTTTGCATACCAGAAAAGAAATATGGCTATCCCCTTGTTATAAGTAGTACCGCGTGTGTTAAATAGTATTTAATCTATCTTGACCTTTATTATTATTCCACTTTTAAAGGAAAAAGCTGTGTCTCTTGTATAATGTCTGATATCTATAGTGATCAGAACCAATTTTTATACCTCATTGTATAGAAGAACTTCATTAATTCATTGATTCATTCATCCATCTATCCTTTCTTTCACTTATATGGTCATCAAAATGCATTCTTGTATTTGTGTAGGGCACATGTTTTGACCTCAGGATATTTTAGGAAACACCTAAAATGTTCCTATTTCTAAGTTACAAAATGGGCGCTATCATCGAAGGACTAATGCATCTGAACTTCTTATTACTTACATTAATTATTTAGAAATTAACATTTCTCTTTGACTATATATATGTGTTGTCTTAAATGAGTAAGAGGTTTCTAGAAAGGCCAAGTATTCTAGAAGGGGAGATTTCACATATGTGGTCATGGATTTAGAAACTTTCTGGGGCATGTGTGGTGCTATGAATAAAATAATATTTTTTAATAAAACTATTAAATTTTTTTTCTTTTCTTCTTTACTTTTTTTTTTTTTTTAAAGAAACAGAGCATGTGGTGCGGTGGGGCAGAGGGAGAAAGAAAGAGAGAATCTTAAGCCAGGCTCCACGTCCAGCACGGAGCCTGATGCAAGGAGCTTGATCTCACGACCTTGAGATCATGACCTGAGCTGAAATCAGGAGTCTGATGCTTAAACAACAAAGCCACCCAGATGTCCCCAAACTATTAAAAACTTCTTTTAAAAATCACGTAAAAACTCACTGAAATCTTTACGTATCATCTAATTTGGCATAATAGAGAAAACATGAGTTAGGAATCAGACATTATCTACCTTTAATAATGGCAACATTTATAAGATCTTCAGAAATTGTCATGACCTATGTGAATCACATTTCCCCCATCTGAGTCTCATTTTTAAAGATCTGATAAAATCTTTATAGTGACACCTGACTTGCTTGGGTTTCATCAGAATTAAACGAGGTAATCTGCTGGAACTCTTCATAAGGTACAATGTCAAAATGAGCATTAAATAAATGTCAACCCCCTTCTCCTTTTGCTTACAAGAAATACCAAGTGGAATTCATCGCCATATAACCATTAAAATACATCCCCAAGAATGTTATGTGAAAACAGGCATTTTTCTTCCTCAAATGAATTTCATACCTTTTACACCCCAGATTAAAGTCGCATTCAAGATTTCACATTTGGTTAAGGTCTTGGTGATTTCTGATTAGGAAACAACTAGGTTATCTCAGACTTTAGTGGGCCAATACATCACCAATGATTTTAAGGAAGACAGAAGCTGTACAAACAATTTCAGATGCAAATTTCTTCGGTGTTTAACAATATGAACTGTGAATTTTGGGGCATTTAATAAAGTTAGATTTCTGCACACAAATTATAGGGTAGATATCCCCAATGAAATCTTTTGACTCATCAGTCAGAAAAATTAGTTTTATTGTCATCGTTATGTAAAGAGGCAACTTTGGCCTCACACAATCACAGCAGTCTTAGGAGAGGATGACAGTTGTTTGTCTCACAAACACATAGAGATCACCCTGCCTTTCACCTTTCCACACTTTTTCTGTCAACAGCAGACATGTATTATCTGCAGGAAGAAAGAGATTACCTTACGACTGCTCTTACTGTGATTAATGTGAGGAATAATCATAGGAGGGTACAGTTTCACAAAGGCAACAAATGTCTGTCTTTATGGATTATTGAAAATCATAATGTTTCATCTTCTGTAGGAAAATGAAATGATCAAATGCCCGTCTGCAGGATTCAAAGGAAATATAGATACCATTTAGATATAGTCGGTGTTCATCCATAAAGCGGGCAAAGCATGGTATTCATGTATGCATTAAGGCTATTGAACGAGATGCAATTGTGCTAGAGAAGACAAAGTTGGAACACAGTCAGGCAAAACTGCTTTGAGTTCTTGATACATCAGAGCATGAAATGGCCTGATAATTTAATAGAAGCTTTATATTTATAAGCACTTACACACCAATTATTTCATTTGACCTTCTTAAGATTCACTCGGATAAAAATGGGAACTTTTCTCTGCCACACGTCTGTTTACCACCAAGCTCTGGCTGCTGTCTTGACCTACGAATAATTCCTGGGTCCATTCACTCTGTATTTCTGTGAATACCACCTTAGTCAAAGGCTCCACCACGGCTCACGTGGACTAACACAATAGTCTCCTAACTGGTCTATGTCCTTTAGGATCAAAGATATCTATTCTCTCCATGAAAGCCAGAGTAATCCTTCTGGACTATAAATTATACCATGTCACTTCACTGCTTTGCTCTGAACGTCAAATAAAATCTGCATTACTCATTGAATCCTATTAATTTATCTGATTTGAATTCAATGGGCATATGCTCTGGCCCTTCATTTGTGGCTCTTGATCCAATGAATGCCCCTTTCTCTATCCCTAGGTCTTCTGAGGGACCTTCAGTATTCCAGTAATGGTGTTTTTTAGGACTTTTACATATTCACTAACTGTCTCCTTAAGGTCCTTCTAGCTTCGACCTACCATCAGTCCCCAAACCA
This sequence comes from Enhydra lutris kenyoni, assembly GCF_002288905.1. NCBI lineage: Eukaryota > Metazoa > Chordata > Mammalia > Carnivora > Mustelidae > Enhydra > Enhydra lutris. The sequence continues at coordinate 12,774,408 of NW_019154138.1, read as the reverse complement.
CATGTTTTAGGCTTTGTGCTGCTGGGTGACATTCTACCTCCATGTACCAAAATATCTTCCTGTTGTTTGATGTCATGTACCACATAACCATGAGATACGGTGGCTTCGAACAGAAACAGGGCTTAGTTTGTTAAAGGATCTCTAAACTAGACCGGAATTGGCAGACATAGCTTATCTCTGCTGCATTAGATACTGTTTGGGGGCAATTCAAAGGCTGGGGCTAGAATCATCAGAAGACTTTTCGCACTCATGTGTGTTGCTGGTCCAGGAGGACTCAAATGACTGATACGAGAACAGATGGGATTCTTTGGGCACATACCTCTATCTCTAAGGAAAATCTCCTTTTGATTTCTCCAACATGGCGGCTTCAATATAGCTGGATTTCCTTCAGGATGCTCCAGGACCGCCAAGGGGTATGACTTCAGCCTCAGTCTTTGAGCTGAGAAGATAAATCAGCACCTAAATTTTAGAGTAATTTTCTAGGAAGTAATTACTAGCTAAAACAAGTTGCAATAAAATATAGATCATACAATGCATAATTTCTTTGTTAAGACAGCAATAGAGGCTCAAAAATGGTTTTAGAACATCATATGTGGAACAGGTAGGCAGTTTATTTTAATGAGTTTTTTGCCCATATTTCCACCCAACCCTCCATCCAGAGGCATGTGTTTTTGTCTTTTAGTATTTTACGCAGGTTTATTGAGGTAAAATTGAAATACCATAAGCTTCACATATTTCAAATGCAAAATCTGATCATTTGTGACATTTGAATATATCCATGAAATGATCACCATAATTGATAATGAAAAATTCTCTCATCTCTCCAGATTCTTCATTGCAATCTCTTCCTGCTCCCCTTCTTGCCCTACCCTATATATAGAAAACCAGTGATGTGCTGTCCCTTTATATTAACTTGCATTTTCTGAAGTTTTATGTAAGAGGACTCATATAGTATGTATTACTTTTTGTTGGTATTTCACTCAGCATTATTTTAAAATTCACCGATATTGTTGTGCATACCAAAATAGTTTATTTCTATTGCTGAGCAGCATTCTTTTGTGGGGATTGGCATAATTTGTTTATTCATTCATCTGTTGATGGAGATTCATGTTGCATCTAGTTTCTGGTTGTTACAAATAGAGCTGCTTTGTACACTGCCTTCATGTGGACATATATTTTTGTTTCTCTTAGATAAATATATAGGATTAATACAGCCAGGTCATATAGTAAACAAGCACTTAACAATAGGAGAAACTGCCAAAATGTTCTCCAAAGTAGTGGTACCATTTCATGTTTCAACCAGTAGTGTACAAGCATTTTGGTTGTTCTACATCTTATCAATAGCTCGTATGGTCCGTTATTTTCATTTTAGCCATTTCAGATAGTGCACGGTGGTTCTAATTTGCATTTCTCTAATGGCTAATTATTTTGTGTATAATTTCTTGGGCATTCTATTCACTTATTTTGTTTCTCATATCTGTATACTCAAATATTTTAACTATTATTAATTGGGTCATTTGTCTTACTGAGTTGTGTTATTTATACAATCCAGATATAACTCTCCTTATATTTTTTATTTTTTTTTTAATTATTTTTAAGTTGGTTCTATGCCCAGTGTAGAGCCCAACATGGGGCTTGAACTCATGACCCTGAAATCAAGACTGGAACTGAGGTCAAGACTTGGTTGCCTAACAGACAGAGCCACCCAGAAGCCCCCAGATACACTCTTTTATAGATCAGTATCTTTCAAAGGTCCTTTTTTTCCAGTTATGATATCAAAACTGGAGAAAAAGGGGTGCCTGAGTGGCTCAGTTAGTTAAGTATCTGCCTTCAGCTCAGGTCATGATCCAAGAGTCCTGGGATCAAGCCCTATGTTGGGTTCCCTGCCCAGTGGGGAGTCTGCTTCTCCCTCTGTCTCTTCCTCTCCCTGTTTCTGCTCTCTCTTTCTCAAATAAATAAGTAAACTCTTAAAAAAAAAAAAAAAAGAAAACTGGAGAAAAAGTAAAAAGCACTTGTCTTGTGATGAAGTATAGTACTTGCCACTTTATGTATTTTAATCTCTAGCTTTCTTACTTCTGATGACAGAACCACGTGGAGGAAAATGTAGCAAATACAGATGCTCACTCCCCACTCAGTTCAATTAAGTCAGACTCCCTGGAGATGGGACATAAGCTGAAGTTTGTTTGTTTTGTGTGTGTTTATTTGTGTGTGTGTGTGTGTGTGTGTGTGTGTGTGTGTGTGTGTGTGTGTTTATTTTGTTTTTTTAATTACTCAGGCATTGTTTTAATGCACACTCAGCGCTGAGAACCCTGCCTTACCAAGGTTGCTGGTGGGATGGATGAGACAAGCTTTCTTACTTCTGTTTTATAGATGAGGAAACTGAAATTCAGAGGTGATCAGGAAATGGGCAGAGATAACAGAGATAATGAGAGAAAAGGCTAGGAGTCAAGTCAAGGTCTCTTTACAAAGACGTGGCTTTGATTCATTCTCACTGTGCGGGGACAGGAATGAAAGGCAATGCCTCTCAGAACAAGGTATGAAGAACAGCAAGAGGGGTTCAGATGCAGATAAAGAATGACGGCCACATTTGGCATGGAGTAGTCACTCAACAAGTATCTGCAAAATCCTGAAAGAAAGTGGGAAGTGAGAAGACCATGGCAGGCAGCCTCATGAACAGCTTATCCCCACTTTAATGACATCTTTCCCTTGACGAGTTCCAGGCTGATGCCTTTCTTGAGTTTAGCAAAAAGACAGGCTTTTCACTGTTGTCTCCTCTAACCTGCCCATCACTTGATCAGTCTGTGGAACCCCCTGACAGCTAGGGAAGTCCCATTTGTAGGACCAGCTGCATCATTTGTCTAAGAAAGAACCTCACTGTATATTAGATAGAATTCTTCATCTGTTTAAAAAGGTAATTTCAGCACACAGACTCACATACCAAGAATGTCCCTCTTCTCTCTGTCCACTCAAAGCCTGCCTGTACTTTCAGACCCATTGGCAAATCCATCTCCTCCTCAAAGCCTTCTCTCTGACCCCTCTTCCAATGCTATTGTAATTATTGTCCCTGCCACTCACACTGTAATCTATCAGGAGCTGTCTGATAACATCTATGCTACTATTTTCTTCCCAGTTATTTTATATTCTGCATTACTTTTTAACTATCATGATGTATATATCTCATCCCTCCCTCAATCATTAGACGGGCTCTATCCCTGTTGCCTGGCAAGAGCTGGGCCACATATTTATGTGTGAGTAGAAAAGTTATGCATGCAAAAAGGGATCATTCCAACATATATCAGATCACATATATCAGGGATATTTTTAGGGTAAAACCATGGGAAACTGCCCCAGGGAATGGGTGATTTTAAAGATTTTTCAAGGGAATTTTAGTTGAATTGACTTGACAAATGCTGTTTTAGCATAAATTATATCACTCTATCTAAGGGAAGAATGGGCCAACAGATGATTCATAGAGTTCCAGAGGCATAAATTGTGGAGTCCAGGTTGCAGACCTGTCTCTGTTGTGGAGAGTTAGGGTATCATTCTGTGAGCCTGACACCACCGACATCCCATGCTCTGATGCCAGGCATACCAAAGAGGTTTCTGATAATGGTATCACTTCTCTTGGAGCTGATCTATAGACATGGAATGTTCATCCAGATAAATCATTCCAATGATCACATGACCTCATCACCTATTCCTTCATATGATTTCTAGAACAGTTCATCATCTATCCTCTGTTTAAATCTCTGGATTCATTCCCTCTCATTGTTATGTTATAGTACCAGAAAGTCCCTTTTTGTTGCCTGAAGATGTTCTGCCCTTTAGGATTCCAAGTTGCTCCCTCAGCCTGGAACATTTCTCTAAGTGAGATGACAGAAAATGTCCTTGATTTTGTCTTCACCAGTGATGCTCAGCTGATCAGTACATGCAGGACAGGAAATAAAAGGATGAGAATGGAAGAGAAGGCAGGGGGAGGAATCCCAGGGGCCACTCTGCACCTAGGAAAGACTCAGATATCCCCCACTAAAAATGAAAAGCTACTGAAGGTCTCTAGGCAAAAAATGCATGTTAGAAGTGCTTTGACTTTTTGTGGAGAATGGTTGGTGTGGGTGAAGAATGGAGGCAAGAAGTTTGTTATAAAGTTATTACCACACTTGGATGAAAAGTAACGGTAGGCTGAAGGAAGACAGTGGCAACAGAGACGGAGAACTGTCATGGATCCAAGATATATTTACAAAGCAAAATCAGAGGGACTCAGTAATTGACAAGATTCAGATTAGTTGGGTTGGAGGGGAGGCAAAACAGGACAATAGAAGACCTATCTTCTGACCCTTATCTTGAAAAGGTAAATAGTACAATTTGAGTTTTTGTGGGTCCTCACTAAATACAAGCCTAGTAGTTTTTCTTGGTTTCCTCAAAGTGTCGCGATAACAATTTACGGTACATCTCTCCTTTTATAATTGTTAAATGAATGAGATGGCTTACACCATGCATCATGTAATCATTCTCACAGATCCTAATGTTAACATCCTTGAGATTTTCTAAGCATTGGTTAAATACTTTAACTGTCTAAAGTAATTGGCTTCAAGAACTTGAACACATCAATATTAATAGAGAAATTAGGCTTTGACATTCCTTTACAAAAAGAATAATGATAAAAATAAATTCAAGGGGTATAGTTTAATGTGCACTAACGAGAAAGAGAGAGAGTGATGGTTTGAGCTCTGCATTCAATCTCCTGTGATGGCTGATTAACGGATGTGTGTGTGCTTCTGACTAAAAAGCAGATCCAGGCGTGTCCCAGAAAATGAGATCTACGGTAAAGAAAGATGAGGCCCTCGTGCTGTAACAGCTTTGGTTTCCTCTAGATCTAAGGATCATCAGGGTCTCTCTCCAGTACTCAGTGACTGGGGAGATCAGAGTCTTTCAATCACAATATACTATGCACAAAAGAGCTGCAAGCCCATGGTTCATTACTCTGACATGGAATTACACTGGGTCAACAATCAGAGGCTGACCACAGGATTTTGAAGGGAAGTTGGCAAAAGGCTCAAGAAAGAACAGAATTTCAGAGGTAGAAAAGTTTAGATATTATTTTATTTCACTCCTTGACTGATAAAGAAACTGAGTCTCAGAGAAAATAAGACAAATAAGATCAGACAAGTAATTAAATTGTGTTTACCCATGGCTCTGTCATAAATGTCACAACATTTTCATATCTCCTCATGAAAAGGGCCTCCTCTTTTCTCATTGGTTTTATGTATACAAGAAGGCCTCCTTATAGAAATTAAAACAGGAGGCAATATTTAAAATATATATGAAGGGTTCAAGTCTCTATAACTGATTATTGCTCCATTATTCATTTAGATACTGAGGAAGTAATAAGCATTTAAAAATGTCCACTTCACAATTTCTTCCAAAACGTCTAGGGAATTATAATGGCAGACATCCTGGAATCCTGTACTCCCTCTCCCTCTCATGATTTTACCCACTATCCATGTCTTCACTCCACATAATTTTCTTCTTCTCTATTTTCACTCTCCTTCTTAGACCCACTATCACCTCTTACAAAGGGAGCACAGTAAGCTCCTAGCTGGGCTCTTTGTATCCACTCTTGTCCTACTCCAATATTTCCTCCCAACATTCCCCCCAAATAGTTAAAATGCCAATGTCATCATGACAGACTGCAAAGGTTTAAATCCTTAGTGCCTTCCCGGTGTTACAGAGTATATCTCCAAATCTTGCTGATGTGCCCTTTGACTCATGTCCTGTACTCATTTTGTGTTTTCTTCCCCCACCCCCATTTTATTTTATTTCTCTTCAGTGTTCCAGAATTCATTGTTTATAGACCATACCCAGTGCTCCATGCAATACGTGCCCTCCTCAATACCCACTACTGGCTCACCCAACCCCCCACCTCCTTCCCCTCCAAAACCCTGTTTGTTTCTCAGAGTCTTGAGGGTTTTTTTTTTTTTTTGTGATTCAACCATTCTGCTCTTTTTGTCAGTGATCAGCTCTATCCTGCTCCTTCTTCCCATTGAGTCTTTGTACCTGCCTTCCCTCTGCCTGAAATAAATACACTCACTCCCTTTTCAATGACCTCATGAGCGTTCCCCCTGATTTTCTCCCGTGTCATTTCCTCAGTGTCCTGCAGCTCAGACCAATCCATTTTGTCATATACTGCCGTAGAACTGATGCCTTTCCTTTTCAGTAGTTTTTCCCATTCATCATTATATTGTAATTTATTGCTGGTTTCCCATGTAGATCCTAAACTCCATGAGGGTATGGTAAGGACAATAAATTTGATGGGGCTCACCACAGTACCGGACGCATATTAGACACCTAACATTCATTTGCTTACCAAGTTTTAGATTCAAGTCCTTTATGCACAGAGACCTAAGATTCTTCTAGCTTGAACCTTCATTATGAGGATAAGAGGATCAAAGTCTGAAGACATAAACAGACTTCTCAGGAAGCTACATGTGGGGACTACATCAAGACCTCCTCCTCTGATGATGCTTCTCTAGCTCTTCTACCTAGTTCAAGTCCTTATGCTTCTTGTGTCTTGTGGGTGAGCTCTTCATTCCTAAAAATTTCTTATTACTTTTCATCTTCCTCTGTGAACATTTAAAGATTATAGAAACAGGCAATGTGGTTATCCAAGTGTTCTTAATATAAAGAGAGGTTCTTGATCATATCTGCCAGCTTTCTATTTAGGCTCCCCGAGTAGAAGCCTACCAGGGCAAATTTCAAATAAAATATTAATAATATAGAAAAGATTTTACTTTGCAGAGATTTTTGGGGGTTTTGGTTTTTTGGGTTTTTTTTTTTTTGGTGACTCAGCAGTTACTTTAGATTATACTATCCCGTACTAGTTCCTTTATATAGGATTTTAAGTAAGAAAACTGTAAATCATAACACTCCAGGGATAGTTGGGCACATTGGAGGACAGTTAGGCTTCTTCTCTCCTTCAGTTCTTCTTGGCCAGACTCTGACTAATTTCTTTAGCATCTCCATTTATATGTACACGAAGGACTGGAAAGGTTCACATCTTTCCAGTCAGAAGTGTTGCATGGATCACTGACTCTGAAAGGGAAGTCAGGTACTCAACCTCTCTGCTCTGTCAGGGGAAGGAAAGCCTTTCAATTCAATCTTGAGTTATCTGAAAATTCTTCTCTGCAGCATGTTAATTGACTGTTTTAAAGGACACTGGTTTAAAAAAATAAGAATAAATGTTCTAGCCACTGACAATCCACACATTATCACCTTAAGCTTAACTTAATTAGATTGAGTCACTAGTCAGAAGTTTTGACCTTCAGAGAGAACACTGTTACTGACTTCAGTCAACCATATATATTTCGTACTGAATATTAGATCTCAAAAAAGAAAAGCAAATTCTTCATACACAGCATGTGGCCTGTGAATACTCTTGACTCATTGCCTATTTGTACAATGAGAGAATGGGGAAAATGACAGCAGTCTTTATAACAGTATATTAATATTAATATAATGGGCATTATATAATATAATGGGTGTATTAATATTAGTGGGCATTTTTTGTTGTTGTTTTTAAGAAATAGCATAGTGATTTCACAAACATTATAAGGTCTAGTGAATTAGGCCTGATGATTCAAATTTCTCATCTTTGAAAAGACAGACTTGAGTCATGGAAAGAAGAAAAAATATATATAAACTGAAAGGCTGTAATAGTACAGAGAAGTCCAAGAAAAGCAGAAAAAAGTGCAAAGATACAACATAAAACAGATAGAGGCATATTAAAGTTTTTTTGTGTGTTATTCCTAACTAAGGCATAGAGAAAACAGCACATTTCCACGACAGTGGATACATTGTTGGGCTGTTCAAACAGTAGTTGAGCAAGTCCATGACAGTTCCTTGGGGAAGGAGAATCCCAAAAGTTCACGTAGACAGGGTAACTTCTAAAGACCAGGCACAATTCGGGAAGCAGATTCCTCCCGGGAGTACCCGCTAGAGATGAAAATTCATCCCCATTTAAGCATTAACATTAAGTTGGCCTCGGATCAGTCAACTCTGCTTCCTACAACTGAGCCTCCTTTACACCTACTCTTTCTCTAAGAACTCCCCCTAGAAAACAATGAGTGAGGGAAAAAAAAGAGGAGAATGGCCAACACTGGCATCTACTGAGTATGATGTCAGGTTTTATGCCAAGTGCGGAGTAGATTAATGTACAGGGCCTTACATGCAGCACACGAAGTACAGTAATTATAATTATTCTATCCTTCAGTGCCAGTATTTCTTAAAGCATGGCACTGCTTAGCCTACATTAAAATTACCTAGAATGCTTGTTAGAAATGTAGATTCCTGGGCTCCAGTCAATGTTTTTTAAATCAGAATCTCACTGGGCAAGGCCCAAGAATCTGTATTTCGAAAAAGAAAATGTTGATTCAAACTAATAATTGAAAAGCGCTCTTTTATATGCCACTATTTTACACATTATGTTTCACTTAATGCTTGTAAAAAAAAAATCTGATTTTACAGGACAGAAAATGGGGGCTCACATAGTTCTTGTAAATTCACACAGAGTTGATATTCCAATAAGGTTCTGCCTGACTTCAAACTGTGTCCTTTCAACTATTTGAAGCAGTGAGTTGTGAAAAAAAAAAAAAAAAAAAAAAATCCATGCTCCTGGGAATTCCTGCTCTGGGATGGTCTTTGGTATTGCTTTAGCCCAGCCACCCAGCCACAAGGAGAAGAGGAAAGAAATTAACAACATGGAGACTGCCCACTGCATTGGTGCTGAGGAAGACACTAATTTAGTGCTCATCAAGGAAGAAAATAATAGCTAGCTCTCTCAATCCCCCACATTTATATGGTAAGCCTTACTTCAAAGTCACCCTGGAAAATTACATGACATTTTTATCACAGTAATTTTCAGACTGGGTCATTATCTTTAACCAAACATTTGTGCCACACTTTGAACAGACACATATATCAGGCAGGCAGGAGACTGCTCTAGCAAATTCAAGGGGAGACTTTTGCACAGTCTTTTCAGGGTTGTTAATCAAGAGATGATGGTGATAAGGGAATGAAGGAAAGAAATGTCAGAGGAAAAAATGTAACCAACTGACAAGCCCAGTTATCAACCCAAGGGATGGAGACTGGGGACTAGGGGTTTCAGCTAAATGGGATGTCCCTCCTGGTATAAATGGCTAGTGCTTAAGAGATAATTCTGAAATGTCTATCCAAAACTGGAATCCCAGGCCTCCTATGTATTAGTGGTATGACCTTGGGCAATCCACTCCCCCACATGGGATACCAGTTGCTTAAGACATAGCTTAGTTTAGCTTTGTGCTGTGTATAAATTCTGCTAGCTGGATTTTTATTTTTATCATTTTGGTATAATTTATTGATCTATAATCTAGTAGATGTCAAATGTTCTGTCTGGATCTTTGGCCTTCTGAGCTGAACTCCACCTAGCCCTATAAATATCAATTCGGTGTTTTTAGGTTAGACTGTCACCAGTATCTGCTTATGAATCCAGTCTATATTGTCACATTCATCAGAAGAGTTCAAAGCAAAAAAAAAAAAAAAACAAACAAAAACAAAACAAAACAAAAAACCAAAACCAAAACCAAAAACCAAAAACAAAAAAACAAAAACTGTATTTAGAGATAGAGTTCCAAAGTTCTAAACTTGCTTTTATACATTATTCTCTGTGTGATTCTAGGTCGGTTGTATACCCTCTCTGAGGCTCAGTTTTCTCAATGAAAAAGGGAGCTAGTAACATTTAATTACCAGAGTTTTTGTGCAATAAGTAATAGGATACCACAGAATCATTTACTTGCCAAGCATAGTGCCTGAAATAGAACATATGCTCAGACAGTCACCTGAATATCTATCTGGCGGTTCAAGTTTCTTTATAAAAAAAAAAAAATAGCAATTTGTAGTTACTATCTAGAAGCAAAGGCATTTTAGTTTTATTAATTCTGGTGCAAACAAACCTATTCTTGCCTGCCTGGTCTCTCCTAGAAGGGGTTCACAGATACAGCGGCTCCATCCCTTCTCAACTCTTTTCTCTTCTCCTATGGCTATTGCTGTAACAACCTCCTGCAGAGTCTTGACATTGTACAAATAATATGAAGGTAGTAATTTATGGTGCACTGGGCACAATTTATTTTTAGAAACAAGGTGTCAACAGTTTATCAATATCAAACAAAAGGATATAGATCAAGCTTTTAGGAAATATAGCTGTGTATTCTTAAGGTGGACTTAGGTAATATGAAGAGTTTAAGGGGTGTGGACCAAGATTACCCCCGCCCCCAGTTGAACAGCAGAAGCCTAGAGAAGTTCTATGACTATACACTGGGCTCTAGTATTTCATACATACATACATACTCTTTTTTTTTTTTTTTTTTTTTTTTTGGCAAGCATTTATTGGCATCTACTTGGATCTGAGCATAAGACCTGGTATTGGATGTTGGGATGAGAGAAGGGCACATGACAGGAACCCAAACATCAAGTAAGTCATATTTTAGTAGAGCACAGAGACCTCTCAGCTGATCAGTGATTAGAGTCCTATAGAGAGGAATGTATGAATGTAAGAAGATGACAAGGAAAGGGACAGATGTCCACCAGGCCCTGTTCTTGGTGCAATGGTGGACACACCAGTTCCATCCATCAAGCTTGATGTTGTTGTGGGATTTATAACTGGGAGTGAGGTCTGGTATCAAACAAAGAAGTACGCGGTTAAATGGCATGATTTCGAATCACTTAAAGTATGTAAAGAAAACACACATGGGCTGGAAAGATAAAAACTTTTTATAGGGCGGTCACGGAAGGCTTTGCTGAGAATGTGGAGATTGTAAGAAGGTAGGCCATAAGCAGCTTTTATTTAATATCCATGCAGATTTTAAAATGCCATTGTCTTTCCTCACTTACTGTGGTAAACAGAAGAATGGACATGTCTGATTTTTTTTTCCCCTCAAAGAAAAAGGTTGTGGTAAGCAATTCTGGGTCAAGGTAGTTAGGTATAAGAATAAGTACAGCTTAATTAAAATGTCCATCTACACTCAACATTTTATTTCATTATATTAAAACAGATATTTGTTATTAATCAAAAAGTCAACTGATTTCCCAAAAAACATTTATCGAGACTTAACAACTTGGTTATGTATGTTATGTGGTTGTTAAGGTCTCAATAAATTTGTTTTTCCAAATCAATGTGAATTTAATTAAAATGTATAAAAAACACACCAAAAAACAAACCTTAAATCTTATCTGGTTTGCTTCGAATCCTTATTTTATACAACTAATAGCATGTTATTAAGAGCCTGATTTAGTGACTATAGGGCAGGGAGAATTTAGTGTTCATTAACGCAGCCAGTGAGAACCAGTGCAGCCAGAAGGGAGTTGGGGAGAGAGAAACAGCAAAATGTTTGCTGAGGCAACTGTCAGACAGCAGTGAGGGGTAAGCTGAAACACCACAAAGTTCTGACAGACCCCAAATTTCAATTAGGCAGGACACAGACATCTCAGTACATACAGGTCATATGAAAGGTAGATCACACTGACCTCATTCAAATCCTTGCTTTATTACTGTCCCAATAATCACAAAGACTATACCAATTTGAATAGAACCCCCCGCCCACAAATTCTTGGAAACATACTTGGGACCATTTAATGTGACTTTATTTAGAAACAGGGTCTTTGTAGATGTAACCAAGTTAAAACAAAGTTATGCTGGCTGAGGGCAGGTCTTCATGCAACGACTGGTGTCCTTTTAAGAAGAACATGCGGACATGGATATACAGGGGAGAAGGCCATGTGGGGACGGAAGCAGACGCTGGTGTGGTACATCTACAAACCAAGGAAGGCCAAGGATTCCTTGGCGGCCAAGAGAAGCCGGGAAGAGGAAGCAGGATTCTTCCCTCGACAACATGTCCCGCCAACACCTGCATTTCAGACTTCTAGCCTCCGGAGCTGTGAGAGAACAAATTCCTATTCTTTGAAGCCACCTGGTGTGTAGTAATTTGTAATAGCGGACCCAGGAAACTCATACAGGGGTAAACAGAACTCCGGGAATAGAGTTAGCCTTTATTATTCATCTGCAATCGCAGCCATATGAAGAGCACTCAAGAAATGTGAGCCCATGAGCTCCTCTCTGTAGGTCACCTCGAAGACCTTTCCCATCCAATCTTTATCTCTACCTGGTGAGTGTTTACCTTTCAAAGCCAGTTAATTTTCCACCTACTCCATGAAGGATTCCATACAGATTCATCCAGAAGGGATCTCTCCCTGTTAACTCCTGATTCACACTGATGATTTTTTTCTTTCAACAGACAAATCCTTATTCACATTGTAATTAAGTTATGGCATCACTACCTATTTAGAAAATAAATACTCAGTGAGCACCTGGCTGGCTCAGTGGGTTGAGCCTCTAATCTCAGGGTCCTCGGATCGAGCCCTGCATCAGGGTCTCTGCTCAGCAGAGAGCCTGCTTCCCCCTCTCTCTCAGCCTGCCTCTCTGCCTATTTGTGATTTCTCTCTGTGTGTGTCAAATAAATAAAATCTTAAAAAAAAAATAAAAGAAATACTAAAGGCTGGGTTAGTGATATGAATTCATTCAACAAAATTGTATTCGTTGTCTATTAGAAGTCAGATAGTGTGCTAGATACAGAAGGTACTATGATAAAAGAAGGTACCTGATAAATAAAATACTCACAAAAGGTTTCATGGTTTATATGATCATCTGTACGTATACCCACCAACCACAGTACATGTACATGGGAGGTACTAAATCATTTCTGCTTTGGTGCACAATCTTTTCTACTTCCCCATGTGCAAGGAGACATAACAAAGAGTCAACAAACCTGGTCTAAACCAGACTCTGCCACACCACCTTTTGTGGCCAAGAGCATGATTCTTAACTTCTCTGAGTCTCATATTCCTGATTTCTAAAACAGAGCTCATAAAACCTACTTTGTGGGGTTGATGGGCAGATTTACTGATAAAACAATCATGATGCAATTCAATAAATATTAATTGCCCTTCCATGTTCCCAGGAGCAGTCACCCCTTGATGATGGAATGACTTTTTCCTCCTTCTACCTCCACCTTGAGCAGACCAAAAAAAAAAAAAAAAGCTCCTGGGATACTAATGATTCCATTTGACCCTATTCCAAATTCTCTCTTATGACAGCATCCTAGAAAGTTGCTATCAGACTTACAAAATAAGCAGATAAGACAGGTGAAAGAGAAGAAGGATCTTCAGAGCAAAGCCAGCTGGAAACATTAGATTTGGTCACAGAAAAGCATTTAACTTCCAGTTGTTCTTAGGGCTATTGATCCCCGCGGCCCCCAGAACCCCTCTGCCAGGCCCACTGGGCAGCTTCCCCTCATGGCCCTGTGGTAGCAGTCACTGGTGCAGTTTCATAACTGTTCTTTTCTCACACTTTGCTGAAAGTGTGAGCTTTGGGGCTAGAAAATGAACACTGAAAAACTGCCTAACTCTGGGGTGCCTGGGTGGCTCAGTGGGTTAAGCCTCTACCTTTGGCTCAGGTCATAATCTCAGAGTCCTGGGATTGAGCCCTCATCGGGCTCTCTGCTCAGCAGGGAGCCTGCTTCCCCCTCTCTCTCTCTGCCTGCCTCTCTTCCTGCTTGTGATCTCTGTCTGTCAAATGAATAAATAAAATCTTTAAAAAAAAAAACAAACAAAAACAAACAAACAAAAAACTGCCAACTCTTCCCGCACAGTAATCTTGTGGTGTTTCTTCAGACTGAGCTCCTGTGCACAGGAATTATGAAAGCAGGGACACAGCAACACAAATACTCCGGAGGGTCAAACAGGGTGGAAATACCTGGCATCGTGTCTAATCAAGCTCTCACAGTGAAGGGAACCTGTAACCCGTGCACCCAAACCCTCTTCCACAAATAAACACTCAATTCATGAGCCTCCCCAAGGCCCTGCGTTGCTTCTCTGTAGTTCCCACACTCGTTTTCTACTTTATGGCACCCAGGTAATGTAATAAGTCATTTCCCTTCTTCTCGTCTTTGTCTTCATGTTCAGTTCATTCTTTTGACAGTCATCATAGGAGGAAAAAGCACTTGGAATGTCCCAGACTGCAATTCTGTGCAGGTTGCCTGGAAACTCTGGGGACAGCTCATTGAATTGTTCATTCTCTCAGTCATTCAACTAGTACTGGACGCTGACTCTATCTCAGACACAGAGAGACCAAAGTCCCTCTCCGCAAGGAGCCACCAATCGGATGAGAAAGTCTTGACAGATGTCAAGAGCAAAAGGATTCCACAATAAAAATTAAAATTTATGGAGTTTTTCATAACATGCCAGACATCTCATTCTTCCACAATGATCCCCTGAAGGAGATTATTATCCCATTTTACAGTAAGGCACCCAAGGTTCAGAGATGTTAAGTAGCACAGCTAGAGTGCTACAGTTAGGAATGTGGACTCCAAGTCACATAACTCTGAGTGAATTCAAATCCAATTCTATCTTTTATATGCCTAAGACATTGACAAATTAATTCCCATTTATTTCCAGAGAGGAGTTAATTTTTGTTCAGTTATGACAAGAGTCACAAAACGTGAAGTCAATCCTTAATTGCTCAATTTCCCCCGGATGTGTTTTCTTTTCTTAGAGGTTTTGTTTTTTTTTTCTTTTTTAAGATTTTATTTGTTTATTTATTTGATAGAGAGAGAGATAGAGAGAGTGAAAGAGAGAGCATAAGTGGGGATAGCTGTAGGCAGAAGTAGAGAGAGAAGCGGGCTCTCTCCTGAGCAGGGAGCCCGATGCAGGGCTCAATCCCAGGACCCTGAGATCATGACCTGAGCCAAAGGCAGATGCTTAACCCACTGAGCCATCCTGGTGGCCCTTACCGTCTTAGTTATAACATCACTCTCATTCCTCTCTCATCTAAGAGCTGATGTATGCATGCCCTCAGGCCAAGAACACCCACTAGTGGATTGAATAGTTTGCAATGCCAGCAGGAGTCATCCTACATAGACTTTCAGGCTCCATTCCTGCTCCAGCAGGAGGGCGTCTTTAATTCACTAAAAATATAGGGGTGTGTGTTTGTGTGTGTT